>NC_064760.1:5721804-6081108 GCF_011397635.1 Epinephelus fuscoguttatus | reverse complement strand
GTTGAAGTAAAATTGGCGTGAGGCTTTTTCTTCCAACATGAATTCAATAGAAACTCATGTCCTGCCTCCCATCCCATCAGGTGACCTCCAGGTTACCTTTTGGACACATGTGAGACAGGACTTGAGCTCTCAGGAACACCTTGGGAGTCAGCAGCGCAACCTCACAGGTGAGGGATCGATTTCCGGTCCTGAGCCTTTGTGAGTTTGTGTGTTGTCTACCTGGGTGACGGGTTTTCTCCGGGTGCTCCGGTTCTCCCGTTTTTTTTTTTTTGTTTTTTTTTTTTCAAGCCATGCAGCAAAAGCTAATTGGTTTATTGTTTTTCAATTGGAATACATCAAGTACATCAATTAAAAAAAACAAAATTGGATCTCATCTCTCTTGTCATTATCTGTCATAGCTGTAAATATTCAAGTCAGACTAACCTGTTGATTCAGTTTCACCCAGGTTAAAGGTTTTGTGTAGAAAAACACAGAAAATGTTTCTTTTTGAAAAGCAGTTTCTTTAGCATAAAAGTTTGCTTGTGATACTTAAACTATGTTTTCTGATAATACCCTTTATAGTTCTGTTCAAAAGAAAATCATAGACTATATACAAGATTTCAAAATATGAAATCAATTAATTTGTCTCAATGTGTCAGTGATCAGTATTAGTCTGTCTGCTGAGCAGATGTTGTCACCTTTTCCACTACTAAGTCATCCTGTTCTTCACACACGATCTTTGTTTGTCCACCACAAAAGGAACTTTCTGGCACCAACAGCACATGACAGCCACTGTCGGTCTGAACCTAAAGCAAGCAAGTTAGACAGTTTGCCTTCAATTAAAAGCGTAGAAATGGTCATTTAAAATGTGACTGATTTGATTCATCAGCTCGAGACCATTCTTTAAAAATTTATATTTATTTATTGATGTTTTTCCCCAAACACAGAGCAGTCTGCAAAAGAAAACACAGACTTGAAAATTAAAAGAAGTAATAATTCCACAAGATAGAGACCACCAGACCAAGGACCATATTAACAGCAATGACATCACATATTTAAAAAATTCAGTTATACATGTCTGCACACATGTGCATGTGCACATATATGAAACATATCTAAGCCACAACAGACTGTGAAGTATTTCCCGTGTAGCACCTTATTCTGATGCCGTATATGAGGAAATGTCGTTCAGCCACGTAATAATAATAATCCATTTTATTTATAATGCACCTTACATTCCGGGGAATCTCAAAGTGCTATAAAACAAATGATAAAAACAACAGTGTGGACACATAATGACTGCAAGGCTATGTATCTTGGAAATATAAACGATAATGTCATAGATTATGGTAGATATGTGGCCAAGATATAATCCATCACATGCAAGAAGGCAATAACAAGGAATTAGTACAAGACTGAACCTGTTACAAGAAAACAATGGTTGGATACTAGAGATTTATACTATGGGGAAAAAACATGAAAAAATGTACGAGTAAATATAAGAACTAGATGATTTATGAGTCAGTGGAAAAAACATTTTGACTAACTGACTTTTGAATTTCAAGATCCTATCACACACACTTTTTGTTACAAATGGACATTTGTAGCCATGACTGTTGTATTTCTCACCTTTTTTGCTTACTTTGCTTGAATTTTCTCTTTACCTTTCTGGTAAGTTATTATAATAGCCTACTTGTGGTTGTATACACAAACTAAAACATTCAAGTAATTTAAAAAAAAAAAAAAAAAAGCCGTATGGAGACAGGGTGAGGATCTGCGCTATTCCACAACAAAGCAATAGACAAGGCAAGGCAAGGCACCATTCATACACAAGGCAATTCAATGTGCTTTACAAGAGCAATACATTAAAATACAACATTAAAGGAACAACAGATGATTAAAAACAAAAGCTAAAAGCAAGAAAAACAGTGCAGAAAATGCATTTAAAAAAAAGCAACAGCAGACAAATATGAAAACAATAGCTACAGATTCATCCTAACAATAAGTTACATATCTAGTTCACTGGTAAGATGCAGTAAATAGTAATGTTTTAAGTCCTGATTTAAATGAGTTGACAGTTTCAGCCGACCTCAGATATTCTGGAAGTTTGTTCCACAGGCGGGGAGCATAGAAACTAAAGGCTGCTTCACCTTGTTTGGTTTTGATCCTGGGAACACTGAGTAAACCTGTTCCAGATGATCTGAGGGGTCTGGATGCTTCATAACGTACAAGTATATCAGAGATGTATTTAGGCCCGTCCCGTCTCAAGTGCTCATATAGATTGGTCGTGTTGCCGCGGACGTGGCGACTTTAACTTTTACACAACAGCACGTCTTTCTGTTCAACGTCGCCGTACCTGAATCCAAAGTATCGCCATGTAACAGACGTTTTTGTCGCCACCAACTCAGCCTGTTCATGGTCGAGCTCATGCTCTTCTTCAGCGTCTGTGTTGGTCACTGCTGCACGCACCAGAGGGGTATTCCAGAAAGCGGGTTTAGTGAAAACTCTGAGTATGTTAACCCTGAAATGAGGGAATCTCTGGGTTTTCAGTTCCAGAAAGAGAGGTAAATCAAACTCTGAGTCAATCACCATGGCAACTGAGTCTGTGAACCTAACCTGCTCGCTGACAGGTTTTCTTCAATAAACCCTGCCATTGATGACGGCTTTTTATTGTCGGCTTAACTCAGAGTGAACGTACTCAGAGTTGACTGAATTAACTCAGATCAGCTGTTCTGGAACCGGATACTCAAAGTTTCCCATCTCAGGGTAAATCAACTCAGAATTCAGGGTTAGACTCAGAGTTTGTTGAACCTCCTACCTGGAATACCCCGCAGGATAGCTTGTGGGCGTGATGTCAACAAACTCCACACACTACAGGAGGCAGTCACCTTCACAGGCACACATGTTAACATTTATTTAGCTTACATTAAATCGCAAATCGCAGCCTTTTATGCGGTTATGTAATCGCACAGCCTGACATCGCGATTCATTAGATTAATCGTGCAGCACTAAATAAAATTACTATCACTGTCATGCACTCTAAATTTAGGCCAATCAGAAGAAATAGATAAGTTCAAGGAGGATTGATGGAGCAGGACAACGATTTGAAAAGAGTAGTAATCAAAATAGCCTTTAATGGCAAAAGTGCCACCTTTAAGTGCAAAACACGGATATTTCAGATATGACTGAAAACTTTTTTTTTTCCTTGTATCAGAAATTAGCAGCACTCAGAAAATTGCATTGATGGAACAACAAAACACTTAACAGTATGAAATAGTGAATATGGGCCCAAAATAACAAACAAAACACGAAATAAAATATTAACAAAAAAAGAATAAAGTCCAAAAAGTCAAGTCTTATTTTTTCTTCATTAAAAAACTTACAAGGATTTCAAGGCCCCATGGGAACCCTGTGTATAATGTCAGTATATGACAGCTCACATATTTTTGTGCAAGAGAGAAATGCAATTTGTGTAGACACTGCAACACCATTCATACTTTGGTTTTCTCTGTAAAAGATGCATTGTGTTCAACATTCCCCCATTTCCTTCTAGTTATCAAAGTGTGCATACCCTCTACGTCAATGAGCCAGTCCCTCCAGTGGCCAGCTGCTCTCTCCTCCTCCAAACGCCGAGAGCTCCCTGCCACACTGAATGTGACTTGAAATAGTTTTGTCACTTGCTCTGCTGTCAGCGGAGCAGGGGGGCCTCCAAAAAACAGCAGCCGTAAGGCAGGCTTTACTGAGTGCCTGCAGCACTCCCAGAGCTTCCATGCTCTCCTGAAGCCTTGTAAAGATATAACATAGATTACACAGATTACGACCTGCCAATATAAATGTAGTACCTGTTTTAGTTGTGAAAAAAAAGAATCTTAAATATATCAAAGCTGTTGATAAAATTATATTTCTATAACTAATTACATGAAAAGATCAAAAACAAAAATCAGGGCTTACTTATTGATAGGGACCCCAACAGTGACAGGCTGGACGCTGCCTCCAACGCAGCTTCTTGGACTTCTCCTGTTGTTGCCGCTTGTTTTATCTGCAATGAGCCTACAATTAGTTTTGGTACAAATAAATAATGTCACAGTTCCATATTCAGTTAATTACTTCAATAGGCACAAAATATACAGTAGTAGGCATCTATTATGTGCTGTAGACATGTATGAATATAGTTGTAAATTGAGAAATGGGTGGAGCTGAGTATATTTTCAAAATTTTCTATGACTATTATTTCCATTAATAATTTCTATGATTGACAATAAAATTGAATTCAAATATCAGTAATATATTTTTTTGATGTTTTTCTTTATTTTTTCCACATCTACTAAGCTTTCTCTGCCCATTTACAGGTCCTTTATTTGTCACTGTAGAAAACCTCAAATCCAATGATGGTGTAAACTAATGCTCTCCTAATGGTACTGTAGTAGGAAACTCTGCCATGTGTGGTCAGCATGTGTCCATTTAATACAAACCAGAGGATCGGTAACCTTTGTAATGACAACTGTCTGGGAGTGTATCAAATTTAGTTGGAGTGAGAATGTAAGCGTAATGAGTTATAGAAAATAATATTTGCTAAAGTATAATTTTAAGTACCAATCTATGTTTAAATGTAATTAATTACAATCACATGAGCCTAAAGTTATTTTTACATTACGTCCCTTTTTGTAAAATGTCCTTTTCTTGAAATACACAAAGTGGTATAAATATAAAGTGGTATATGGTAATCAAAATTTTGAATATTGCTTCCAGTAATTTAAAACTTGCCTTCTGGAACTGGTTCCTTAAGTCCTCATCCTCCACCTCCATCAAATCAACAGGGGGAGTCGTTTCCTGTCAGCCGGCAGAGCAGTCGCTTTGAAAGCACGTGTGGCCCCACTCCTCCATGAACTACACTCACAGAAATGATGTTTCCAATGACCTTGTAGGTGCCCCTACTAAGTCCTGAAAGTATAAAAGACAATTGAAATTTTGCGGTAGAAAAGGTTAGGCAGCAAAACCACACAACTGTAGACAGAATGTACTGATAACTGCAGGTGTACACTAGTATTACTTGTCTCTGATATTATCACCATTTTGTCGTTTGTAAACATTTGTGTCAGTATGATTTGAAATGATGATGATTGAAATAAAACATAAGGCATTCATGTGTTCTTATGCTTTATTCAGTGTGGGTGGCTGCACGAAATTTTTTTCCATTTTTTATTTGTTTTAATCAGAATTATTTGTAAAGTGTGTGTGCTTGATTAAGGTGTTCATTTATAAGTCCTTTAATATAATAATCATTATCAATTATAAGTATTTAATCATATTATTCAATTGCTTTAATGCAGATAAGAAACACCTCAAAATGCAATTCTGCATAATTTCTGTCAATATTTTTGGAAGTTTAATGCTGTAATTGCCCCCACTATCTATGTGTGAGTGTCAATGAAACTGCTGACTGGTCATTTACACACCTATGGAGTCCAGTCCTAGATTTTTAGAGGACGCAGGTCCAACAAAAAAACGGCTGCTTATTAGGGCCTTCATGAGCAGGGTCAAGAACTCCCTGGTTGGTGCCCCGTTGTCCACCGACCCTTCCCCTTGACCACAGGTGTCAATAAACACCACATCAAGCTTCCTTTCCGGGTCGAAGGCCTTCCTCCTAAATGCCCTGAAAGCACTCTCCAGAATGTCAGCCCTCACGACACTGTTTGCTGGAGGTGGCAGTGCTTTAATGTTGAGGTTTCCCACCAGTGTGCATAGCACCTCCCTCAACTCTTGGGACACACTAGAGGGGACACTTGAAGGGACACTGGAAGGGACACACTTGAGGGGAGACTTGAGGGGACACTGGAGGGGAGACTTGAGGGGACACTGGAGGGGAACTTCTAGAAGAGGCAGAAGGGAAAGAGGCCAAATCCTGCAAACAGATAGAGTTAACAAATAATATTATGCATTGTTATGTTGGGTGCACAGCACACACAGTAGGGGTGTTGAAAATAATCATGTAATTGATGCAGTGGCAGACCATAATCAATTATAACAATGATGTAATTCGTCACATACGTGATGGCAAAAGCCTAAATGTTTTGTTGCCATACTCAGGAAGTTCTGTGATTTGTTGCACTGCATGCCATTAATACTGTAAATTGTTAAAGGGTGTCAGCAAATAAATGACATGAATAAAGTACAAATATAAATTCATTAAGATTAACTACGCTTCACTGATAATTACAGACAAATTTAATTTCCTAAACTTACCTGTGTTTCCTCCTCCTCCTCCTCCTCCTCCTCCTCTGTGTGGAGCTCACTTTCTGAAAGCCTTTCAGGTGACTAATAGGGGACATTAGAAGAATAGTACTTGTGAGTGTTTCCTATAACGTTTCCAAGTGCAGAAGTGTTCATTGTTGTTGTTTTTTTTAACATTGTTAACTTACCATGTCCATTGGCTCACTGCTGTCTGTGTCCGTTTCAATTTCACACTATGAAATACAAGAACAATTTTAATACAACAGAAAAACATTAATATTGCAACAACTGAGATTTTTTTTCTAGAAAAAAGGATTACTCACCAACGGACGAACATATAAAGCTGAGCGTCCCAACACTCCGCTTGAGCGGATCTCTTTTGGCGTGCTTTCAGTCAGGGGGACCACCACCCTGTGCCTGTTGACTTTGCAGAACTCAAAGTTGTTGTTCCGCAGTTCAGGATAGATGGCCCTTATAAACTGCTGAAAGCCACCTGCATCAAGGTTCCTTTTGAAAACTTTCACCTCAGCGGCTAAAAAAACAACAACAACAAAACATCAATAAAAAAACAGAAAAAAGAAAACTTTGAACTATTGAGAATTAATATAAGTACATATATATATCAAACTTTACATTTTGTGGTAAAACGTTATTTTCCAAATATGCCGGATTCATGGGTCGCATGACCATTGCATTACACTCACTCTACTCACTCAATTTACTCAAGGGTGTAAATTAAATTTTGATTTGATATAAATATTTCCTTGTGGGTACCAACAAAGTCACAGCCTGGATGCCGAAGATTAGATTAGTGCTGTACATGTTATTCATTTCAAAATGTAATCATTCCACAACAGTCTGAAAGGGTTTACTGTTTCTGATTGAATTTTAATCCAACAATTTTATGTTTTATGTATCCAGGTAATTAAAAAAAAACAAAGAAAAGTGGCTATTACAGGCCATGGAAAACACAAATTACATGATCACATAATATTTAAAAATAAACAGAGATTGGTGTTTTACCTTGGCGGCAGTTGAACAGTTTTTGATGGGTTAGCGCATGAGGCAAATCCTCAGTGACCAGCTGTTATGTTCCGGGTTACTATAAGGAAAAAAGCAACACAAGATCACACAAGCAAGGACACATTACTACTTTGTGATATAGACCCCATTTCTGAGGTTCTTTTACAAAAACAACATAAAATTAAACAGTGGCATTGTTTTTGGTGTGTGTCACGCTTTATCAATCAAAATCAACATTTCCATAAATTCATGTGGGGCCAAACTAAAATACAGTTTTTCATTTCATAAATTACAAATTTTCAAATATTACAAGGCTTCCTTAGAGATAATTACATCATTGGTTATGAAGTCATCATGTTTGTCACCAAATTGCCACCTTTTTTGGCTTCACAGATCACACATTAATGCACCATCTTGTGGTCAAATGAAAATACATCCAGCCAAAAAAAGATAACACCTTCTGTTAAGACCTTAAATTGACAGCCCACAGCAGGGTGGCTGGTGTTTTGCTTCTGGGAGAAGATAGATAACAACACAAAGTAGTGAATGAAAACTGTGTATAGAGTTATACTTTTTCTATGTCACCTATATTTTCTTTGTGTATGTGCAGACTTGTTAATATAACTACTAATATACTTGCAAGGATGTTTTAATTTGTAAATATGTTATGACAAACAATAGGGAATTTTTACTTATGGTTGCTGGAGTGTGTCACCCTTGTGGCGCTGCTACTGTGAAAAATGAAAACATGATTGTGTCATGTTAGATAGCCAACTATGTTGAAACTTTGTATGTAACAATACAGGATTCAAGCAAAATAAATGTTCTTCCTCCAAATTAAAGGACAAACAAACTTTGTGGTAAAAATGCAGTATATTCTGTCTGCATATAATAACACTCCAATAATATTAGAGTCAAAAAAACTTTGTTCTTATGTCATTGTTCTCATTTTGAAATCAATGTCATTCTTGCTTTTTCAAAAGTAAAGCATCAAAACATGTATTGCACAATAATGTAATAACTTAAATACCGGTAGGTAATAAAATTTGCACTGCATCAGAGTGGAATTGTGAAAAAAAAAAACCCCAAACCATCAGTTCACAAAGACATTGAAATGAAGGCTACAACAAAGGGTGGTTTGTATTGCTTATGTGTATTTTAATAAACACTGTTTGAAGAGATGAAGCAACTACACCAAGGGATCTTGTATGAGGTCTTAAACTTGGGCTCACACAGCAAACCTACACCTTCCCTGCCACAGTGGTCTAAAAAGGGTTATATGATAGTGACTTACCCGATGTTGCACTGTTGTAAGTGCCTTTCAAGTTGACACAGCGGGATCTTGCTATTGCATCTTTGGCAATCTTCTGTAATCTCCTCCACATTTTCTTCCTATAATGTCATTTACAGAGATGGGTTAGGGTTAGGGCACATGAAAATAATACAGGCAAAAAAATTAACAAATAATTTACTACATATCTTACCTGTTGCACTGCCATATTGAGGGGGAGGTCATTCTGCAGAGAGAGGACGATGTAGGCAACAGCCTTCTTCAGTGTGCTGCGATTTTTAATATACTCTGCAGTATAACCACCAGGTGGCATTACTACGTCGATTAATTGTCTGCTCCTGCAGCAACGCATAATTTTAAATCCCCTGCAGTTCTTTAATGGGGGGAAAGTGTTCTCCAGTGTTTGGAGAAACTGCTGTGCTGTGCCTTTGGCATCACAAAATAAGACCTTCCTCGCACCAAGTCCACTGGCCTGGAGGCACATATTCTCCTCCAGGTCAGGGATTTCATGGGTATCTACCCGAGAGCAACAGAAAAATTTGTGCTGCCAGGGCTGTGTTAATTTGTTTGGGCGCCTTCTCGAACCCTGGTAGGGCTGAAATAGCCTGGTCAAATTTGCGCTGACCAGGTCTGGTCGGGTCATTTGTAAGGTGCCCAAGGTGGGGGGTATGACTTGCTCCATTGTTGCTGTTGCTGCAGCTGTAGCAGGCCCGGCAGTGACAGTCTGTCCGGAATTCGCGGCATCAGCTGGCTCAATTCAGATATGATGTCCCTTGCCCTGTATCATTGTAGAAAAAGAAAAACAAATAAATATCTCTTTGGATAAGAGTTCCCATAATATGAGAAATCAAAACCTTGCTTCTGTGACCTCATACACCGACTTAACATTCTGCTTTTCACAGGCCAGCAACCCAAAAAAATCCAGATGCATATTTACAGATATTATATTTGGTGCAGAGTTTAATGTTTATTTTATATAAGCTTTGGAATAGCTCTCATTTACTGTTGTATCACTTTATATTTAATTTTAGATTTTAGATTAACTTTGAGCCCATATGCTCAAAAAATACATTAAAAACAGCATTTTAACGTTGTATTTTCTGGCAAAGGGTCAACTAGGCTACATATTACCCATATGAATTTTTTTAAGGACAGATGCATTTTTTTTTTTTTTTACATTGCTTGAACATTTCCTCAATTACCCCAATGTGACTACAATAAAAGGACACAAACTCTAAAAGTTTAAAGCTTCGAATCACGCTGCAAAATAAAGTACTTTTTTTTCTTAACAATCGATTACAAAGGCTTAAATGAAAATCTACTGTTTGAATTCAAATATGAGCGGGAAGGAAAAACACGGCACTATCAATGTAGAACACAGCCCATATAACATAGATAAATGCTCAAAATAAACGTCGTCTACAGTAAAAAATACATAGTTTAAAATGAGAGTGTTTAGTTACTTAATGCAAAGCCATAATTTACTTGTAGGCCTATATCCTTGTCTTTATAGCCATTTCAGTTATTCAGTTAATGTGTCACTTCAGACATAACGTAAATGTAATGAAGATGAACATCAACTGTACAACACTAAAGACATAACGTAAATGCTTATGTTACTGTATAAAAACTTAGCGTTGATGCTGTTCTGTAGACATGATGGAACACTCCCGCAACAGTGCCCACCAGACTGAGATGGGTTAGTTCGTATCGGTATTCGGTTACGAATCGCCTTGTTGTTTACAACTACTTCCGGTTTCAAAATAAAGTTCTGTGGAAACTTTCATAAAAAACAGTCTGTGATAAACAGTAGGCTATACTATGTTTAATCTGATTATTTCTTATATAGTCAAAATAATCCAGATATTGTGTTTTTTAGAAATCAAATTTAAGATGCACCTGCAGGGCTTGACGCTAACTTTTTTCCCAAGGAGCACATGTGCTCCGAAGTTGAAAGAGCGCACAAAGAACTTTAGGGGCACAATGTAAATTGATCAAATGATGTGTTTTCCGTAATAAACGTGATGCAAATAGACATTTACAAGCAAAATTATTTAATGAATTTTAATTAATTTTGCTTGTAAATGAACAAAAAAAAATATTTAATGAATTTGTATACAAAATGTACAGAAAGGTAAAATTATCAAGTTTTGAAAAAGTATTGCAATTTAATTGTGTTTTTAATGTTGTCTTATATATATTATCTTTGCAATATGATTATCTTATATAATGTTCAGTGTTGGGGGGTTGAGAGACATCCCTCCACTGGGACCTAGAGATGTTCCGATACCATTTTTTCCCTCCCGATACCGACTCTGATACTTGTGCTGTGGGTATCGGCTGATACCTAGTACCGATACCAGTATGTTATAAAAAATACATATATACTACGCCTGCATGACTGTGATATATGATTATCATTGTGGCAAGGCCTGGCTCAGGTTAAACCCTTTGTAAAACATGAATGAAATACAGCAAATGGAAGTCATTTATTTTTAAATTTATTTTTAAATAGAACAGTATAAAAAACAGTAGTGCAACAGCAACTTAACTAAATAAATCTAGGAATAATTTGTTTGTTTTTTTTTTAATTAAAGTGCAGCCACAATATTAAATAAAAAAGGCATTTAAATAGAACAGTATAAAAAACAGTAGTGCAACAGCAACTAAACTAAATAAATCTAGGAATAATTTGTTTTTGTTTTTTTAAATTAAAGTGCAGCCACAATATTAAATAAAAAAAGGCATTTAAATAGAACAGTATAAAACACAGTAGTGAAACAGCAAGTTAACTAAATAAATCTAGGAATAATTATTAAAAAAATAAAGTGCAGCCACAATATTGTAAAATAAAAAAGGTAGTCCAACAGCAACTTAAATGATTCCTTTAAAAAAAAAACTTATAGTGCAACACCAACCTATAAAGTAAACATTCAAAAAATACAAATCAAAAGAGCAGCAGCTACACAGTAAACAAAATACTTTACAACAAGGAGGCTACACATTGCAGTAGCATTTTAGCTCACAATTCCAAGAGCAAAGGCAGATTCTTCTTCAAGAAGATGAGCATTTCTGCTCTCTCTCCTCCTAGCCTGTTCCTTCTTGCATCAACAATGTTGGATGCTGCACTGAACAGTCTCTCACTGTCAACACTGGTACAAGGAGCACAGAGATACTTTGCAGCAGTGGCAGCCAGGGTGGGAAACCAATTTGGTTGACTCAGTAGTGGAATGGGCTGTCTTAGCGTGGGACCGTTTGCTCTGTCAAATATGTCTGTATTTGAACCTGTGTGCTTGTGCTACTACTTGCCCCATGTTCCTCATCATGCTCCTGCAGGATTTCCTCAAACAGGCCTTTCAAGCTGCTCTTTCTGCTGCTGCTGCTGCTGCTGCTGTCTGGCTGTGCTTCCATACCTGGGGCTTTATGGGGGTTGCCTGGCACTGCCTCTGCTCCCTCAGGTGTGGTCCTGCTGCTCAGTAACGCCTCCATCTTCTCCACCTCTCGGGTCAGAGCATCCTTGGCAAGCTTGATGCTGTCTGCACCTGTGAAGTATCTGAAACAACAATGAAAAATAATAAATAAATGTCTTAATGTGTAAAATAAAAAAAATTAAAAAAATAACTGTTGAATCGTGGGTCTAAAGAGTGGCAACTGCATGCAAGGGCTCATTCTCGATGGTCTTGAATCTTTTCTGGACAGCCTCAAGAAGGGTTGTTTTCATGGTTTTTATACCCGTGTCCTCCTCGTTCTCCCGAGAAAGCAGGCGTTTCAGCACTGTGACCGAGGGGATGACTTCAGCTGCGGATGAGGTGGAGGAGCTCATCTGTCTGGTCAGTTCTTCAAATGGTGCCAGAACAGTGATTATTTTCTCCAGTAAAGCCCACTGGTTAGCTGTAAGGGTCACTGGCAGGTCGTGGTCAGCTCCATATGCTGAAATTGACCGCTTCTGCTCCAGTAAACTCTCGACCATATAGTAGGTACTGTTCCACCTCGTTGCTACGTCTTGGTGCAGACGTTTGGTGGGCATTTGGAGATCTTTTTGAAGATCCTCTGTAGGCGTGGCCAGTGGCGAGTGTTTGAAATGCGCGACTATCTTCCTACCATTCGCCAGTGCATCATTCACACTTCTCTGTGACAGTAGCCCTTCATGCACCACCAGCTGGAGATTGTGGGCGAAGCATCCCAAACTTGGTACATCCATCTCGTCCATGGCTTTCTTCATGTTGCTAGCGTTGTCGCGCAAAACAACATGAACATTGGATTTGGGGATTTTCCACTGTACTAACATCCCCTCAATTGCTTCGGCAATTAATGCACCGCACTTCGAGGGGTAAATGTTGATTCTCTGTCCACCCAGTGTGACGTTAAACTTAGCAAAGACATGGGGCACACGTCGGAGCTCCAAATGTCCGTGGTAAAGCTGATTGCATGCACGTCTTTCAGCATACACGATATGTGTTCCTAACTGCCTCGTATAATTTGGGTAGCGAAGTTTCGGAGATATATTTACGACCTGGCAAACAGTACCTTAACAGTACCTCCATTAAGCGGCAAAATCCCACATTTTCCACGACAGACAGGGGTTGGCCATCCAAGACAATAAACTCCAAAATTTTGTCTGTTATCTTTGTTGCTTTTTGGCTGTCTTTGGGGAATTTATCTCGTCGCTGGAAGGCAGTTTGCAGAGTTTGCTGCTGCAGCTCGTCCTTCTTTTTCCCCTTTGCTTTGGTAAATTCGTCGTGCTCTTTAGCGTGACGCGTCTTCAGGTGTTTAATCAAATTGCTGGTATTGAAATTAGCAACACTCGCGCCACCCCTCGAAATTTTGTCTTGGCATATGTTGCATGTCGCAGTCTTGCTGGTGGGAGCATCCAGCGTGAAATACTGCCACGCCGCTGGCATGATGCGCTAAGGCTAGTTAGCTCCTTGTCTAGCAGGTCAGATGATCAATTCTTCTTCGCCCCTCAAAAACAGCAGGCTGCAGATGGCAGCACAGCGCAACTGTTTTAAGAGCGGCGAAGAAGAACTGTGTGCTAAGGGAGCTAACTGCTAAATAGATTTCTATTTTAATAAATTACGTGGTATCGGATCGGTGCCTGAACTCCAGTACTCGCCAGTACCGATGCCAGCATTTTTGGCAGTATCGGAGACATTTCCGATACTGGTATCGGAATCGGAACAACGCTACTGGGACCCATGGTACAATACCAGTGAAAGTATCATGGTTCTGAGGCAGATGTGCCTTTTGTCATTTATAAAAAGATAAATCACTTTTCTGTAACACATCAATGATATTTCAATGGAATAAATTACTTATTGACTTATTCATACTTCAAAACAGCATCAATACGTGATTAACATAGGGGGGATCAAAATAAAATAAATAAATGAAATAAAAATCAACCAGCCACCCTCCTCCTCTGACAAGTCCCCTCATAAGTAACGAACAGTCCCTAAAGTTTCTCCTCTGATACGCCACATGCCGCCATGGTTCAGCTGTTCAGGTACTTTTGGGCAGTCATGACAACAAGTTATTCACCTGGAGCCGGACTTCTTCGCCGCTAAGCCTTTATAATGCGCCGCCATATTTGACAGGAATACGTATTCCTGTCCGTGTCTGTGACCCCCGTTCAACCCACAACTGGCGGGATTCGCCGTTACTGTTTATCGCCACACTGCCGACATTTTACTCTGTCCGTCACCACACGCTGTTTGATTGCGTTATCAAAACACGCCGCTATTATTCGGCCCTGCTTTTCACTTATTCCACCGAATACCGAATGTGTGTTTTTTTGCAATATTCGGCCGAATATATTCGGTGCATCTCTACATAGGAGCCTTCCCCCACTCCCCACTCCCCTCACCGCTGCTCTCCTCACTATACTGGCTGCTGCGCTGTGCAAGTGCACAGATGTCTCAGAGTGGTGGTGCATTTGCAAAAATGTTTTGAAGGATTATTGCAGCAGCGGCGGCGGTAATAATTTAAATGAATGTAGCGGAAACACTGATGTTATTACTATCCTAAAACATTCTCCAGGTCCTCTGAAACTCTGCAGGACTTATTTCCACCCTGCCCAGCAGCGGTACCGTGACAAACGGTCCCCAACTGCAGGGAGAACAGAGAAGGCCTCCCCGGAGGTCCGCCGCTTTTCCCGGTCCGTCTCCTCCACACTTTGACTTATTTCCACCCTGCCGACAGTGGCTTGGAAAACCGCCCATAACCGTGTCCCACTGGGAAGAGGGAAGGCGGCTGGAGTTCCTCCAACATTTGCGGTTAAATTATCATATTTTTTTATTGACAAAAATATAGGCTGCTTCGGCTGATTTTTATGGAAATATTTTTCACAGTTCGCACACATCTATTTTTAGTCGCAGCCCTGGTAGACATTTTTGGAGGAAACGGCCGTTGATTTATATTTAATTAAACAACAATGTAACGCCAGTCTGTCAGCAACTTTATTGCATTACATTAACTGTCAAAATGGGGTATAGGCCTAAACTCTGTCCATATTTAGCGACAAGTTCATAGGAAAATATTTAACTTGTTGATTGGACAGTTGGAGCCTCTCTTCCAGTCTTTGTCCAAAAAACCCCAAAACAAAACAAAAAAAAACACCTCTCATATTTACCATTGAATAGTTTTAACAGTAGGCCTAATGTACCTAAATAAGATATTTTTGAACAATTGAACACAAGAAAGCTGATGCACCTGCTCAAAGGCTTATGTAAACTTTACAGTAGGCTAATCTCAGCACATGTAGAGGGTAAGAGTAGTTATTTGAAACCATCAACCATCATATTAACATAATTAATCTAAGATTGTTTTATTGCTTCAGCATTTCATAGCCTATAACATTTATTAAATAGGTCTAAATTATTTTGTCTATTGCATGTTTCCACCTGATTCTTTTATATTATATACTTATTTATGGTACACAAAAAAATAAAATAAAATAAAATATACCGGACTGAAAAAAAAAGAAACACAGCAGGACTCGAACCCCTGACGCTCCAGTAAAAACTCAAATGGCTATTTGTTGCAGAACTCCTACAAAGTGAGCTATTGAATTAACTTGCAATTTTGCAGTCTGTAAAAAGTACCTTACAGTAGTGCGCATAGACAAGTCTTTATGTGGATTCATAACTGGACCCAGACAGGACGTGAAAAGTGGACATGTCCGGCCAAAAGAGAACTCCTGGGCACCCTGAGTTAAAACTGGATTTTAAAATGCACTAACCTACCTGTGTTCTTCATGGTATAATGAAAATAAAGTATTAGGTGGGTATCAGGTGTTGATTAAATAGGAAATGAAAACACACAAAATAACAAATTTAATTCTGTTGCCTTTTATTCAACAATTGTCCTCCACCCAGCCAGGTGTCTGGTTTGTGAGCAGGAAGATGACTCCTTACTAATTTATCCTGATGGTGGGGCCCTTCTAAAACTGATACCCGTTCAGGAATACCTCTCAATGATATCCCAGTTTCTTTATAATGTGTTTGATCTGGACAGCTTCTGTGCTGTAGTGACAAAATAGGGTTTCTGAACTTGTTCCTGTTTAGTTTAGGCCTGAGCAAATCCCTCCTCTCCAGTGATAAAGCTCTATTATGAGCCTGAGTTCAGATTTATACCTCTCTGTGTAAAACGCTGCTGCATGTCCATGGACTGATTTAAAAATCTAGTCAGAATCACATATACATCTTAATCTTTGCATTTGTCCATAAATATTCTTAATGAGCAACGGGGTGAAAACTGTCTGCATGCAATTCAGTGTTGCGGTCAGTTTTCTTTCTAAAAATGGATACTCATCTTAAATAAAATACTTATATATATATATTAAGGATTAAGTATTTTTGCATTGTGGTATTGATACTTTTGATCTAAGTAGCCTACTTCTTCCAACACTCAACACTGTAACTACAACAATCATTGAACAATGGCACCATCTAGTGGATAAGATCCGCAATAGAAGTTTTGGACATGGACTTTTAAATTTTGCTATTTTGAAAGGAGTAGCCTGTACCAGTGAGGCATTAAAGATATCAGAAGGAGTGTTGCTGGCTTCTTGCTCTTTTTACACAGCTTAGGCCTAGTCTATTCAGCGCAATTTCCGTGCTGCAACTGCTCAAAAGAAAAACAAAAAGTGAATCCAAAGCATGAGCATAGTACAGGCTATGCACTGTACTCTGTAGTTCCCAATATACACGAAAATAAAGACATGTTAACATATAAAACATGAAAGCTATTGAAAGACTTGAATTCACTCAATTAAGTTGGGGAAAGTCACGACGACGGCGTACAAAGGATCGACGATTTTTTTCTTTCAACTTTATTGAAAGTTGGAACAACAACAAACAATTCAGTCATTCCAGCTCACGTTTCCGTACAATAGAGTTACACATATATGACAGCATAACAAGAGTTAAACAAGACAACAAACATTTAATCGCTAAGTTTGACTATCCAGAATTACCATTATAGATATTTATAACGTCATTTTGACTAGTAGTAATGTCATTGTGACTAGTATGAATTTTAATGTAAGATATCTGTAACGTCATTCTAACTAGTCAAAATCTAATTACAGATATCTTGAATAAGAGTTTTGACTAGGCAAAATTATGTTGCAGATATCAGTAATGAATATCCAGTCTAGCGATTAAATGTTAAAACGGCTTGCCATATGTGTTTCAGACATACATAGTAAGCATATATTTTTGTTAGTAATTCTAACATATGCCGTCGTCACGTCGCCGTTGATACACGTTCTTTCAACGCACTCGCCGTGAGGTCGCTGCCGGTCTCTCATCTGCTGTCCCATTCACTCCCATTCAAAAATCCACACAGTCAGGCGGTGACTCCTTCTCCTGGTAATCTTTGCATTGGCACTATCCACCCGCCATACCAGTGCACACAGCTGCGTGTGTTTTACCTCAACAACCAGCTTTCTTAGCTGTACGGCATGTGCTAGCTCAATTAACACATAGACCGTTTTCCCACAGAAATACACAATAGAAGACATTTTCAACCTCAACACACGTTTATCAGTCTCCGGTTGGTTTTTAAACACTATCACAGAAGCATAACTATACGTAGTGGAGACATAGTCAAGAATAAGCAGGTAATTAGCCGTGGTAGGCATCGCTAGCATGCTACGCTAATCGTTACTAGCATTTACTCACCGGAGTTTTCGCTCGATAAAAATCAATATCCACACGATCAGGTTTGGCAAGAAACCCTTCTCTTCCTTACACGGAAGTCCTCCGAACTGATAACTCGAACAAAAAATGTAGTTTCAACAACTTTACAGGCAGTTATCAACCTTATCAAGCTCACTCGTCTGTCGTGTAGCGCTCTGGTTTGCATCGGCGTATAAAAAAACAAGGAAACTGGCGGCGCTGCCAGCATCTGTGTGGGATGAATGCGCACCCTGCTGGTGACAGTAAGCAACTACATCTGAACTCTTACTAGGCAGTATAGCTCTACACATTGTCAAGCTGTAAACACTGGGGATTACTGTGTGTGTGTGTGTAACTAATGGGCGTTACATGATGTTAGAATAAGTTTTCAATTTTCAGTTCAATTCAGTGACACAGAAATGTAACTTTCAACAAGTTTAATTAAACATTTTTTCAATATTGTTGATCATCACACAAAACAAATGCTAATTATTTCAACAAACAGAGCTCAGAACACGAATATAACAATTGATTACATTTAAATCTGTGAATGAATTCTCTCCCGGAGTTTACCTTTTGGCAGAGACAGTGATAGTTGCCTCGCAACCAAGATGGATCTACCGCAGCGCGATAAATTGATCAATTTATCATATGACCTCCTGTGGCTGAAATAGGTAGAGATGACCACATTTTTAATGCCTTTTGTCCAATTTGCTTAAATGACGGTTTAAATAAAAATACGGACATTTTCAGGAAAAGTCAGGAACCAGCAGCACTGTAACTTTTAATTCAATAAAGTTCTTTGACATAGAAATTTGAAAACGGTCAAAATGGCCGTCATGGCCGTGCCACACAGCGTTCCGCTGGTGCTTAGCAACGGTTGCTAAGCTGCAGTCGCTCTGGGGGAGGGGCTAGCGTATGGGTTATTCGATGACGTCATTTGTGACATCACGATACACATTTTGCGAGTTGGTAAGTAAGAGTCGATTTGAACTCAGACTACAGTTGCAGACTGCACCTTGACTCTTTTAAATTGGGACGTTTGGAAGAAAGAACTCGGCATGACACCATCAACAGAGTCATCTCAGTTGGGAGTGGACCATGTTATTCCATTTGCAAAGAGATTTTTCCAGGAGCTGTCAGAAGTGCAGCGCCAAAAGCTGAGGGATGGGCAACCTGATGAGGCCACCAGAGATATATTGGCGGTGCTGCTCATGGACCTGGTGGTGTACCTGAAGGACTCCCTGACTGACTCCCTGACAAATGTGGACAAAAATCAAATGGTCACTGAAGAGAGCGTTGCGTCCACACTGGGCAATGTAGTCCCTGAGGCTTTTGCTCAGGCTCTGGGCGTCAACGATCAGGAACTAGGTGACAGCTCTGAGACTCTAACCAAGATGATGTCTGAGGAGATTTCCAAGAGCATCAGCTCCTCCACCCGCACCAGCTGGGACATTTGGAGACTGACTGACATGGTGGCACATGCTTGCAGCATGATAACATCATTGATGGGCAACGTCAGTTTATGCTGCAGAACAAAACGTGTAGATCTGAAGGCTGATGACGATGACAGCTTCGACTTAACATCTACACCGATAGAGAGCTCGGTGAGAACATCATTCAGGCGCAACGTCAGTTTATGCTGCAGAACAAAACGTGTAGATCTGAAGGCTGATGACGATGACAGCTTCAACTTACCATCTACACCAATAAAGCGCCCCAAGCTGTGTTGGCTCTCTCCTGTGCAGATCTCAGTGGGATCAGAGGACAGAGCCACACCAGCACCAGCACTAGAACCAGCAGCAGCACCAGCACTAGAACCAGCACTAGAACCAGCACCAGCACTAGAACCAGCACTCAGTGTACCTGAGGCAGGTGCTGAACCTGTGCTGCATGTAACACCAGACAGCAGCAGCACCAGCACTAGAACCAGCACTAGAACCAGCACCAGCACTAGAACCAGCAGCAGCAGCACTAGAACCAGCACTAGAACCAGCACCAGCACTAGAACCAGCAGCAGCAGCACCAGCACTAGAACCAGCACTAGAACCAGCACCAGGGATTTGAAGACAGAGAAAAACAAAATGTGTGTTCAAGTTCTTGTTGAAAAGGTGGTTATGCGGGTCTACAAAAAAGCGAAGGTCAACATTCACTTGAAAGACCCCCATATCATCATCAACCACCTGTTTGAAAAGATATGGGCCGAGGTCCAGGGGGGTGATTATGATATCAAAAGTCTGGACAAGACCATTTTCAAGGACCTCTGTAGATTCTGGGGCAGTGCAGAGCTCGTTCTGGTTTCATTATGTCAAGAACAACCAGAAATGGATTATGCAGTCTGCACCTTTGCACGTCACCTTAAGACACCGCAGAGAAACATCATCTGCAGGTTCTTTTCCAGTCGGGGCAGAGTAATCTCCAGGAGGGTCAGTTCCATTTAGGTGACGTATAATGGGCTCTGTGCTCCAGCTCCACTACTTCCTGACAGGAAGTAGGCATGAGTATTTCCTGTCCTATACTATTGGATTAAGTGGTTAATCAGGTGTGCGGCACACCCAGAGCACACACCTGATTAATCACTTAATCCAATAGTATAGGACAGGAAATACTCAATGCTGCACAGAGCCCATAGGATTCATGTTGGAGGAAAAAATTGGCGTGAGGCTTTTTTTCTTCCAACATGAATTCAATAGAGAGCTCATGTCCTGCCTCCCATCCCATCCAGGTGACCTCCAGGTTACCTTTTGGACACATGTGAGACAGGACTTGAGCTCTCAGGACCACCTTGGGAGTCAGCAGCGCAACCTCACAGGTGAGGGATCGATTTCCGGTCCTGAGCCTTTGTGAGTTTGTGTGTTGTCTACCTGGGTGACGGGTTTTCCCCGGGTACTCCGGTTCTCCTGTTTTTTTTTTTTTGTTTTTTTTTTTCTTTTCAAGCCATGCAGCAAAAGCTAATTGGTTTATTGTTTTTCAATTGGAATACATCAAGTACATCAATTAAAAAAAAACAAAATTGGATCTCATCTCTCTTGTCATTATCTGTCATAGCTGTAAATATTCAAGTCAGACTAACCTGTTGATTCAGTTTCACCCAGGTTAAAGGTTTTGTGTAGAAAATACACAGAAAATGTTTCTTTTTCATGTGAAAAGCAGTTTCTTTAGCATAAAAGTTTGCTTGTGATACTTAAACTATGTTTTTCTGATAAATCCCTTTATAGCAAGGTTCTGTTCAAAAGAAAATCATAGACTATATACAAGATTTCAAAATATGAAATCAATTAATTTGTCTCATAATGTGTCAGTGATCAGTATTAGTCTGTCTGACTGCTGAGTGGATGTTGTCACGTTTTCCACGACTAAGTCATCCTGTTCTTCACACACGATCTTTGTTTGTCCACCACAAAAGGAACTTTCTGGCACCAACAGCACATGACAGCCACTGTCGGTCTGAACCTAAAGCAAGCAAGTTAGACGGTTTGCCTTCAATTAAAAGCGTAGAAATGGTCATTTAAAATGTGACTGATTTGATTCATCAGCTCGAGACCATTCTTTAAAAATTTATATTTATTTATTGATGTTTTTCCCCAAACACAGAGCAGTCTGCAAAAGAAAACAGACTTGAAAACTAGAGAAGCAATTTCTGAAGAAATTGCGGGTGTGAATGCTGCGAGCTGAAGCCACGCTGCAATGCTGCCTTGAATACAATAAAGTTTGAATGATTTGAATATTTGAATGTTTTACTGAGATTTATGAAATCCAATATTGCTGCCGCCTAGTGACGCAAATTAGATGAGTTACTTTACTCCCATCAGATTCCTCTTCCTTTATTTTGAGGATGAGACCTGAAAGTCGACAACAGCCTCAACATTTGAGAGTTGGAATGGAGTTTCTACGTCAATGTATGAATTCGTGATGTGTGGGTGAAGATGAGTGAGTTTGAAGGATTTTCTCATTGACTTCCATTATAACAAAGTTTCGGAAAATGCTGAATATTTTTGAAAGTTTGAATGGTATTGAAAAGTTGAATCATATATAAAATGTCAGCAAAATGATGAATATTTTCCATTTTGAATGGAGTTTCTAGCTGAAAGTATGAATGGGTAGTCACAGTTTGAAAAAAGGTGAAATTTTTAGATTTTTGAGGATTCCGTAATGCATTCCCAATGGGAAAAGGATTTGGGAAAAATCAGAAATATCTGGGAAAGTATGAATTTTAGGAAAAAAGTGAATACATCCGTGAATGTTCTAATTCAGCTGAACGTTTTCATGTTTGAACGGTTTGAATCGGTTGAAGTTTGTGGAACTAGTAGCGGTCCAACCGTTTTTGCTCCATCTGCTTTAATAGAAGTCGGAATTTTAACGTTGAATTCCCGGGAAAATATGAAGGTTATGGAAAAATTTGAAAGTTTCCGATAATGTCCTAATGAAGCTGAATCTGAAGAAGTTTGAATGGTTTGAATCGGTTGAAGTATGTTGAAGATAATTGATGTTGAAAAACGCGGAGGAAGAATAATAATAAGAAGAAGAAGAAAAATAAAGAATTTTGGTAGTAGAAGAATAACTAGAGAAGAAATTTCTGAAGAAATTGCGGGTGTGAATGCTGCGAGCTGAAGCCACGCTGCAATGCTGTCTTGAATACAATAAAGTTTGAATGATTTGAATGTTTGAATCTTTGACTGAGATTTATGAAATCCAATATGGCCGCCACCTAGTGACGCCACAATATGCAAATTAGATGAGTTAACATGTAGACACACACACACACACACACACACACACATCATGTTTCTGTGAGTTTGTGTGGCACAGCGGTTGCCATGGTAATAAACTAGGTGCACCTGGCAGAAGAGCAGAGAGAGACAGAACACAGAGAAGAGAGCTCTTTTAGAGGAGATTTAACTCCTCGAACAAATTCTTCCCATACCCAAAGCGTTGGTCCCATCATGAAAATAAAGTGATGGTGAGAGACAGCCACTTCTCCTGAACGTACGTGTCGTGTTTTATATTTCTCGAGTCCAAAATGGGGTCACCAGAGCGAGTTACAAATGTGTTGCACCTCAGCTGTTTCCAGAAATTTCTCCTCTCAGATTACATGGGAGTGAATGAGAAAAAAATCGGCGCTCCCTTCGCTTTGGAGCCGCTCAGCAAAAATGTGTACATGTGACAGATTCCATGTCAACATTTATGTGACCAGGACAAATTTTCCTACGTTTTGTGGTATGAATTGTGTATGTACAGTGAAAATTGTGGCCGTATGACCGAGTCGAAGAGAAAATTTCTTGATTAATTTTCAGCTGCTCTTCACTCTAGTGATGACATCACCCACTCTAGCTCACGCAATACACACCCATTATAAAGTCTGAGAAGGGCTGAAAACTTCATGGATTTTAAACTGACTTTGTAGAAAAACTAAAAGAGATATTGAAAATTTGAATTAGTTCCTGAAAGTCGACAACAGCGTCAACATTTGAGAGTTGGAATGGAGTTTCTACGTCAATGTATGAATTCGTGATGTGTGGGTGAAGATGAGTGAGTTTGAAGGATTTTCTCATTGACTTCCATTATAACAAAGTTTCAGAAAACGCTGAATATTTTTGGAAGTTTGAATGGTATTGAAAAGTTGAATCATATGTAAAATGTCAGCAAAATAATGAATATTTTCCATTTTGAATGGAGTTTCTAGCTGAAAGTATGAATGGGTAGTCACAGTTTGAAAAAAGGTGAAATTTTTAGATTTTTAAGGATTCCGTAATGCATTCCCAATGGGAAAAGGATTTGGGAAAAATCGGAAATATCTGGGAAAGTATGAATTTTAGGAAAAAAGTGAATACATCCGTGAATGTCCTAATTCAGCTGAACGTTTTCATGTTTGAATCGGTTGAAGTTTGTGGAACTAGTAGCGGTCCAACCGTTTTTGCTCCATCTGCTTTAATAGAAGTCCGAATTTTAACGTTGAATTCCCGGGAAAATATAAAGGTTATGGAAAAATTTGAAAGTTTCCGATAATGTCCTAATGAAGCTGAATCTGGAGAAGTCTGAATGGTTTGAATCCGATCAAATTCACCAATCCTCGCCGGGCTATGGCACACACCTATTTGCATACAGAAAACACAGAGAACACATGCAGCAAAACACACACAAACAAAATAAATTACGACAACAATCGTAACACTGCCACGGACTGTATAAAACTATATCCTGTGTAACTGACCTATAAGGAAAGCATCAGGAGGTGAGGTGTGTGCATGTGTGGAGCAGAGGGAGAGAGGGAGATGCTGGTAGAGAGATAGAGTGTGTTATTACATACTGTTAATGTTACTTATTATGCTTCTGTGCAGTGATAGCTCTTTTTTATTCTGTTTCTGAATGCGCGTGTGTGTATAGGCTTATATATAGGCTATATATATATGTGTAGGCCATTAGCCTATCTGGTTTTAAAATCCAGCCCAGCTGAAATTGAAACTGAATAGCCCTGTCATAGAACTTTATTGAATTAAAAGTTACAGTGCTGCTGGTTCCTGACTTTTCCTGAAAATGTCTGTATTTTTATTTAAACCGTCATTTAAGCAAATTGGACAAAAGGCATTAAAAATGTGATCATCTCTACCTATTTCAGCCACAGGAGGTCATATGATAAATTGATCAATTTATCGCGCTGCGGTAGATCCATCTTGGTTGCGAGGCAACTATCACTGTCTCTGCCAAAAGGGAAACTCCGGGAGAGAATTCATTCACAGATTTAAATGTAATCAATTGTTATATTCGTGTTCTGAGCTCTGTTTGTTGAAATAATTAACATTTGTTTTGTGTGATGATCAACAATATTGAAAAAATGTTTAATTAAACTTGTTGAAAGTTACATTTCTGTGTCACTGAATTGAAAATTGAAAATTGAAAACTTATTCTAACATCATGTAACGCCCATTAGTTACACACACACACACACACACACACACACAGTAATCCCCAGTGTTTACAGCTTGACAATGTGTAGAGCTATACTGCCTAGTAAGAGTTCAGATGTAGTTGCTTACTGTCACCAGCAGGGTGCGCATTCATCCCACACAGATGCTGGCAGCGCCGCCAGTTTCCTTGTTTTTTTATACGCCGATGCAAACCAGAGCGCTACACGACAGACGAGTGAGCTTGATAAGGTTGATAACTGCCTGTAAAGTTGTTGAAACTACATTTTTTGTTCGAGTTATCAGTTCGGAGGACTTCCGTGTAAGGAAGAGAAGGGTTTCTTACCAAACCTGATCGTGTGGATATTGATTTTTATCGAGCGAAAACTCCGGTGAGTAAATGCTAGTAACGATTAGCGTAGCATGCTAGCGATGCCTACCACGGCTAATTACCTGCTTATTCTTGACTATGTCTCCACTACGTATAGTTATGCTTCTGTGATAGTGTTTAAAAACCAACCGGAGACTGATAAACGTGTGTGTTGAGGTTGAAAATGTCTTCTATTGTGTATTTCTGTGGGAAAACGGTCTATGTGTTAATTGAGCTAGCACATGCCGTACAGCTAAGAAAGCTGGTTGTTGAGGTAAAACACACGCAGCTGTGTGCACTGGTATGGCGGGTGGATAGTGCCAATGCAAAGATTACCAGGAGAAGGAGTCACCGCCTGACTGTGTGGATTTTTGAATGGGAGTGAATGGGACAGCAGATGAGAGACCGGCAGCGACCTCACGGCGAGTGCGTTGAAAGAACGTGTATCAACGGCGACGTGACGACGGCATATGTTAGAATTACTAACAAAAATATATGCTTACTATGTATGTCTGAAACACATATGGCAAGCCGTTTTAACATTTAATCGCTAGACTGGATATTCATTACTGATATCTGCAACATAATTTTGCCTAGTCAAAACTCTTATTCAAGATATCTGTAATTAGATTTTGACTAGTTAGAATGACGTTACAGATATCTTACATTAAAATTCATACTAGTCACAATGACATTACTACTAGTCAAAATGACGTTATAAATATCTATAATGGTAATTCTGGATAGTCAAACTTAGCGATTAAATGTTTGTTCTCTTGTTTAACTCTTGTTATGCTGTCATATATGTGTAACTCTATTGTACGGAAACGTGAGCTTGAATGACTGAATTGTTTGTTGTTGTTCCAACTTTCAATAAAGTTGAAAGAAAAAAAAGTACGTCGATCCCCTTGTACGCCGTCGTCAGCGTGACTTTCCCCAACTTAATTGAGTGAATTCAAGTCTTTCAATAGCTTTCATGTTTTATATGTTAACATGTCTTTATTTTCGTGTATATTGGGAACTACAGAGTACAGTGCATAGCCTGTACTATGCTCATGCTTTGGATTCACTTTTTGTTTTTCTTTTGAGCAGTTGCAGCACGGAAATTGCGCTGAATAGACTAGGCCTAAGCTGTGTAAAAAGAGCAAGAAGCCAGCAACACTCCTTCTGATATCTTTAATGCCTCACTGGTACAGGTTACTCACACAAACCGGTTTCGACGGTCAGTCTTCAACAGTGTGTCTAAGCTGTGCCCTGCTTTCAAAATTGCAAAATTTAAAAGTCCATGTCCAAATTTAACAATGTTTCTGTTGGAACTTCTATTGCGGATCTTATCCACTAGATGGTGCCATTGTTCAATGATTGTTGTAGTTACAGTGTTGAGTGTTGGAAGAAGTAGGCTACTTAGATCAAAAGTATCAATACCACAATGCAAAAATACTTAATCCTTAATATATATATATAAGTATTTTATTTAAGATGAGTAAGGGTACTTGCACACCTCCATTTTTAGAAAGAAAACTGACCGCAATACTGAATTGCATGCAGACAGTTTTCACCCCCCGTTGCTCATTAAGAATATTCCTTATGGACAAATGCAAAGATTAAGATGTATATGTGATTCTGATCAGGATTTTTTAAATCAGTCCATGGACATGCAGCAGCGTTTTACACAGAGAGGGTATAAATCTGAGCTTCTTACTCAGGCTCATAATAGAGCTTTATCACTGGAGAGGAGGGATTTGCTCAGCCCTAAACCCAAACAGGAACAAGTTCAGAAACCCTATTTTGTCACTCGCTACAGCACAGAAGCTGTCCAGATCAAACACATTATAAAGAAAAACTGGGATATCATTGAGAGGTATTCCCTGAACCGCCGGGTATCAGTTTTAGAAGGGCCCCCACCATCAAGGATAAATTAGTAAGGAGTCATCTTCCTGCTCACAAACCAGACACCTGGCTGTGTCGACCAAAGGTGGAGGACAATTGTTGAATAAAAGGCAACAGAATTAAATTTGTTATTTTGTGTGTTTTCATTTCCTATTTAATCAACACCTGATACCCACCTAATACTTTATTTTCATTATACCATGAAGAACACAGGTAGGTTAGTGCATTTTAAAATCCAGTTTTAACTGAGGGTGACCAGGAGTTCTCTTTGGCCGGACATGTCCACTTTTCACGTCCTGTCTGGGTCCAGTTATGAATCGTTTTCATCGTTTTCACGGACCGTTAAGCACATAAGACTTGTCTATGCGCTGACGGTGCTTTGTGCAGCTTACTACTGTAAGGTACTTTTTACAGACTGCAAAATTGCAAGTTACTTCAATAGCTCACTTGGTAGGAGTTCTGCAACAAATACCCATTGCAGTTTTTACTGGAGCGTCACGGGTTCGAGTCCTGCTGTGTTTCTTTTTTTTTTTTTTCAGTCCGGTATATTTTATTTTATTTTATTTTTTTTGTGTACCATTAATAAGTATATCGTATAAAAGAATCAGGTGGAAACATGCAATAGACAAAATAATGTAGACCTATTTAATAAATGTTATAGGCTACATGAAATGCTGAAGCAATAAAAACAATCTTAGATTAATTATGTTAATATGTTGGTTGATGGTTTCAAATAACTACTCTTACCCTCTACGTGTGCTGAGATTAGCCTACTGTAAAGTTTACATAGGCTATGTATAAGCCTTTGAGCAGGTGCATCAGCTTTCTTGTGTTCAATTGTTCAAAAATATCTTATTTAGGTACATTAGGCCTACTGTTAAAACTATTCAATGGTAAATATGAGAGGTGTTTTTTTTTGTTTTGTTTGACAAAGACTGGAAGGCTCCAACTGTCCAATCAACAAGTTAAATATTTTCCTATGAACTTGTCGCTAAATATGGACAGAGTTTAGGCCTATACCCCATTTTGACAGTTAATGTAATGCAATAAAGTTGCTGACAGACTGGCGTTACATTGTTGTTTAATTAAATATAAATCAACGACAAAGCCGTTTCCTCCAAAAATGTCTACCAGGGCTCGACAGTGTGAGCGTTTCACTCGCATTTGCGACTAAAAATAGATGTGTGCGAACTGTGAAAAATATTTCGGGGCACATGTGCGCATAAAAGAAATCAGCCGAAGCAGCCTATATTTTTGTCAATAAAAAAATATGACAATCTAACCGCAAATGTTGGAGGAACTCCAGCCGCCTTCCCTCTCCCCAGTGGGACGCGGTTTTCCAAGCCACTGTTGGCAGGGTGGAAATAAGTCAAAGTGTGGAGGAGACGGACCGGGAAAAGCGGCGGACCTCCGGGGAGGCCTTCTCTGTTCTCCCTGCAGTTAGGGACCGTTTGTCACGGTACCGCTGCTGGGCAGGGTGGAAATAAGTCCTGCAGAGTTTCAGAGGACCTGGAGAATGTTTTAGGATAGTAATAACATCAGTGTTCCCGCTACATTCATTTAAATTATTACCACTGCTGCAATAATCCTTCAAAACATTTTTGCAAATGCACCACCACTCTGAGACATCTGTGCACTTGCACAGCGCAGCAGCCAGTATCGTGAGGAGAGCAGCGGTGAGGGGAGTGGGGAGTGGGGGAAGGCTCCTATGTAGAGATGCACCGCATATATTTGGCCGAATATTGCAAAAAAACACACATTCGGTATTCGGTGGAATAAGTGAAAAGCAGGGCCGAATAATAGCGGCGTGTTTTGATAACACAATCAAACAGCGTGTGGTGACGGACAGAGTAAAATGTCGGCAGTGTGGCGATAAACACTAACGGCGAATCCCGCCAGTTGTGGGTTGAACGGGGGTCACAGACACGGACAGGAATACGTATTCCTGTCAAATATGGCGGCACATTATAACGGCTTAGCGGCGAAGAAGTCCGGCTCCAGGTGAATAACTTGTTGTCATGACTGCCCAAAAGTACCTGAACAGCTGAGCCACGGCGGCATGTGGCGTATCAGAGGAGAAACTTTAGGGACTGTTCGTTACTTATGAGGGGACTTGTCAGAGGAGGAGGGTGGCTGGTTGATTTTTATTTCATTTATTTATTTTATTTTGATCCCCCCTATGTTAATCACGTATTGATGCTGTTTTTGAAGTATGAATAAGTCAATAAGTAATTTATTCCATTGAAATATCATTGATGTGTTACAGAAAAGTGATTTATCTTTTTATAAATGACAAAAGGCACATCTGCCTCAGAACCATGATACTTTCACTGGTATTGTACCATGGGTCCCAGTAGCGTTGTTCCGATTCCGATACCAGTATCGGAAATGTCTCCGATACTGCCAAAAATGCTGGCATCGGTACTGGCAAGTACTGGAGTTCAGGCACCGATCCGATACCACGTAATTTATTAAAATAGGAATCTATTTAGCAGTTAGCTCCCTTAGCACACAGTTCTTCTTCGCCGCTCTTAAAACAGTTTCGCTGTGCTGCCATCTGCAGCCTGCTGTTTTTGAGGGGCGAAGAAGAATTGATCATCTGACCTGCTAGACAAGGAGCTAACTAGCCTTAGCGCATCATGCCGGCGGCGTGGCAGTATTTCACGCTGGATGCTCCCACCAGCAAGACTGCGACATGTAACATATGCCAAGACAAAATTTCGAGGGGTGGCGCGAGTGTTGCTAATTTCAATACCAGCAATTTGATTAAACACCTGAAGATGCGTCACGCTAAAGAGCACGACGAATTTACCAAAGCAAAGGGGAAAAAGAAGGACGAGCTGCAGCAGCAAACTCTGCAAACTGCTTTCCAGCGACGAGATAAATTCCCCAAAGACAGCCAAAAAGCAACAAAGATAACAGGCAAAATTTTGGAGTTTATTGTCTTGGATGACCAACCCCTGTCTGTCGTGGAAAATGTGGGATTTCGCCGCTTAATGGAGCATCTGGAGCCAAGGTACTGTTTGCCAGGTCGTAAATATATCTCCGAAACTTCGCTACCCAAATTATACGAGGCAGTTAGGGAACACATATCGTGTATGCTGAAAGACGTGCATGCAATCAGCTTTACCACGGACATTTGGAGCTCCGACGTGTGCCCCATGTCTTTGCTAAGTTTAACGTCACACTGGGTGGACAGAGAATCAACATTTACCCCTCGAAGTGCGGTGCACGCAAAGAGTTCCAAGGGTCACATACTGGCACATTAATTGCCGAAGCAATTGAGGGGATGTTAGTACAGTGGAAAATCCCCAAATCCAACGTTCATGTTGTTTTGCGCGACAACGCTAGCAACATGAAGAAAGCCATGGACGAGATGGATGTACCAAGTTTGGGATGCTTCGCCCACAATCTCCAGCTGGTGGTGCATGAAGGGCTACTGTCACAGAGAAGTGTGAATGATGCACTGGCGAATGGTAGGAAGATAGTCGCGCATTTCAAACACTCGCCACTGGCCACTACACGCCTAGAGGATCTTCAAAAAGATCTCCAAATGCCCACCAAACGTCTGCACCAAGACGTAGCAACGAGGTGGAACAGTACCTACTATATGGTCGAGAGTTTACTGGAGCAGAAGCGGTCAATTTCAGCATATGGAGCTGACCACGACCTGCCAGTGACCCTTACAGCTAACCAGTGGGCTTTACTGAGAAAATAATCACTGTTCTGGCACCATTTGAAGAACTGACCAGACAGATGAGCTCCTCCACCTCATCTGCAGCTGAAGTCATCCCCTCGGTCACAGTGCTGAAACGCCTGCTTTCTCGGGAGAACGAGGAGGACACGGGTATAAAAACCATGAAAACAACCCTTCTTGAGGCTGTCCAGAAAAGATTCAAGACCATCGAGAATGAGCCCTTGTATGCAGTTGCCACTCTTTTAGACCCACGATTCAACAGTTATTTTTTTTAATTTTTTTTATTTTACACATTAAGACATTTATTTATTATTTTTCATTGTTGTTTCAGATACTTCACAGGTGCAGACAGCATCAAGCTTGCCAAGGATGCTCTGACCCGAGAGGTGGAGAAGATGGAGGCGTTACTGAGCAGCAGGACCACACCTGAGGGAGCAGAGGCAGTGCCAGGCAACCCCCATAAAGCCCCAGGTATGGAAGCACAGCCAGACAGCAGCAGCAGCAGCAGAAAGAGCAGCTTGAAAGGCCTGTTTGAGGAAATCCTGCAGGAGCATGATGAGGAACATGGGGCAAGTAGTAGCACAAGCACACAGGTTCAAATACAGACATATTTGACAGAGCAAACGGTCCCACGCTAAGACAGCCCATTCCACTACTGGGGAGTCAACCAAATTCGGTTTCCCACCCTGGCTGCCACTGCTGCAAAGTATCTCTGTGCTCCTTGTACCAGTGTTGACAGTGAGAGACTGTTCAGTGCAGCATCCAACATTGTTGATGCAAGAAGGAACAGGCTAGGAGAGAGAGAGCAGAAATGCTCATCTTCTTGAAGAAGAATCTGCCTTTGCTCTTGGAATTGTGAGCTAAAATGCTACTGCAATGTGTAGCCTCCTTGTTGTAAAGTATTTTGTTTACTGTGTAGCTGTTGCTCTTTTGATTTGTATTTTTTGAATGTTTACTTTATAGGTTGGTGTTGCACTATAAGTTTTTTTTTTAAAGGAATCATTTAAGTTGCTGTTGGACTACCTTTTTTATTTTACAATATTGTGGCTGCACTTTAATTTTTAATAATTATTCCTAGATTTATTTAGTTAACTTGCTGTTTCACTACTGTGTTTTATACTGTTCTATTTAAATGCCTTTTTTTATTTAATATTGTGGCTGCACTTTAATTTAAAAAAACAAAAACAAATTATTCCTAGATTTATTTAGTTTAGTTGCTGTTGCACTACTGTTTTTTATACTGTTCTATTTAAATGCCTTTTGTTATTTAATATTGTTGCTGCACTTAAATTTAAAAAAACAAAATCAAATTATTCCTAGATTTATTTAGGTTAGGTGCTGTTGCTCTACTGTTTTTATACTGTTCTATTTAAAAATAAATTTAAAAATAAATGACTTCCATTTGCTGTATTTCATTGATGTTTTACAAAGGGTTTAACCTGAGCCAGGCCTTGCCACAATGATAATCATATATCACAGTCATGCAGGCGTAGTATATATGTATTTTTTATAACATACTGGTATCGGTACTAGGTATCAGCCGATACCCACAGCACAAGTATCAGAATCGGTATCGGGAGGGAAAAAATGGTATCGGAACATCTTATAACAGCTTATAGTTAGGGCTGGCTCAGGCTTGTCCTGTACCAGCCCTTAGTTAGGCTGACTTAGGCCTAGTCTGCCGGAGGACCCCTCTATAATACACCGGGCCCCTTCTCTCCTTCTCTCTCTCTCTCTCTCTCTCTCTCTCTCTCTCTCTCTCGTATCCTATTACTGCATCTAGCTAACCCGGCCATTCTGGATGTCACTAACTCGGCTTCTTCTCCGGAGCCTTTGTGCTCCACTGTCTCTCAGATTAACTCATATCACAGCGGTGCCTGGACAGCGTGACGTGTGTGGTTGTGCTGCTGCCGTGGTCCTGCCAGATGCCTCCTGCTGCTGCCATCATTAGTCATTAGTCATACTTCTTCTGTTATTATACACATATGATTATTGTCACACATGTATACTGCCAGGTATTAATACATACTTTCAACATATTGTACCGCAGTAACCAGAACTATAACTATAATATTATTACTTCCATTAATGTTGTTGTAAGATACTGTCATTACCTGCATATCTCTCTCTCTCTCTCTCTCTCTCTCTCTCTCTCTCTCTCTCTCTCCCTGTGTCATATGGATTACTGTTAATTTATCATGTTGATCTGTTCTGTACGACATCTATTGCACGTCTGTCCGTCCTGGAAGAGGGATCCCTCCTCAGTTGCTCTTCCTGAGGTTTCTACCGTTTTTTTTCCCCCGTTAAAGGGGTTTTTTTTGGGGAGTTTTTCCTTATCCGCTGTGAGGGTCTTAAGGACAGAGGGATGTCGTATGCTGTAAAGCCCTGTGAGGCAAATTGTGATTTGTGATATTGGGCTTTATAAATAAAATTGATTGATTGAATTGATTGATCTCTAGGTCCCAGTGGAGGGATGTCTCTCAACCCCCCAACACTGAACATTATATACCATAATCATATTGCAAAGATAATATATATAAGACAACATTAAAAACACAATTAAATTGCAATACTTTTTCAAAACTTGATGATTTTACCTTTCTGTACATTTTGTATACAAATTCATTAAATAATTTTTTTTGTTCATTTACAAGCAAAATTAATTAAAATTCATTAAATAATTTTGCTTGTAAATGTCTATTTGCATCACGTTTATTACGGAAAACACATCATTTGATCAATTTACATTGTGCCCCTAAAGTTCTTTGTGCGCTCTTTCAACTTCGGAGCACATGTGCTCCTGGGGAAAAAAGTTAGCGTCAAGCCCTGCAGGTGCATCTTAAATTTGATTTCTAAAAAACACAATATCTGGATTATTTTGACTATATAAGAAATAATCAGATTAAACATAGTATAGCCTACTGTTTATCACAGACTGTTTTTTATGAAAGTTTCCACAGAACTTTATTTTGAAACCGGAAGTAGTTGTAAACAACAAGGCGATTCGTAACCGAATACCGATACGAACTAACCCATCTCAGTCTGGTGGGCACTGTTGCGGGAGTGTTCCATCATGTCTACAGAACAGCATCAACGCTAAGTTTTTATACAGTAACATAAGCATTTACGTTATGTCTTTAGTGTTGTACAGTTGATGTTCATCTTCATTACATTTACGTTATGTCTGAAGTGACACATTAACTGAATAACTGAAATGGCTATAAAGACAAGGATATAGGCCTACAAGTAAATTATGGCTTTGCATTAAGTAACTAAACACTCTCATTTTAAACTATGTATTTTTTACTGTAGACGTTTATTTTTGAGCATTTATCTATGTTATATGGGCTGTGTTCTACATTGATAGTGCCGCGTTTTTCCTTCCCGCTCATATTTGAATTTAAACGGTAGATTTTCCTTTTAGCCTTTGTAATCGATTGTTAAGAAAAAAAAGTAATTTATTTTGCAGCGTGATTCGAAGCTTTAAACTTTTAGAGTTTGTGTCCTTTTATTGTAGTCACATTGGGGTAATTGAGGAAATGTTCAAGCAATGTAAAAAAAAAAAAATGCATCTGTCCTTAAAAAAATTCATATGGGTAATATGTAGCCTAGTTGACCCTTTGCCAGAAAATACAACGTTAAAATGCTGTTTTTAATGTATTTTTTGAGCATATGGGCTCAAAGTTAATCTAAAATTAAATATAAAGTGATACAACAGTAAATGAGAGCTATTCCAAAGCTTATATAAAATAAACATTAAACTCTGCACCAAATATAATATCTGTAAATATGCATCTGGATTTTTTTGGGTTGCTGGCCTGTGAAAAGCAGAATGTTAAGTCGGTGTATGAGGTCACAGAAGCAAGGTTTTGATTTCTCATATTATGCGGGAACTCTTATCCAAAGAGATATTTATTTGTTTTTCTTTTTCTACAATGATACAGGGCAAGGGACATCATATCTGAATTGAGCCAGCTGATCCGCAATACCGCGAATTCCGGACAGACTGTCACTGCCGGGCCTGCTACAGCTGCAGCAACAGCAACAATGGAGCAAGTCATACCCCACCTTGGGCACCTTACAAATGACCCGACCAGACCTGGTCAGCGCAAATTTGACCAGGCTATTTCAGCCCTACCAGGGTTAGAAGCGCCAAACAAATTAACACAGCCCTGGCAGCACAAATTGTTCTGTTGCTCTCGGGTAGATACCCATGAAATCCCTGACCTGGAGGAGAATATGTGCCTCCAGGCCAGTGGACTTGGTGCGAGGAAGGTCTTATTTTGTGATGCCAAAGGCACAGCACAGCAGTTTCTCCAAACACTGGAGAACACTTTCCCCATTAAAGAACTGCAGGATTTAAAATTATGCGTTGCTGCAGGAGCAGACAATTAATCGACGTAGTAATGCCACCTGGTGGTTATACTGCAGAGTATATTAAAAATCGCAGCACACTGAAGAAGGCTGTCGCCTACATCGTCCCTCTGCAGAATGACCTCCCCCTCAATATGGCAGTGCAACAGGTAAGATATGTAGTAAATTATTTGTTAATTTTTTTGCCTGTATTATTTTCATGTGCCCTAACCCTAACCCATCTCTGTAAATGACATTATAGGAAGAAAATGTGGAGGAGATTACAGAAGATTGCCAAAGATGCAATAGCAAGATCCCGCTGTGTCAACTTGAAAGGCACTTACAACAGTGCAACATCAGGTAAGCCACTATCATATAACCCTTTTTAGACCACTGTGGCAGGGAAGGTGTAGGTTTGCTGTGTGAGCCCAAGTTTAAGACCTCATACAAGATCCCTTGGTGTAGTTGCTTCATCTCTTCAAACAGTGTTTATTAAAATACACATAAGCAATACAAACCACCCTTTGTTGTAGCCTTCATTTCAATGTCTTTGTGAACTGATGGTTTGGGGTTTTTTTTTTTCACAATTCCACTCTGATGCAGTGCAAATTTTATTACCTACCGGTATTTACGAAGTTATTACATGATTGTGCAATACATGTTTTGATGCTTTACTTTTGAAAAAGCAAGAATGACATTGATTTCAAAATGAGAACAATGACATAAGAACAAAGTTTTTTTGACTCTAATATTATTGGAGTGTTATTATATGCAGACAGAATATACTGCATTTTTACCACAAAGTTTGTTTGTCCTTTAATTTGGAGGAAGAACATTTATTTTGCTTGAATCCTGTATTGTTACATACAAAGTTTCAACATAGTTGGCTATCTAACATGACACAATCATGTTTTCATTTTTTTTTTCACAGTAGCAGCGCCACAAGGGTGACACGCTCCAGCGACCATACGTAAGTAAAAATTCCCTATTGTTTGTCATAACATATTTACAAATTAAAACATCCTTGCAAGTATATTAGTAGTTATATTAACAAGTCTGCACATACACAAAGAAAATATAGGTGACATAGAAAAAGTATAACTCTATACACAGTTTTCATTCACTACTTTGTGTTGTTATCTATCTTCTCCCAGAAGCAAAACACCAGCCACCCTGCTGTGGGCTGTCAATTTAAGGTCTTAACAGAAGGTGTTATCTTTTTTTGGCTGGATGTATTTTCATTTGACCACAAGATGGTGCATTAATGTGTGATCTGTGAAGCCAAAAGGTGGCAATTTGGTGACAAACATGATGACTTCATAACCAATGATGTAATTATCTCTAAGGAAGCCTTGTAATATTTGAAAATTTGTAATTTATGAAATGAAAAACTGTATTTTAGTTTGGCCCCACATGAATTTATGGAAATGTTGATTTTGATTGATAAAGCGTGACACACCAAAAACAATGCCACTGTTTAATTTTATGTTGTTTTGTAAAGAACCTCAGAAATGGGGTCTATATCACAAAGTAGTAATGTGTCCTTGCTTGTGTGATCTTGTGTTGCTTTTTTCCTTATAGTAACCCGGAACATAACAGCTGGTCAATGAGGATTTGCCTCATGCGCTAACCCATCAAAAACTGTTGAACTGCCAAGGTAAAACAATCTCTGTTTATTTTTAAATATTATGTGATCATGTAATTTGTGTTTTCCATGGCCTTGTTTTTAAATTACCTGGATACATAAAACATAAAATTGTTGGATTAAAATTCAATCAGAAACAGTAAACCCTTTCAGACTGTTGTGGAATGATTACATTTTGAAATGAATAACATGTACAGCACTAATCTAATCTTGGCATCAGGCTGTGACTTTGTTGGTACCCACAAGGAAATATTTATATCAAATCAAAATTTAATTTACACCCTTGAGTAAATTGAGTGAGTAGAGTGAGTGTAATGCAATGGTCATGCGACCCATGAATCCGGCATATTTGGAAAATAACGTTTTACCACAAAATGTAAAGTTTGATATATATATGTACTTATATTAATTCTCAATAGTTCAAAGTTTTCTTTTTTCTGTTTTTTTATTGATGTTTTGTTGTTGTTGTTTTTTTAGCCGATGAGGTGAAAGTTTTCAAGGTTAAAAGGAACCTTGATGCAGGTGGCTTTCAGCAGTTTATAAGGGCCATCTATCCTGAACTGCGGAACAACAACTTTGAGTTCTGCAAAGTCAACAGGCACAGGGTGGTGGTCCCCCTGACTGAAAGCACGCCAAAGAGATCCGCTCAAGCGGAGTGTTGGGACGCTCAGCTTTATATGTTAGTCCGTTGGTGAGTAATCCTTTTTCTAGAAAAAAAATCTCAGTTGTTGCAATATTAATGTTTTTCTGTTGTATTAAAATTGTTCTTGTATTTCATAGTGTGAAATTGAAACGGACACAGACAGCAGTGAGCCAATGGACATGGTAAGTTAACAATGTTAAAAAAAACAACAACAATGAACACTTCTGCACTTGGAAACGTTATAGGGGGAAACACTCACAAGTACTATTCTTCTAATGTCCCCTATTAGTCACCTGAAAGGCTTTCAGAAAGTGAGCTCCACACAGAGGAGGAGGAGGAGGAGGAGGAGGAAACACAGGTAAGTTTAGAAAATTAAATTTGTCTGTAATTATCAGTGAAGCGTAGTTAATCTTAATGAATTTATATATGTACTTTATTCATGTCATTTATTTGCTGACACCCTTTAACAATTTACAGTATTAATGGCATGCAGTGCAACAAATCACAGAACTTCCTGAGTATGGCAACAAAACATTTAGGCTTTTGCCATCACGTATGTGACGAATTACATCATTGTTATAATTGATTATGGTCTGCCACTGCATCAATTACATGATTATTTTCAGCACCCTACTGTGTGTGCTGTGCACCCAACATAACAATGCATAATATTATTTGTTAACTCTATCTGTTTGCAGGATTTGGCCTCTTTCCCTTCTGCCTCTTCTAGAAGTTCCCCTCCAGTGTCCCCTCAAGTCTCCCCTCAAGTGTCCCCTCAGGTGTCCCTTCCAGTGTCCCCTTCAAGTGTCCCCTCTAGTGTGTCCCAAGAGTTGAGGGAGGTGCTATGCACACTGGTGGGAAACCTCAACATTAAAGCACTGCCACCTCCAGCAAACAGTGTCGTGAGGGCTGACATTCTGGAGAGTGCTTTCAGGGCATTTAGGAGGAAGGCCTTCGACCGGAAAGGAAGCTTGATGTGGTGTTTATTGACACCTGTGGTCAAGGAAGGGTCGGTGGACAACGGGCACCAACCAGGAGTTCTTGACCCTGCTCATGAAGGCCCTAATAAGCAGCCGTTTTTTGTTGGACCTCGTCCTCTAAAAATCTAGGACTGGACTCCATAGGTGTGTAAATGACCAGTCAGCAGTTTCATTGACACTCACACATAGATAGTGGGGGCAATTACAGCATTAAACTTCCAAAAATATTGACAGAAATTATGCAGAATTGCATTTTGAGGTGTTTCTTATCTGCATTAAAGCAATTGAATAATATGATCAAATACTTATAATTGATAATGATTATTATATTAAAGGACTTATAAATGAACACCTAATCAAGCACACACACTTTACAAATAATTCTGATTAAAACAAATAAAAAATGGAAAAAAATTTCGTGCAGCCACCCACACTGAATAAAGCATAAGAACACATGAATGCCTTATGTTTTATTTCAATCATCATCATTTCAAATCATACTGACACAAATGTTTACAAACGACAAAATGGTGATAATATCAGAGACAAGTAATACTAGTGTACACCTGCAGTTATCAGTACATTCTGTCTACAGTTGTGTGGTTTTGCTGCCTAACCTTTTCTACCGCAAAATTTCAATTGTCTTTTATACTTTCAGGACTTAGTAGGGGCACCTACAAGGTCATTGGAAACATCATTTCTGTGAGTGTAGTTCATGGAGGAGTGGGGCCACACGTGCTTTCAAGCGACTGCTCTGCCGGCTGACAGGGGAAACGACTCCCCCTGTTGATTTGATGGAGGTGGAGGATGAGGACTTAAGGAACCAGTTCCAGAAGGCAAGTTTTAAATTACTGGAAGCAATATTCAAAATTTTGATTACCATATACCACTTTATATTTATACCACTTTTATATTTCAAGAAAAGGACATTTTACAAAAGGGACGTAATGTAAAAATAACTTTAGGCTCATGTGATTGTAATTAATTACATTTAAACATAGATTGGTACTTAAAATTATACTTTAGCAAATATTATTTTCTATAACTCATTACGCACATTCTCACTCCAACTAAAGTTGATACACTCCCAGACAGTTGTCATTACAAAGGTTACCGATCCTCTGGTTTGTATTAAATGGACACATGCTGACCACACATGGCAGAGTTTCCTACTACAGTACCATTAGGAGAGCATTAGTTTACACCATCATTGGATTTGAGGTTTTCTACAGTGACAAATAAAGGACCTGTAAATGGGCAGAGAAAGCTTAGTAGATGTGGAAAAATAAAGAAAAACATCAAAAAAATATATTACTGATATTTGAATTCAATTTTATTGTCAATCATAGAAATTATTAATGGAAATAATAGTCATAGAAAATTTTGAAAATATACTCAGCTCCACCCATTTCTCAATTTACAACTATATTCATACATGTCTACAGCACATAATAGATGCCTACTACTGTATATTTTGTGCCTATTGAAGTAATTAACTGAATATGGAACTGTGACATTATTTATTTGTACCAAAACTAATTGTAGGCTCATTGCAGATAAAACAAGCGGCAACAACAGGAGAAGTCCAAGAAGCTGCGTTGGAGGCAGCGTCAGCCTGTCACTGTTGGGGTCCCTATCAATAAGTAAGCCCTGATTTTTGTTTTGATCTTTTCATGTAATTAGTTATAGAAATATAATTTTATCAACAGCTTTGATATATTTAAGATTCTTTTTTTTTTACAACTAAAACAGGTACTACATTTATATTGGCAGGTCGTAATCTGTGTAATCTATGTTATATCTTTACAAGGCTTCAGGAGAGCATGGAAGCTCTGGGAGTGCTGCAGGCACTCAGTAAAGCCTGCCTTACGGCTGCTGTTTTTTGGAGGCCCCCCTGCTCCGCTGACAGCAGAGCAAGTGACAAAACTATTTCAAGTCACATTCAGTGTGGCAGGGAGCTCTCGGCGTTTGGAGGAGGAGAGAGCAGCTGGCCACTGGAGGGACTGGCTCATTGACGTAGAGGGTATGCACACTTTGATAACTAGAAGGAAATGGGGGAATGTTGAACACAATGCATCTTTTACAGAGAAAACCAAAGTATGAATGGTGTTGCAGTGTCTACACAAATTGCATTTCTCTCTTGCACAAAAATATGTGAGCTGTCATATACTGACATTATACACAGGGTTCCCATGGGGCCTTGAAATCCTTGTAAGTTTTTAATGAAGAAAAAATAAGACTTGACTTTTTGGACTTTATTCTTTTTTTGTTAATATTTTATTTCGTGTTTTGTTTGTTATTTTGGGCCCATATTCACTATTTCATACTGTTAAGTGTTTTGTTGTTCCATCAATGCAATTTTCTGAGTGCTGCTAATTTCTGATATAAGGAAAAAAAAAGTTTTCAGTCATATCTGAAATATCCGTGTTTTGCACTTAAAGGTGGCACTTTTGCCAATAAAGGCTATTTTGATTACTACTCTTTTCAAACCGTTGTCCTGCTCCATCAATCCTCCTTGAACTTATCTATTTCTTCTGATTGGCCTAAATTTAGAGTGCATGACAGTGATAGTAATTTTATTTAGTGCTGCACGATTAATCTAATCGTAATCGCGATGTCAGGCTGTGCGATTACATAACCGCATAAAAGGCTGCGATTTGCGATTTAATGTAAGCTAAATAAATGTTAACATGTGTGCCTGTGAAGGTGACTGCCTCTCCTGTAGTGTGTGGAGTTTGTTGACATCACGCCCACAAGCTATCCTGCGGGGTATTCCAGGTAGGAGGTTCAACAAACTCTGAGTCTAACCCTGAACTCTGAGTTGATTTACCCTGAGATGGGAAACTTTGAGTATCCGGTTCCAGAACAGCTGATCTGAGTTAGTTCAGTCAACTCTGAGTATGTTCACTCTGAGTTAAGCCGACAATAAAAAGCCATCATCAATGGCAGGGTTTATTGAAGAAAACCTGTCAGCGAGCAGGTTAGGTTCACAGACTCAGTTGCCATGGTGATTGACTCAGAGTTTGATTTACCTCTCTTTCTGGAACTGAAAACCCAGAGATTCCCTCATTTCAGGGTTAACATACTCAGAGTTTTCACTAAACCCGCTTTCTGGAATACCCCTCTGGTGCGTGCAGCAGTGACCAACACAGACGCTGAAGAAGAGCATGAGCTCGACCATGAACAGGCTGAGTTGGTGGCGACAAAAACGTCTGTTACATGGCGATACTTTGGATTCAGGTACGGCGACGTTGAACAGAAAGACGTGCTGTTGTGTAAAAGTTAAAGTCGCCACGTCCGCGGCAACACGACCAATCTATATGAGCACTTGAGACGGGACGGGCCTAAATACATCTCTGATATACTTGTACGTTATGAAGCATCCAGACCCTCAGATCATCTGGAACAGGTTTACTCAGTGTTCCCAGGATCAAAACCAAACAAGGTGAAGCAGCCTTTAGTTTCTATGCTCCCCGCCTGTGGAACAAACTTCCAGAATATCTGAGGTCGGCTGAAACTGTCAACTCATTTAAATCAGGGCTTAAAACATTACTATTTACTGCATCTTACCAGTGAACTAGATGTGTAACTTATTGTTAGGATAATCTGTAGCTATTGTTTTCATATTTGTCTGCTGTTGCTTTTGCTTTTTAAATGCATTTTCTGCACTGTTTTTCTTGCTTTTAGCTTTTGTTTTTAATCATCTGTTGTTCCTTTAATGTTGTATTTTAATGTATTGCTCTTGTAAAGCACATTGAATTGCCTTGTGTATGAATGGTGCCTTGCCTTGCCTATTGCTTTGTTGTGGAATAGCGCAGATCCTCACCCTGTCTCCATACGGCTTTTTTTTTTTTTTTTTTTTTTAAATTACTTTAATGTTTCTTGAGTTTTAGTTTGTGTATACAACCACAAGTAGGCTATTATAATAACTTACCAGAAAGGTAAAGAGAAAATTCAAGCAAAGTAAGCAAAAAAGGTGAGAAATACAACAGTCATGGCTACAAATGTCCATTTGTAACAAAAAGGGTGTGTGCGTATAGGATCTTGAAATTCAAAAGTCAGTTAGTCAAAATGTTTTTTCCACTGACTCATAAATCATCTAGTTCTTATATTTACTCTACATTTTTTCATGTTTTTTCCCCATAGTATAAATCTCTAGTATCCAACCATTGTTTTCTTTCAGGTTCAGTCTTGTACTAATTCCTTGTTATTGCCTTCTTGCATGTGATGGATTATATCTTGGCCACATATCTACCATAATCTATGACATTATCGTTTATATTTCCAAGATACATAGCCTTGCAGTCATTATGTGTCCACACTGTTGTTTTTATCATTTGTTTTATAGCACTTTGAGATTCCCGAATGTAAGTGCATTATAAATAAAATGGATTATTATTATTACGTGGCTGAACGACATTTCCTCATATCGGCATCAGAATAAGGTGCTACAGGAAATACTTCACAGTCTGTTGTGGCTTAGATATGTTTCATATATGTGCACATGCACATGTGTGCAGACATGTATAACTGAATTTTTTAAATATGTGATGTCATTGCTGTTAATATGGTCCTTGGTCTGGTGGTGGGGGCCCTATCTTGTGGAATTATTACTTCTTTTAATTTTCAAGTCTGTGTTTTCTTTTGCAGACTGCTCTGTGTTTGGGGAAAAACATCAATAAATAAATATAAATTTTTAAAGAATGGTCTCGAGCTGATGAATCAAATCAGTCACATTTTAAATGACCATTTCTACGCTTTTAATTGAAGGCAAACTGTCTAACTTGCTTGCTTTAGGTTCAGACCGACAGTGGCTGTCATGTGCTGTTGGTGCCAGAAAGTTCCTTTTGTGGTGGACAAACAAAGATCATGTGTGAAGAACAGGATAACTTAGTAGTGGAAAAGGTGACAACATCTGCTCAGCAGACAGACTAATACTGATCACTGACACATTGAGACAAATTAATTGATTTCATATTTTGAAATCTTGTATATAGTCTATGATTTTCTTTTGAACAGAACCTTGCTATAAAGGGTATTATCAGAAAAACATAGTTTAAGTATCACAAGCAAACTTTTATGCTAAAGAAACTGCTTTTCACATAAAAAAGAAACATTTTCTGTGTTTTTTCTACACAAAACCTTTAACCTGGGTGAAACTGAATCAACAGGTTAGTCTGACTTGAATATTTACAGCTATGACAGATAATGACAAGAGAGATGAGATCCAATTTTGTTTTTTTTAATTGATGTACTTGATGTATTCCAATTGAAAAACAATAAACCAATTAGCTTTTGCTGCATGGCTTGAAAAAAACAAAAAAAAACGGAGAACCGGAGCACCCGGAGAAAACCGTCACCCAGGTAGACAACACACAAACTCACAAAGGCTCAGGACCGAAATCGATCCTCACCTGTGAGGTTGCGCTGACTCCCAAGGTGTTCCTGAGAGCTCAAGTCCTGTCTCACATGTGTCCAAAAGGTAACCTGGAGGTCACCTGGATGGGATGGGAGGCAGGACATGAGCTCTCTATTGAATTCATGTTGGAAGAAAAAAAGCCTCACGCCAATTTTTTACTTCAACATGAATCCTATGAGCTCTGTGCAGCATTGAGTATTTCCTGTCCTATACTATTGGATTAAGTGATTAATCAGGTGTGTGCTCTGGGTGCGCCGCACACCTGATTAACCACTTAATCAATAGTATAGGACAGGAAATACTCATGCCTACTTCCTTTCAGGAAGTAGTGGAGCTGGTGCACAGAGCCCATTATACGTCACCTAAATGGGACTGACCCTCCTGGAGATTACTCTGCCCCGACTGGAAAAGAGCCTGCAGATGATGTTTCTCTGCGGTGTCTTAAGGTGACGTGCAAAGGTGCAGACTGCATAATCCATTTCTGGTTGTTCTTGACATAATGAAACCAGAACGAGCTCTGCACAGCCCCAGAATCTACAGAGGTCCTTGAAAATGGTCTTGTCCAGACTTTTATATGTTTCAGGGGTGATATCATAATCACCCCTGGACTTCGCCCATATCTTTTCAAACAGGTGGTTGATGATGATATGGGGTCTTTCAAGTGAATGCTGACCTTCGCTTTTTTGTAGACCCGCGTAACCAGCTTTTCAACAAGAATTTGGACACACATTTTGTTTTTCTCTGTCTTCAAATCCCTGTCTGGTGTTACATGCAGCACTGGTTCAGCACCTGCCTCAGGTACACTGAGTGCTGGTTCGAGTGCTGGTTCTAGTGCTGGTGCTGGTGCTGCTGGTTCTAGTGCTGGTGCTGCTGGTTCTAGTGCTGGTGCTGGTGTGGCTCTGTCCTCTGATCCCACTAAAATCTGCACAGGAGAGAGCCAAGACAGCTTGGAGCTCTCTTTTGGTGTAGATGTTAAGCCGAAGCTGTCATCGTCATCAGCCTTCAGATCTACACGTCTTGTTCTGCAACATAAACTGACGTTGCGCCTGAATGATGTACTCACCGAGCTCTCTATCGGTGTAGATGTTAAGTCGAAGCTGTCATCGTCATCAGCCTTCAGATCTACACGTCTTGTTCTGCAACATAAATTGACGTTGCGCCTCAATGATGTACTCACTGAGCTCTCTATCGGTGTAGATGTTAAGCCGAAGCTGTCATCATCAGCCTTCAGATCTACACGTCTTGTTCTGCAACATAAACTGGACGTTGCGCCTCAATGATGTACTCACTGAGCTCTCTATCGGTGTAGATGTTAAGTCAAGCTGTCATCGCGTCATCAGCCTTCAGATCTACACGTCTTGTTCTGCAACATAAACTGGCGTTGCCCATGAATGATGTTCTCACCGAGCTCTCTATCGGTGTAGATGTTAAGTCGAAGCTGTCATCGTCATCAGCCTTCAGATCTACACGTCTTGTTCTGCAACATAAACTAATGTTGCGCATGAATGATGATATCATGCTGCAAGCATGTGCCACCATGTCAGTCAGTCTCCAAATGTCCCAGCTGGTGCGGGTGGAGGAGCTGATGCTCTTGGAAATCTCCTCAGACATCATCTTGGTTAGAGTCTCAGAGCTGTCACCTGGTTCCTGATCGTTGACGCCCAGAGCCTGAGCAAAAGCCTCAGGGACTACATTGCCCAGTGTGGACGCAACGCTCTCTTCAGTGACCATTTGATTTTTGTCCACATTTGTCAGGGAGTCAGTCAGGGAGTCCTTCAGGTACACCACCAGGTCCATGAGCAGCACCGCCAATATATCTCTGGTGGCCTCATCAGGTTGCCCATCCCTCAGCTTTTGGCGCTGCACTTCTGACAGCTCCTGGAAAAATCTCTTTGCAAATGGAATAACATGGTCCACTCCCAACTGAGATGACTCTGTTGATGGTGTCATGCCGAGTTCTTTCTTCCAAACGTCCCAATTTAAAAGAGTCAAGGTGCAGTCTGCAACTGTAGTCTGAGTTCAAATCGACTACTTACCAACTCGCAATAGGTGTATCGTGATGTCACAGATGACGTCATCGAATAACCCATACGCTAGCCCCTCCCCCAGAGCGAATGCAACTTAGCAACCGTTGCGAAGCATAAGCGGAACGCTGTGTTGCACCGCCCTTAACGCCATTTTTACCGTTTTCAAATTTCTATGTCAAAGAACTTTATTGAATTAAAAGTTACAGTGCTGCTGGTTCCTGACTTTCCTAAAAACATCTTTAGCCTGTCCTATTTAGGCCTATTTAAAACGTCATTTAAGCAAATCTGACAAAAGGCATTAAAATGTGATGATTTCTAGGCTACCTATTTCGGCCACAGGCGGTCATAATGATTGCATGGATTTTGCCGCCGATAAACTGATACATTTATCGCGCCGCGGCAGATGCATCTTGGTTGCTAGGCAACTATCATTGTCTCTGTCAAAAGTTAAAGTCCGGGAGAGAATTCATTCATTTCATACTAAGCTAAGTGGTGATAACTGGAGGAACCAATAAAAGAGAAGCCGGCTGATGCTGAGGGACACACACACACACACACACACACACACACACACACAGAGTTAAGTCAGACATCAGCAGAGAGGCCGCGGTGCAGATGAAGGGAATATAACTTCAAGATCACTCTAGTTGACAACAGCTGCGCTTGTTACTGTGAGTAAGAGCAATAAGACCTCTGCCAATAAAAAGCCAATACTTTATCAATACATGTGATCAGCATGTAGAAAGCCATATTTCAATCCGCTCTGTCCGCAGTCTCTCATTCACCGCTATTATGATTCATGATCGCGGTCGACACAAGCACATCGCGCTCGCGAGGCTAACAGCAAAGTGTTCTAGACAAACTAAATGTAGGCTAACACTTTATCTGAAGATGCACCTGAGGCAGCGACCTGCAGACACAGAGTGTCCTCAGTAGAGGAGGGACAGAGAGCAGGATGAATGACTGATACTGATGTCTGTGTTCTTCATGTTGACATAACGTGCCTTTCTTCACTCAGTATTGTGATGTCAGGAGGAATATTTATTTTATTGACATCTTAGATTTGTTTCACTGAGACATTATTGAGTTTATATCGTGACTTTGTTGTTGTAAACATGACTGTTGCTGCCACGGACTGTATAAAACTATATCCTGTGTAACTGACCTATAAGGAAAGCATCAGGAGGTGAGGTGTGTGCATGTGTGGAGCAGAGGGAGAGAGGGAGATGCTGGTAGAGAGATAGAGTGTGTTATTACATACTGTTAATGTTACTTATTATGCTTCTGTGCAGTGATAGCTCTTTCTTATTCTGTTTCTGAATGCGCGCGTGTGTATGGATATTGATTTTTATCGAGCGAAAACTCCGGTGAGTAAATGCTAGTAATGATTAACTTAGCGTAGCATGCTAGCGATGCCTACCACGGCTAATTACCTGCTTATTTTCTTGACTGTGTCTCCACTACGTATAGTTATGCTTCTGTCATAGTGTTTAAAACCGTTCATTGCATGAACGTCTTGAAAACGAACCCCGTTTTTCGTGTGGGAGTTCCCGGTCTAGACCGATTCACGTCTCCATAAACGTTCAAATCAAACATGTAATGTACTCACCGCATAGGCACAGATGTTAGGAAGGTGTACGGGGGTTGCCGTGTGTTTGTATATCCGTTATTGTTCAATAAACATGCATTTTATCGCGGATGTCTGAAATTTTCTTCACCACTTCTTCGTCCTGCAATGAATGAGTGCACCGACTTTCTACTGCGCCACAGCGCCGCGGTAGCGGTTGGGAGGTGTATTGCACATTGGTAGTTAGAGGCACATGCGCGCCTAAGTGTTTACTAACCTTAGTAAAAGTGTAAGTGTTTACTAAATCAAGATTTAGTCATTACTAAATTAAAATGGGTTGCACCAATTTTACTAGGAATCACGAGAGCTAGTAATTACTAAGTGTTTACTAAATATTTACACCGACCCTAAGGGTTGTGTAACTGTTACCTAGTTGCCTAGTTTGCCTACACAGGATCAAAACCAACTGAAGAAAACAGCAACTATGGCTCGTTTAGAGAGGCTTGCTCTACAAAACAGAGAACCTGCCGTTAGGAAAAGGGTTTTGAGAGACCGAATCCACCCTTTGGATGTGTACGATGACTTCGATATTTACTGTCGGTACCGGTTCAGGCGCGACCAGATAATGTGGATCACGGACATGCTGGCTCCGGCAATTGAGCACGGGTGACGACTGAATGTAATTTTCTATTCGCACTGGAAATTATCCAAACAGTTGCACTGCCGAGCCCTGCCACTAACGTTACAGAGTAGCCAAAAAATGGTTGTTTTCCGTTGTTACTCTACCTAATGTTAGGCTCCCATATAGAAACTGACTTAACTTTTAACCCATTTGACACTAATTCAACGTTGAATCAAAATGCTATCTGGGCGAATGTTATGCATCCCAAAACGACAACGCTACACAGTTTGTATGATACATATCGTTTACGGTAGGCTACTTACCGACTGAAGAGACTGTGGAGTATCTTGCCCGGCTGCGCCCAGCTGTTCCTGTGTACATTCTGCTCCGCACGCTGATTGGGTAGCCAAGTTGCTGTAAATCACGTCATGCGACTAGTAACCACTTACGCGTCTACTAGATATGGGATTGCGTAAACTGGTCTGGTGCAACCAATTAGTAAAGAACTAGTTGCAAACTAGCTAGTAATTCCTAAGGGTTTAGTAGTGGTTTAGTAATTACTAAATCCTGAATTTAGTAGAGAGATACGCCAAACTGGTGCAACCCCACCCAGGTAGCATTCTTTTTAATTGACCAATTATGGGTGAGGTTGATTTGAGGTCTAAACGTCACAGAGAGATGAGAACAGAAAAAAAGCCGCAAAGGGGAAAAAAACACATGTATCGTGTAGTTGGTGTTGAGTGGTTGTTTAGTAGTTTTTCCTATTTGATATGGCCGTTTCGCTCGAGGACGCATTTGCGTCCCTCCCCATTCCCCTCAAGGAAGAACAGAAACAAATCTTCCAACATTTAATTGATGGAAGACATGTTTTTGGCGTCCTGCCTACAGGGTATGAGAAAAAGTGTTTGCTACGGATACTATGGAGCAATAATGGATAAAGTAAGTAATTTAATTACTTATTTATTACTTATTGCCTTTGTTGAGTGGCTGATATTAAGTTGTGTCGTTCTAATAATAATAACAATAATACACTAGAGTGCTTTTCCATCAAGAAGAAGCTCAAAGATACAGGATAGAGGGAGAATGGGGGCAAACCTCATGACAAAATTAATAATTTTAATTTGCTAATATGTAGCATCCTCCTTGGTGATGCTAAGGCCAGCAGCTAGTATGCACTACAGCTTATCATGTCATTCTTTTTGATAGTAGGAAAACTATGACTCACTGAACATGCATTTAGAAAACTGTAAGGAATAGCAGATTTTTTTTCAATGTTACTAGTGTAATTGTGCTGCTTTTATTTATTATTAGTGTGTTATTGTGTATACTGCTCTTAACTTGTGCGTTTTTTATATTCTGATTTTTATTTATTGTCTATAACTGTTATGTGTTTATCTGCTGGATACCTGAATTTTCCCACGGGGATGAATAAAGTATCTATCTATCTATCTATCTATCTATCACTAAAAGTAGTAATTGTCTCTGAAAAATCAACTTTTTAGCTTCATCCTGAGGAAAAGCACATTGGGCCTCATTCACAAACAGTGCGTACGCACAAATCTGTGCTTAAACTGTGCGTATGATCGTTTGACGCACAAATCCAGGATTCATCAATATTTTCTTACCTGAATTTGTTCTTACTCTGCGAACAAATTTAGAACTGGTTCAGACCATGCGTACGCACAAATGAGGAAGGCCCAACTGACTTAGAAAATGCAAACATACCTTTTAAGTACATGCAGAGTCTATAAAACCACATTCATGAAAAAGAGATTTAATTAACATTTTTTAAAATAATTAATTTACTAATATATTGGCCAACTGGATTAAATTACCATGAAATTGACACACGTTCACCCTCTTCATTGTGACAATTAAAATATTAACAGTAACATGAACAGAAAAACTATCACTCCATCAGCGTGCAGATGATCTGTAATGCCGACTGCCATATCCTTAAGGCTGTGGCCCGCTGGCCAGGAGGCACCACGACTCATTTATTTTGCAGAACAGTACAGTGGGAATGCGTTTGGAGGCAGGGGCTGTGAGAAGTGGATGGCTTGTTGGTGAGCATCTTTTGTTCTAGTCTTTTATTTCAGTTGTTTTAAGTTAGTATTTTCAGTAAGTCTCTATTCCGTTAATGTTAAAATGTTATATTGTTTGGGTGACGGGGCATATGGCCTTAAAACATGGCTGATGACACCATACGCAAACCCTGAAGCCCCTCAAGAGGTGCGCTATAATAACATACATGCCCACACGTGCCGCAGAGCGCACTTTTGGCGTGCTTAAGGGCCGTTGGATGTGTTTGGATCAGATACGGCCGGTGGCAAACTACTTTATACCCCTGAGAAGTTGTGCAAGATCATCCTGGCATGCTGTGTCCTCCACAATCTTATAATGACCCATGGCATTCCTGTAAGACCCGGCGCCATCGCTTCTAACAAACTGTGAAATTTGCTACTTCTCTCCTCGCGTAACCGCTTCCTTCATTCATGAATCAACTCTAGGCAAGCGGTTTCCTTATATGGAGAAATGGGGGCGTGGCAGTATGCTGATTGCAGATCGCGGACACGCGCCTGTCAATTTAGAATGGTTCTGATTTACTAACATACGCACAGTGGTGAGAACAAAATTGGCCGGTACGCACGTGTCATGAATCCGGCAATGTGAGTAATAACACCATGATTATTAAGCATCTAAAGGCTTTTTTTATTGAAGGAAACTTAACCTGTGTATCGTATGCATTTAAGCTGTTCTGGACTGCAACGTGAACCTTGTGTTCATGTGCTCTGAGGCTGCAGCGGACACCTTATGGTTTGGCTGGGTGAGGCAGAATAAAGAAAAGATCTGCCTCTTGGCAATCGATGAGGCTCACTGCCTTACAAGCTGGTAAGATAAATTGATAGTTAACTCACTGCCACAATCTTAATCTATTGACTTTCAGTGTAAACATCATTGGAGATCAGAATAGAATATGTATGATGAAAACATTATATGCTCACATCAGAGATGTTCTAGAGTGAATGAAGCTTATATACAGGTTAGGTCTGTCCATGAGAGTGTAATAGCAAACTGATTTTCTATGTAGAAATTTCAATAACAACAAATATAATGTACACTTAATTATTAAATTTTCAGAGTCAGGGGAAAAAGCTTTCGGGGGGACTACCTAAGGATCCCCAGTCTGAGGATATATATCACAGCGCCAGTCCTGCTATTGACGGCGACAGTGACCCAGGACATGGTCACTGAGATACTAAACCTCCTCCGCCTGGAACCACCCCCAGTGACAATGGTCACCTAGCTTCCCGACAGGTATGAAATAGGATTCTACCTTATGTCCATTAACTGCTACTGCTTTGTAGATGTATTGGAAAACATGAAGTAATATAGTTGTAAAAACATGCAATTGTATAATGGATTATTTTACTAATTGAAAATAGTTCAAAAACATTATTTTCAATTAATGTACATTGTATCTAAACAGGCCCAACGTTTTCCTGGATGTCCAAAGGACGAAAGATGAGGACATCACAAAGGCAGCAGAATAGCTGGTACCTCACCTGTGCCAGGGGGAAAATGCAGGGAAGGTCATTGTGTACTGCGGGTTGGTAAAAATCTTAATATGAATTCTTTTTTTTAAGGTTCTCTTAGAAAAAATAATAAGTGAATACATTTCAGAATACTGCAAATTGTCTTCAGTGATACTAATGGACCGTTAAGGAATATGTTTTGTTTTGTTTTTTTTTGTAACCCCACCTACTTTCCTAAGATACATACAAGTAATTACAATGTGAACATAAACATTTTATTTTTAAGGACCATCAGTGATGTGACCAGTGTCTACCATAACATCATGGCAAAGTTGGGGAATGCTGCCTGGGTGTCAGATGAACACACAAGTCCACACCAGGATAGTGGAAATGTTCCACAAGCCACCTGGACTCCAACAGCCAGAAAAGGACATTGGATGCATTTGTTGAAATGGAAACAAATGTGCGCTGTGTAGTTGCCACAGTGGCCTTCGGGCTTGGAGTGCAGGTGCCAGATGTTACATCCTCCACTGGGGACTGGCCTCAGACATTCTTTCGTACTGACAAGAGGTTGGACGATGCGCTAGGGATGGTGGTGGGGGAACCACCATAACCTATCTTTACCCGAGGTCGATAAATAAGTCATTTATCAACAGCAAAAACATTGAAATGCTACAGAAAATTGAAACGGGCACTTGTATTCGGAGGTCAGTGTTCCGAGTTTCTGCACCTGAAGGGAATGAACCAAGACTACAGCAGGACTTGTGAGCGTCAAGGTTGCTGCTCGATTTGCAACACCAGACTGCAGAACCAGAGGTAAACTGATGCATCGGCCGGCCGATATTTATCGGGCCGATATCTGTGTTTTTTTTAGGGCTGTCAAGATTAATCGAGTTAATCGCGATTAATTTTTTTTAAGTTAACTTGTTCATTTATTTTAATTGCAACCTATTTTGTCCCTCTATTTTGTGTTTCCTGTGTAATTCACATGGCGGTGAAATAACACCCTGTTCTGTTTGTAATAAGCTAGGTGCAAATCTCCTATTTTTGTAGCAGCATAAGAGAGTGATCTGCTCTTTGTATGAACGTTGTCTTATTGCAGTGGTTCTCAAACATTTCCGGTCATGCCCTCCGGTCAAGCTATATTTCTGTATTCCTGCTAACAGAATGCTTATGGACAGAATTAGAATATGCAAAACACTTTGAAGTTGTCTACTACCTCTTTAGTTTTAAGACCACATTGTTGTGTCATTTTATGTTGAAGCTGTATTTTAAGTAGACATGTTAATTGGGTCTACATTGCACTTTGCAACCAAAAACAAATACTATGCTGCTTTTTGCTAGTGTGTGCAATACTACTTTAATTTAATTTTATTAAGGTTTACATGTTAATAGTGTTCAATTGATTAATAAATTAAATTAATGAATTTAATAATAATAAATGTTCCTTTTTTTGGTTACATTGTGACTTGTGTATTATGTTTGTTAAGAGACAATAATCACACCGTGTAGTTTCGTGTGGTTGCCTTTACTGACCAGCCTGCACGTTTCATTTTACACTAACACATGGCGCACATCGCGGTGAAACCTTATAGGCACAGTAACCAGTCTGCGTACATTTTCTAGTCCTGTACAGGTTGAATACCACAGAAGGTGTCCCACTTATCCATGTCCTGGGCCAACTGCCGCATCTTCTTTCCCATTTTCTTTGGGTTTCTGATGTTGGTGTTGTACTTCAAGTTGTTGAGGCCACGGTGGTATCTCCCAGGGACACAGGTGAACAGTCTGTCAGATCGGTATTCTTTTGCAAATCGCCCGACATCCTCCCTCTGTCTCTTTTTGACATTGCTTCGTCTTGACCATGTGTCCCCAAATGAGACGACTCCTACACTTGTAAGGACATTGTCGAGGTCCTTCCCAAACGCTCCTCCCATCTCCGCACACCTTTTGGCCTCATTGTCTGTGTATCTTCATCATTTCTGAAACAACATGCAGTATGTGCTTCTTTAAAGCACCTCTTAAAACAGTGCAATATTCAAGCTCTTATCTTAAATCATGTGAATTTTTGCAAGTAAGACAATTAATATTCTACGTTTGAAATCGTTGTTGAGGAACTCGTTGACAAGGTCAAGGCCGACATTTCCCCCTGGTGTCCCCGTCAGGTTGGCAACTCTATTCCAGGTCATGCCGTTCCTTAGACCTTCAGAAAGGTAGCCTTCTACTCCTTACAAAAGAAAATTAAATAATAAAAAATGTTTCTTTTATTATAACAGCAGTTGACCACTTTTCAGTTCCTGTTTAATTACATTTTCAGAACTAATTAAAAATCCAAAATCTAATATAAAAGTGCTGTAAACCTTTTTCAACTGTAATACATACAATAATTTGTATAAAACAAAAACACTAGCACATGGTTACAATGTGTAATTTATTTTACTGGTTAGCATGTTGTGGGCTATGTTAAAGTATTTGGGATGGCTCTTGCTCCAGAATTGGATAAGATCCATCTTCCAACTCTCCATCATTGCTGGCCCATCACCTTCCCGCACCGCATCCTTCCTTGCGAGGTGATTAAGTCCCTCCCACATTAAGGCCGTTGTGTAGTTAAGGACAAGATCCTCTCCCTTCCGACCTGAGTCCACCACTTTGCAGCCTTCGCAGCAGTACCAGATGTCTGAGGTAGACAAATTATATCATACACTGTAAAGTTCATTCGCACAGTTAGACAGTTACATGTTAATTCAGAACATCAATTGTATGACAATTAGAAAGCATACCCTGTGCATCAGGTCGGTCAGATGGCATGAGGCATGCCCTGTGGTACCACTCATGCTTGGTACAGGTGTCAGCCAGCTGGCACTGAACCATTTCTCCCTCTTGTGTTTCCTGGTACCAGCAATAAATATAGCTACCGTCCTCCTCACACTGCTCGCTACAGAACCAGTCTCCCTCTGGGGCTTGGGAAAGGCCTGCACAAGAGAGATGGAGCCAGCACTGCAGCTAGAGCTGCTGCACTGCACCATGCTCTCTTGCTTGTCTATAAATACACAAGAAAAGTATGAACATTATTAATTTAAATTAATTTTAATTAATCCAGAATCAACAAATTTGTATTCTCCTGAAATTTCCAGTACATCATCTTACTTTTAAAAGCATATGTCTTTAATAAATACATGCATCCGGTCAGCATTAATGAACTCACAACCTTTGAGGTTGTTTACCTTGTACGTATAACACATTTTTTTACTGAAATAACCTTTTAAATAACCATGAAATTAAGTCCTGTATTATGTGACGATTTAATGTAGTTAGTTCAATTAATGTATTATTTAAGCTATTTGAATTTTCCAGAACCTTTAGGCAGGGCTACTATTATACTCACTTCCATCATGTCCCAAGAATGCTGGACATTTGCTGACACTTGTTTTTTAAATGACCTGTGGTCAAAGTCATTTTTCAGATGAGCGATGGTGCCTCTCGCAAAATCACTCTCGTGGATGTACAGTAGATCCATTGTGTCCTATGTACATAGAAGTAGAATGTTAGCAATCTACAGTTGTGGGCACTGAATGAGACATGTTGACCATGTTTTACACATTTAAGACATACATTTTTGGAATAGGACACTGACAATGTCTTTAATACAGTATACAAATGTGTAAAAAAAAAAAAAGAGTTTTAAAATTTAAATCTGTTGACTCATCAATTGACTTAAGAAGATTAAAACTTGTAGAAACAAAATTAACCTGTAGCAAGATCATCTCACGGTGGAACTCCTGTGGGGTAGGTATGAGTCCCTCCACTCGGTCGGAAGGTGTCTCTCCGGTATTCCGTGCACAGTGACAATTGGTCATCCTCTCCACGCTCAGACCATCCCCACAGCAAAGGATGGGCAGCAGTTTGTTGTCCCTCACCGGCACAAACTGGTGGAGGAAAGTCATTATTTCTATGACTCCAGAGTTGGAGCTGGGGTTGCAGGACAGCACACCCAGGTTAACCTATGTGACAGGGAGAGACATAAGTTAAATGAACCTACCAATCCACAAACTACATTTTAAAATTAAAGTACATTTTTTCATATCTTACTACGTTCATTTCCTGTGTGTGCTGATGCTGAATATGGTGGGGGACCTGGCGCTGCATGACTGACAGAGCGGGAATGTTTGGATGGAGCTAGCATCAAATGCTTCCTATAACCTCAACATTTCAGCAGAGACCAAAAACAAAAAGCACAGAGAGGTACCAGGTGTTTATCAGGTAACTTACAGGTTGTCTCATCCTGTCCCGGGCGGGCTCCAACTGTCGGTCTTCCAGGTTGTTGAGGAAGGAGGACAGGATTTTGTGGGACATGTCCTCCTGCATGTCCCGCTCCGTCCCATCGTTCAACATACTCTCCTCTGCTAACGCCGCCACACGATCATCATGCCGGGTCACCGGTGAGTCGGTACCGGAGGCCTGACTCATACTGGTCCTTTCACTGCTGCTCTCCATTGTGTCTTTCAGTGGTGGACAATTGAACGATGAAGTCGTTTTTCCTGTTGCATGTGAAGAGTGCCATCGACAGAGCCAATCCAGTCCTCTGTTCCACGAGTGCTTGGTGCTCACTTTTGTCTCTGAAATGCATGTGAAAAGGTATTAAGAGAAAAGTATTTCTTCATTCTGACAACATTTATTTAGCATTATGTAGATAAAAGGTGGTGCTCACAATACAATTATTTAATAAAATTCAATAGATTTTTATAAGAATGTTCATTTTGAATTTCAAGTCACTTAAAGTTTTGAAATCCTACAACCATCAACATCAAGACAGCTTGCCTTTAGACAATATGTAAACACACACACAAAGAATTTATCTACCATAACATAGGATAATTGTTAATGGAAAAACATCAAACTTGGTGGCTCTCTGGTTTTCGCTGGACGCTTCAGTGTTCTTCTGCCTCTTACTCCGGTTCTCCTTGATAGAAATGGTTGAGATAACAATAATAAGACATTAGATTTCTACAGCATTTTAAATCTAAAACAGATCTCAAAGTGCTCAATGTTTTTTATAGACATGAAAGTGATAGATTAAGATAAGTGATTCAAAATAAAAGAGAAGATATAAAATATGATCATAAAACTATAGTAAACTAAGATAGTTAACTTAGCCGAAGGCAAAAGAAAGGTAGGGTTTGGAGGGCTCATTGAGAAGTATCCACACTCTGTGTTGCCCTCAGATGGCCGGCATAAGCATGTCTGAAGTACGCTTTTTAGCATATCTGGGTGTACTAAGGGTGAATATACACTGCTCAAAAAATCAAGGGAACACTTAAACAACACAATGTAACTCCAAGTCAGTCACACTTCTGTGAAATCAAACTGTCCACTTAAGAAGCAACACTGATTGACAATCAATTTCACATGCTGTTGTGCAAATGGAATAGACAACAGGTGGGAATTATAGGCAATTAGCAAGACACCCCCAATAAAGGAGTGGTTCTGCAGGTGGTGACCACAGACCACTTCTCAGTTCCTATGCTTTCTGGCTGATGTTTTGGTCACTTTTGAATGCTGGCGGTGCTTTCACTCTAGTGGTAGCATGAGACGGAGTCTACAACCCACACAAGTGGCTCAGGTGGTGCAGCTCATCCAGGATGGCACATCAATGTGAGCTGTGGCAAGAAGGTTTGCTGTGTCTGTCAGCGTAGTGTCCAGAGCATGGAGGCGCTACCAGGAGACAGGCCAGTACATCAGGAGACGTGGAAGAGGCCGTAGGAGGGCAACAACCCAGCAGCAGGACCGCTACCTCCGCCTTTGTGCAAAGAGGAACAGGAGGAGCACTGCCAGAGCCCTGCAAAATGACCTCCAGCAGGCCACAAATGTGCATGTGTCTGCTCAAACGGTCAGAAACAGACTCCATGAGGGTGGTATGAGGCCCGACGTCCACAGGTGGGGGTTGTGCTTACAGCCCAACACCGTGCAGGACGTTTGGCATTTGCCAGAGAACACCAAGATTGGCAAATTTGCCACTAGCGCCCTGTGCTCTTCACAGATGAAAGCAGGTTCACACTGAGCACATGTGACAGGCGTGACAGAGTCTGGAGACGCCGCGAGAACGTTCTGCTGCCTGCAACATCCTCCAGCATGACCGATTTGGCAGTGGGTCAGTAATGGTGTGGGGTGGCATTTCTTTGGGGGGCCGCACAGCCCTCCGTGTGCTCGCCAGAGGTAGCCTGACTGCCATTAGGTACCGAGATGAGATCCTCAGACCCATTGTGAGACCATATGCTGGTGCGGTTGGCCCTGGGTTCCTCCTAATGCAAGACAATGCTAGACCTCATGTGGCTGGAGTGTGTCAGCAGTTCCTGCAAGACGAAGGCATTGATGCTATGGACTGACCCGCCTGTTCCCCAGACCTGAATCCAATTGAGCACATCTGGGACATCATGTCTCGCTCCATCCACCAACGCCACGTTGCACCACAGACTGTCCAGGAGTTGGCGGATGCTTTAGTCCAGGTGTGGGAGGAGATCCCTCAGGAGAACATCCGCCACCTCATCAGGAGCATGCCCAGGCGTTGTAGGGAGGTCATACAGGCACGTGGAGGCCACACACACTACTGAGCCTCATTTTGACTTGTTTTAAGGACATTACATCAAAGTTGGATCAGCCTGTAGTGTGTTTTTCCACTTTAATTTTGAGTGTGACTCCAAATCCAGACCTCCATGGCTTAATAAGTTTGATTTCCATTGATAATTTTGGTGTGATTTTGTTGTCAGCACATTCATCTATGTAAAGAACAAAGTATTTCATAAGAATTTTTCATTCATTCAGATCTGGGATGTGTTATTTTAGTGTTCCCACGGAAGTCCTCCGAACTGATAACTCGAACAAAAAAATGTAGTTTCAACAACTTTACAGGCAGTTATCAACCTTATCAAGCTCACTCGTCTGTCGTGTAGCGCTCTGGTTTGCATCGGCGTATAAAAAAACAAGGAAACTGGCGGCGCTGCCAGCATCTGTGTGGGATGAATGCGCACCCTGCTGGTGACAGTAAGCAACTACATCTGAACTCTTACTAGGCAGTATAGCTCTACACATTGTCAAGCTGTAAACACTGGGGATTACTCTGTGTGTGTGTGTGTGTAACTAATGGGCGTTACATGATGTTAGAATAAGTTTTCAATTTTCAATTTTCAATTCAGTGACACAGAAATGTAACTTTCAACAAGTTTAATTAAACATTTTTTCAATATTGTTGATCATCACACAAAACAAATGCTAATTATTTCAACAAACAGAGCTCAGAACACGAATATAACAATTGATTACATTTAAATCTGTGAATGAATTCTCTCCCGGAGTTTACCTTTTGGCAGAGACAGTGATAGTTGCCTCGCAACCAAGATGGATCTACTGCAGCGCGATAAATTGATCAATTTATCATATGACCTCCTGTGGCTGAAATAGGTAGAGATGACCACATTTTTAATGCCTTTTGTCCAATTTGCTTAAATGACGGTTTAAATAAAAATACAGACATTTTCAGGAAAAGTCAGGAACCAGCAGCACTGTAACTTTTAATTCAATAAAGTTCTATGACAGGGCTATTCAGTTTCAATTTCAGCTGGGCTGGATTTTAAAACCAGATAGGCTAATGGCCTACACATATATATAGCCTATATATAAGCCTATACACACACGCGCATTCAGAAACAGAATAAGAAAGAGCTATCACTGCACAGAAGCATAATAAGTAACATTAACAGTATGTAATAACACACTCTATCTCTCTACCAGCATCTCCCTCTCTCCCTCTGCTCCACACATGCACACACCTCACCTCCTGATGCTTTCCTTATAGGTCAGTTACACAGGATATAGTTTTATACAGTCCGTGGCAGCAACAGTCATGTTTACAACAACAAAGTCACGATATAAACTCAATAATGTCTCAGTGGAAACAAATCTAAGATGTCAATAAAATAAATATTCCTCCTGACATCACAATACTGAGTGAAGAAAGGCACGTTATGTCAACATGAAGAACACAGACATCAGTATCAGTCATTCATCCTGCTCTCTGTCCCTCCTCTACTGAGGACACTCTGTGTCTGCAGGTCGCTGCCTCAGGTGCATCTTCAGATAAAGTGTTAGCCTACATTTAGTTTGTCTAGAACACTTTGCTGTTAGCCTCGCGAGCGCGATGTGCTTGTGTCGACCGCGATCATGAATCATAATAGCGGTGAATGAGAGACTGCGGACAGAGCGGATTGAAATATGGCTTTCTACATGCTGATCACATGTATTGATAAAGTATTGGCTTTTTATTGGCAGAGGTCTTATTGCTCTTACTCACAGTAACAAGCGCAGCTGTTGTCAACTAGAGTGATCTTGAAGTTATATTCCCTTCATCTGCACCGCGGCCTCTCTGCTGATGTCTGACTTAACTCTGTGTGTGTGTGTGTGTGTGTGTGTGTGTGTGTGTGTGTGTGTGTGTGTGTGTGTCCCTCAGCATCAGCCGGCTTCTCTTTTATTGGTTCCTCCAGTTATCACCACTTAGCTTAGTATGAAATGAATGAATTCTCTCCCGGACTTTAACTTTTGACAGAGACAATGATAGTTGCCTAGCAACCAAGATGCATCTGCCGCTGCGCGATAAATTTATCAGTTTATCGGCGGCAAAATCCGTGCAATCATTATGACCGCCTGTGGCCGAAATAGGTAGCCTAGAAATCATCACATTTTAATGCCTTTTGTCAAATTTGCTTAAATGACGTTTTAAATAGGCCTAAATAGGACAGGCTAAAGATGTTTTTAGGGAAAGTCAGGAACCAGCAGCACTGTAACTTTTAATTCAATAAAGTTCTTTGACATAGAAATTTGAAAACGGTCAAAATGGCCGTCATGGCCGTGCCACACAGCGTTCCGCCGGTGCTTAGCAACGGTTGCTAAGCTGCAGTCGCCTGGGGGAGGGGCTAGCGTATGGGTTATTCGATGACGTCATTTGTGAAATCACGATACACATTTTGCGAGTTGGTAAGTAAGAGTCGATTTGAACTCAGACTACAGTTGCAGACTGCACCTTGACTCTTTTAAATTGGGACGTTTGGAAGAAAGAACTCGGCATGACACCATCAACAGAGTCATCTCAGTTGGGAGTGGACCATGTTATTCCATTTGCAAAGAGATTTTTCCAGGAGCTGTCAGAAGTGCAGCGCCAAAAGCTGAGGGATGGGCAACCTGATGAGACCACCAGAGATATATTGGCGGTGCTGCTCATGGACCTGGTGGTGTACCTGAAGGACTCCCTGACTGACTCCCTGACAAATGTGGACAAAAATCAAAGGGTCACTGAAGAGAGCGTTGCGTCCACACTGGGCAATGTAGTCCCTGAGGCTTTTGCTCAGGCTCTGGGCGTCAACGATCAGGAACCAGGTGACAGCTCTGAGACTCTAACCAAGATGATGTCTGAGGAGATTTCCAAGAGCATCAGCTCCTCCACCCGCACCAGCTGGGACATTTGGAGACTGACTGACATGGTGGCACATGCTTGCAGCATGATATCATCATTCATGCGCAACATTAGTTTATGTTGCAGAACAAAACGTGTAGATCTGAAGGCTGATGACGATGACAGCTTCGACTTAACATCTACACCGATAGAGAGCTCGGTGAGAACATCATTCATGGGCAACGCCAGTTTATGTTGCAGAACAGCACCAGCACTAGAACCAGCACCAGCACTAGAACCAGCATTAGAACCAGCACCAGCACTAGAACCAGCAGCACCAGCACCAGCACTAGAACCAGCACCAGCACTAGAACCAGCACTAGAACCAGCACCAGCACTAGAACCAGCAGCACCAGCACCAGCACTAGAACCAGCACTCGAACCAGCACCGGGGATTTGAACACAGAGAAAAACAAAATGTGTGTCCAAATTCTTGTTGAAAAGCTGGTTACGCGGGTCTACAAAAAAGCGAAGGTCAGCATTCACTTGAAAGACCCCCATATCATCATCAACCACCTGTTTGAAAAGATATGGGCCGAAGTCCAGGGGGGTGATTATGATATCACCCCGGAAACATTTAAAAGTCTGGACAAGACCATTTTCAAGGACCTCTGTAGATTCTGGGGCTGTGCAGAGCTCGTTCTGGTTTCATTATGTCAAGAACAACCAGAAATGGATTATGCAGTCTGCACCTTTGCACGTTCTTTTCCAGTCGGGGCAGAGTAATCTCCAGGAGGGTCAGTTCCATTTAGGTGACGTATAATGGGCTCTGTGCACCAGCTCCACTACTTCCTGAAAGGAAGTAGGCATGAGTATTTCCTGTCCTATACTATTGGATTAAGTGGTTAATCAGGTGTGTGCTCTGGGTGTGCCGCACACCTGATTAATCACTTAATCCAATAGTATAGGACAGGAAATACTCAATGCTGCACAGAGCCCATAGGATTCATGTTGGAGGAAAAAATTGGCGTGAGGCTTTTTTTCTTCCAACATGAATTCAACAGAGAGCTCATGTCCTGCCTCCCATCCCATCCAGGTGACCTCCAGGTTACCTTTTGGACACATGTGAGACAGGACTTGAGCTCTCAGGAACACCTTGGGAGTCAGCAGCGCAACCTCACAGGTGAGGGATCGATTTCCGGTCCTGAGCCTTTGTGAGTTTGTGTGTTGTCTACCTGGGTGACGGGTTTTCCCCGGGTGCTCCGGTTCTCCCGTTTTTTGTTTTTTTTTGTTTGTTTTTTTTTTTCAAGCCATGCAGCAAAAGCTAATTGGTTTATTGTTTTTCAATTGGAATACATCAAGTACATCAATTAAAAAAAACAAAATTGGATCTCATCTCTCTTGTCATTATCTGTCATAGCTGTAAATATTCAAGTCAGACTAACCTGTTGATTCAGTTTCACCCAGGTTAAAGGTTTTGTGTAGAAAAAACACAGAAAATGTTTCTTTTTCATGTGAAAAGCAGTTTCTTTAGCATAAAAGTTTGCTTGTGATACTTAAACTATGTTTTTCTGATAATACCCTTTATAGCAAGGTTCTGTTCAAAAGAAAATCATAGACTATATACAAGATTTCAAAATATGAAATCAATTCATTTGTCTCAATGTGTCAGTGATCAGTATTAGTCTGTCTGCTGAGCAGATGTTGTCACCTTTTCCACTACTAAGTCATCCTGTTCTTCACACACGATCTTTGTTTGTCCACCACAAAAGGAACTTTCTGGCACCAACAGCACATGACAGCCACTGTCGGTCTGAACCTAAAGCAAGCAAGTTAGACAGTTTGCCTTCAATTAAAAGCGTAGAAATGGTCATTTAAAATGTGACTGATTTGATTCATCAGCTCGAGACCATTCTTTAAAAATTTATATTTATTTATTGATGTTTTTCCCCAAACACAGAGCAGTCTGCAAAAGAAAACACAGACTTGAAAATTAAAAGAAGTAATAATTCCACAAGATAGGGCCCCCACCACCAGACCAAGGACCATATTAACAGCAATGACATCACATATTTAAAAAATTCAGTTATACATGTCTGCACACATGTGCATGTGCACATATATGAAACATATCTAAGCCACAACAGACTGTGACGTATTTCCTGTAGCACCTTATTCTGATGCCGTATATGAGGAAATGTCGTTCAGCCACATAATAATAATAATCCATTTTATTTATAATGCACCTTACATTCCGGGGAATCTCAAAGTGCTATAAAACAAATGATAAAAACAACAGTGTGGACACATAATGACTGCAAGGCTATGTATCTTGGAAATATAAACGATAATGTCATAGATTATGGTAGATATGTGGCCAAGATATAATCCATCACATGCAAGAAGGCAATAACAAGGAATTAGTACAAGACTGAACCTGTTACAAGAAAACAATGGTTGGATACTAGAGATTTATACTATGGGGAAAAAACATGAAAGAATGTACGAGTAAATATAAGAACTAGATGATTTATGAGTCATGTAAAGGCATATTGAATAAGTGGCTGCAGAGGGACGTCACAATATTTGGGAGGGTTTTACTCTCCAAAATGGAAGGCTTGTTGCGACTCATTTATCCAGCCTCCTCTTTACCTATAACAACAAAGCTGATTAAGGATATGAATAAGGTCAATTTTGATTTTATATGGAGGAATAAGTGCCACTATTTGAGGAAGAGTAACGTGGTTAAGAGCTATGAAGATGGAGGCTTGAATGTCATTGACTTTGATGTTATGAATGGGGTATTAAAGTTGAAGTGGTTAAAATCTTTTGTTACTAACAGTCAGTCTTTTGGTTTATTGTCTCCAATGCAATCTTCCAGAGAATGGGTGGTATAGATTTATTATTGAGATGTGATTTTGAAAGTAAGTCCTTGCCAGTCAAACTCGCAGACTTCCACCAGCAGCCTCTACTCTATTGGAAATTAATATATAAGCATAACTTCACTCCACACAATACTCGGGTTTGGAATAACAGATATTGCTCAATAGGAAATCAGTGTTTGTGGAGGAGAGCCAGGGGGATTCGGGCTGTCGCCCACTTTATGGATGATGGGGGGGAATGTGCTGGAGCACGGAAGGTTCTGTGATAAATATCAATTACATTGTACTGTGAGATATTATAATAAACTCATGAAAGCTATACCAACAGCCTTTAAGACCTGCGTGGAAGGAATTGAGTTTCGCAGTGTAAAATGCTCAAATAAAGTAATCAGAAGTCTTCTAACTAAAGAATTTTTTCCTAATTTGACCCTGAGGATGGAAGGAGGGAGGGGGGAAAAACAGGGAAGGAGGGGAAGAAAAGGAAAAAGAGAGGGAGGAAGGAAGGAAAGAGGGAAGGGAAGGAGGACGGAGGAAGGAAAGAAGGAAGGAGGAAGGAAAGAAAGGGAGAAGGAGGGAGGGATGAAGGAAGGAAGGAAAGAAGGAATGAAAGGAGGAAGGAAAGAAGGAAGGGAGGAAAGAGGGAGGGAGGGGAAGAAGGAAGGAAAAAGAGAAAGGGAGGAAGGAAGGAAGGAAAGAGGGAAGGAGGGAGGAAGGAAGGAAGGGAAGAGGGAAGGAGGGAGGAAGGAAGGAAGGGAAGAGGGAAGGAGGGAGGAAGGAAGGAAGGAAGGAAGGAAGGAGGGAGGAAAGAAAGAGAGAAGGAGGGAGGGATGAAGGAAGGAAGGAATGAAGGGAGGAAGGAAGGAAAGAAGGAAGGGAGGAAAGACAGGGAGGGAGGGGAAGAAGGAAGGAAAAAGAGAAAGGGAGGAAGGAAGGAAGGAAGGAAAGAGGGAAGGAGGGGAAGAAGGAGGAAGGAGGGAGGAAAGAAAGAGAGGAGGGAGGGATGGAGGAAGGAGAAAAGGAAAGAAGGGAGGAAGGAAAGGAGGAAGAAAGGAACGGAGGAAAGATGGAAGGAGGGAGGAAAGACAGGGAGGGAGGGGAAGAAGGAAGGAAAAAGAGAAATAGGGAGGGAGGAAGGAAAGAAGGAAGGAGGGAAGGAAGAAAGAGAAGGAGGGAGGGAGGAAAGAAAGAGAGGAGGGAGGGATGGAGGAAGGAGAAAAGGAAAGAAGGGAGGAAGGAAAGGAGGAAGAAAGGAACGGAGGAAAGATGGAAGGAGGGAGGAAAGACAGGGAGGGAGGGGAAGAAGGAAGGAAAAGAGAAATAGGGAGGGAGGAAGGAAAGAAGGAAGGAGGGAAGGAAGAAAGAGAAGGAGGGAGGAAGGAAGGAAGGAAAAAGAAAGAGGGAGGAAGGAAAGAAAGAGAGAAGGAGGGAGGGAGGAAGGAAAAGAGGAATGAAGGAGGGAGAGATGAAGGAAGGAAGGAAGGAAGGAGGGAGGAAAGAAAGAGAGAAGGAGGGAGGAAGGAAGGAAAGAGGGAGGAGGGATGGAGAAAGGAAGGATGAAAGGAAAGGAGGAAGGGAGGAAGGAAGGGAGAAAAGAAAGAAAGGAGGTAGGAAAGAAAGAGGGAAGGAGGGGAAGAAGGAAGGAAAAAAGAGAAAGAGGGAGGGAGGAAGGAAAGAAGGAAGGAGGGAGGAAAGAAAGAGAGAAGGAGGGAGAAAAGAAGGAAGGGAGGAAAGACAGGGAGGGAGAGGAAGAAGGAAGGAAAAAGAGAAAGGGAGGAAGGAAGGAAGGAAAGAGGGAAGGAGGGGAAGAAGGAGGAAGGAGGGAGGAAGGAAGGAGGGAGGAAAGAAAGAGAGAAGGAGGGAGGGAGGAAGGAAAAGAGGAATGAAGGAGGGAGGGATGAAGGAATGAAGGGAGGAAGGAATGAAGGAAGGGAGGAAAACAGGGAGGGAGGGGAAGAAGGGCGTGGTGATGAACTGTCTTATTGATTTCTGTGGCCGTGCTGTCTTGCGGCCGGCACGGCGGAGTGATACTGGCCAGAAAATAGTCCCAATTGATAGCAAGGTCTGACGTAATGTTTTAAAATTGTTGAAATAGTCTAAAAAAATACATGCATACTTTTTTGTAGCTTAAAACCTTTTGGTTACGTGTCCCCCGTACATCTTCAGAACTACTTTTTCTCCGGTGAGCTACGGGCGATTTCTCAGAGCAGGAGGCTCGTTCAAAGTAGTGACACCGTCACATCAGAGCGACAGATGGTCAGCGTTTCACACAGCTTCATGTCCAAAAACCTGAACTATCACTATCTCATTGAGAAACCCCCGGATCCCCCCACTGACATGACCGCTGTGGCTAACACACCGGGCAAACCTCCGACGGCCCCTCTCCTGCTTAACAGGTGAAAATAGGACATAGTGCCGCTGAACTGATGAAGCTTGTATTATAATATTACATTTTTATTATATTATTATATTTAGAAAAAGAGACTGTTTCATTAGATTCAAATGTATAGACTTATAGCTAGGCTAATGTTAAATACTGTTGTAAAATGAACTGATTAGTCGAAATTAGTCGTTACCCTGTATGATTCATCACTTGACAAATAATGACTGCTGGAATTATTTTTTGTAGTTGCGACTACGATCTAGATACACTAGATGGCGGTATTCTGCTCATTCTACATAATCAACCTTTAATGTATATATTGTATATATGTATATAGGTTTGGTGTGTCTCGGGTGTGTATTGCTTGTTGGAAACAAAATAAAATTATTATATAAAAAAAGAAAATACATAATACTGAGAGACAGAATTCCAATTTTTGCTAATTATTTTATATATATTTGTGCCCTGAAATGATTTAGTTCTTTCAGCATGGAGAACCACAGAATACCTTCAATTTAATAAAAGGTCATTGTACGGCTTTTTCCCTACATTAAGAACATGCATTGGAATGAGACGTAATATTTCAATGTACAAATGTCAATTGCTGATATTTTGTCTTTGCCATTAAAGCTATTTAACCAGAACACTGGAGAGAAGTGATCTATGGTGCTGGAGAACTGGAATGAGGACAAATTTATCATTCATTGATCTGATCAGAGAGTAAAACTTTATAAGAGAGTTTCTAGAAACAAGGACAGCAGATGTCACTGCACCGCCATTACTAAACATCTTTGTAAGGGGACCTCAGACTCTATAAAAACATGAATAACTGAATATCCAGCCATGCATGGTGCCTCTGTGTGACAGGAAGTGGGAGAGATGAGGAGTTGACTGAGTTTGATCCCTGTATAAACTGTAGTTGGACAGTTGTTGGTACAGCAGCTCTGCAGGGAGGAGCATCAAGTCAGTCAGCAACACACATAACAGGGTTTTGATAACACCTTCAAAATAAAAGCATGGATTTGTCACTTTAGAATATTAGAGTTTAAAAGTGTGCTTTCTTTGCATCTGTGCTGCGTCTGTTGTCACCAACATTTTCAAACTTGAGCTCTTTAAAAGTCAGCTGTACATTATCATCATCAGAAGCATGAAAAGGGTGATTAACTAATTGTAAATTTGGATGATGATGATGGATTATCAGCTCAAGGAGATAATCCGTTTTAAAGCTGATTCTTAGGTAGACCAACAATTTTTCTGCCAATCTTTTTGATTTTCTTCCACATAGATGGTACAGTATGCGAAAAGTTTATTTTAATCTAAGCCACCTGAGGATAAGTTCACCACCTTGCCATACCCAACTAACATTGCAAGCAAAAAAATCGACTGTTTAAGACTTATTTTAGATGGTTTACAGGCATTACATTGTCTTTCTGTGTTGCATTTTATGGGTGAAAATGATTATTTTAATCTACCTTTTAAAGGCTGCAATGAGCAATCATTTTTATTTGTGATCAATATGCTGATTATTTTCTCAAGTAATAGTTTTGCTTATAAAATATCTGGAAATAGTGAGAAATGCTATTATACTTTCCTAGATACAAAGGTGACACCTTCAAACTCCCTGATTTATCCAACCATATGTCTAAAACCTAAATATACACTCACCGGCCACTTTATTAGGTACACCTTGGTAGTACCAGGCTAGCACCACATCCCAAAGGTGCTCTATTGGACTGAGATCTGGTGACTGTGGAGGCCATTGGAGTGCAGTGAACTCATTGTCATGTTTGAGATGATGTGAGCTTTGTGACATGGTGCGTTATCCTGCTGGAAGTAGCCATCAGAAGATGGGTACACTGTGGTCATAAAGGGATGGACACGCTCAGCAACAATACTCAGGTAGGCTGTGGTGTTTAAACCATGCTCAGTTGGTACTAAGAAAATCTCCCCCACACCATTACACCACCAGCAGCAGCAGCCTGAAGCGTTGATACAAGGCAGGATGGATCCATGCTTCCATCTGAATGTGGTTTTTCCAATCTTCTATTGTCCAGTTTTGGTGAGAAAACCCGTGTGAATTGTAGCCTCAGTTTCCTGTTGTTAGCTGACAGGAGTGGCACCTGGTGTGGTCTTCTGCTGCTGTAGCCCATCTGCTTCAAGGTTGGACAAGGTGTTGTTGCTTCAGAGATGCTCTTCTGCACACCTTGGTTGGAACCAGTGCTTATTTGACTTCCTGTTGCCTTTCTATCATCTTGAACCAGTCTGGCCATTCTCCTCTGAGCTATTTGCATTTAGGAGCAGCTGAACAGGTGTACCTAATAAAGTGGCTAATGAGTGTATTCAGTTTAGTATTGTATCTGACAAGGAGGAGCAACAAAATTTTTATTTTTTGAGAAGCAGGAAACACTCGAACAAAAATATACGCAGTGTATCAACACAGCTTTTATTTTGTCAGTCTGTGACTAGAAGTTGTTTTCCACTGCGGGTGACTTGATGGTGTTGCAGAGCGGCAGGTCAGAGAGGTTGAATGAGTGTTTAGTTTTGGAGGGGTTCCTACAGAGAGGAGTTACTATGGCAGGAGTTCTGCATATCATTCTGCTTTTATTTCTGCATTGTGGATCATTTATCTTCACTTTATCCAAACCTACTGATGACACAGCTACAGTGAGATCCACTGTGGATTCAGATGCTACATTTACTACAATTGAGAGCCTTATTTCTGCAAGAGAAATCAACACCACTGAGGTTCCCACCACCACAGGAGTCATAACCAGTTACAGCAAGACAACTGCTAAACCTCCTGAAACCACCACAGCTGCTAAACATGTGACTGAAGATGCAGGTAAAACAACAGGAAGACCGGTGTCCAGGAAAGACACTGAGGAAGAAGAAGATGAGGGTCCTTTGGAATTAGGTGAGGAGATATTAATATTGCAGATGTTATATGTTGGAATTTTAATGCAGTTTGTTTTACCCCATATGAAAACATTATATTTCTGTGGACATTTGCACAGTGGTCAAATTAATGTGACTTTTTTACATTATTATTTTTAGTCGTGCCAACATGGCTAAATGTACGTTTTTACAGCCTGGCTAATTGTTCGCTGGTTTTCCATGTGTTCCATTACTTTTCCCATGAACAGTCATGCCGGTAAAGTCAAGTGTTCCTCTGCAAACAGAGAACAAAGTGACCAGAACTTTAATTCAAGGAATAAATGTGTTGTTTGCATCTTTAGAGAATAGATACAGCAAATCTACAAACTGGTGCTGGTAGAGTTCTGGGGTTAAGAAATGTTCCTCAGGTCAAAGGTTCCAAATGTCCATTGGTTAAGGATCCTCCTCAGGATTTAAATAACAAGTCAAAGTAACGTTCCTCAGGGTTCCTCGGAGCCTCCCAGATTCTCAGAGTGTAAAGAGAGCCCTGTTGGCTCTGCATATCTGCGGTCAGGGAGTCAGTGTCCGAGGGTTGGGGGAGGATGTTCCACATTCTAGCCTCTGCGCGGTGAGACATTTTCGCTGTGTGTTTTCTACTGATGGAAACCAGATGGGCTGCGTGATGCCTCAGACCAAAAAAACAAAGAACAAGACCCCTCACACTCCTGAAAACCAATCCTGTGATGTTGTCCATGCAGGCAGTGAGTCAACTGTACGCTCACTGGAGCTGTGGCTGCAGCCAAATGGATATAATGTAAATAGATGTGAACATCCACAGCCAAAAACATCAGCATGTACATTAATGCAGTCTCAGGTTTTAAAGCTGGTTTGTGCTGCTCGCTGCAGCTCCTCTTTTAGTGGTGAGTGAAGAACTTTCCAACAATGTTAAAGGAGGAGTGAAACATTCTGTTAAAATACAAATGGCTGTTTTGGGGGTTGAAGTATTCCTTAATACGATTTTTGCAAGTTTTTTTCAAAATGGTTCTTCCTGTTGTTCTGTTCAAATGACTTATTCACAAACTCTGAAGTCGTGTTCTGCGAGATATGTGTTTTCTACTATGCCTTAAATGGTTTGCATTTTTGTAGCAAGGAGATCCACCAGGAGCATTAAGGTAGCAAAGAAGCCCAAAACAATCCTGAAGAAACCCAAACTCGTCATCAAGAAGCCGAAGATTGTTAAGAAAGCCAAACCCAAGGTCAAACCCAGTGTGAGCCCGTCAGTGGCCACGGAGACTGTCCCACGTATGTATAGGGAATAGCCCTAATGTGTATACAGTATGTCAGTCAGACAAGGGTCACATGTTGGTAGCAAATAGTTTGAGGTGCTTTCACATGGGGGGCGGGGGGTTTGCTGTGTCAGGACAATTCAAGTGGTCTCAGGTGAATTTCTGACTCATTAACACTTTCTACACCAGCTTAGAATAGTTTAATGGGGAATTTGAAGCTCACTGGGACACACTGAATTGTTGGTTGAGGTAAACCCACCCAAGAAAGCATCAAACAAACTCTAGAAATATTTGCTAATTTAACACTAAGTTCAGACCCAGATCTGATTCATGTAATTCCCCTACTGAGGCCGAGCATACTGTATATCTGAACCTGTATACTAATTAAATCTGCTGCTTCACTACTGTCTCAAAGCAAAGCACAGACTCATAACAACAAATCTCTGATACAGCGTTAATGAGAAGACAGCTTCACCTCTCACACAGTGTTGGTGCAGAGAGATCACAAATATCAGTTGTCAGTGATCTGTGAAAGAGGGATATCGTTCACTAACACAGATCACACCGATGAGATTAAGATTTTGAATGGTTTATTGCAGATGATGGATTAAGGGCTGAGAGAATGAAAGGATAAGGATTGAGGGACGATAGGATGTACGATGAAGGGATGAGGGTAGAAGAATAAGGGAAAGGGTTGGGGATGACGGACGAAGGGATAAGGGTTGAGGGATGACAGGTGTAGGATGAAAGGATGAAGATAGAGGTATGAGGGGATGAGGGTCGAAGGGTTGAGGGATAAGGGTCGAGGGACGAATGGATGAAGGGTTAGGGATGACAGGATGAGGATCAAGGGATGAAGAGTGAGGAAAGAAGGGATGAGGGATGAAGGGATGGAAGATCTCAATCATCCATCATCGTGAGTGTGATGATGGATGTGTTGGTTGAAGGCAGGAACGCAGGAGAGATCTTGGTACTGAGGACGCATTCACACTGGCGCTATTTGGTCCGCTTTAAACGAACCCTGGTCCGCTTCAACGGATAGCTCAGTTCGTTTGGAGTGGTGTGAATGCTTTGGTGAATACCAAAGAGAGGTGATGTAGAGCAGACATAGAAGTGATGTAGAGCGCAGTGCATTTTGGGTAGAAAAAAAAAAAACAAAGCCAACAGTGCGAACCGGGAGAAGCAGAGGTACAGAAAGAAAAAGTTGGAAAATGTCTCGTGGGCAGACGAGTAGTGAGGAGGTGCAGGTGCTTATTGATACATGGTCAGAGGACTATATATCGCAGTTGTTCGTGGCTACTCACAATGGATTTCTGTTTTCAGTCCTGGCCAATCGATGAGCCGGGTTTTCTTCTTCCTCGTGCTCTTTTTCTTCCTGGTCAGTGCTCGTTTCGGGCGATACTGCCCCCAAACGAGCAGCTGTTGTAACTGCGTGACGTTGTCCAGGCGGTTTGGTCCACTTTAAAAAGTGCAGTGTGAAAGTGAACCGAACCAAATGAAGGTGTGAAATTTTTCGGCATTCCCCGCCAAATCGAACCGAGTCCCCCGGACTATCCTGGTGTGAATGGGCCCTGAGTGTGGGAGTTGTCTCTTCGTGGACTTGGTTTTGGATCGAGACCCCACTGGTTCCTGTAGGCAGAAAAGAGCAGAGAAAAAGATGTAAGAGACAAGAAGGGATTGGGCGTGGTCTTTGTTCCCCCTGAAAATGTTGCATTCCTCTCAGTTCACAGACGAACTGGTGTCTTCCTGTACATTGTCGTCTGTAAACTGACTGCTAAGTGACCCGTGTGTGACAAAATAATCTCACATGACCTGGGTGCGCAACGTCCGTCTCGTTCCAAAAGTAGCGAGATTATTTCATCACATACTGTGTCCAAAATTAAGCTCTAAAATATAGATTTCAGTTATTATTTTACATGTTTTATGTTTTATTGTCTCACGAAATAATTACCAATGTCTCCTGTGGTCTTCCTGTCACTTATTTTCTAACTGTTGCTGCCTCTCTGTTTTGCTCCTCTCCGGCCAGTCTCACTCTCTCTATAACCTCATCTCTCAAAGTACAATGATTATAAGGACATTTATTATAACCATAACCCTAAAACCAAGTTCTGACCTTTTAATACATGATTAACATTATGGTGTGGAGGTTTGGTGCACTGGTCTGGTCTGTTTTAGCCTCCAGAGAGCTGTGATAGCTCTACCAGCTGTTTCGTATATGTGCCCTCGTATATAAGTATATGCATGCATAGTTTTGTGTGTTCACTGGACTGAAAAATGAGCTGATTGAGGAAGTGTGTGTATGTGGAGTGTCAGTACATATAATGTGTGTATGCAGACGGAAAGACCGAAGTGGAGATTACTGTAGGAATAAATGCTTAGTAAGCAACTTGTCACGTCACATCGAATCAGAGCTGATGCCCATTAAAATCCCTTCAGGCCCGCCAGCTACTACCATAGTTAGATAAACTGTGAGGGATATGCTGGAAAAGTTGCCATGTTGGGAAAGTAAGTAAACGTTTTGTTTTTTTTTAAAAAAAAAATGGTCATTTTACTTTTAAAAAATCTCTCCAACCGAAACCAAATTTGGCCGATGTTGTGTAATATGGTGCGATATTCTGCTGGAATTCTTTGGACAGTTGTAACCAAATTTAGGTGCTGCATACTCATATCAGCTCCAGCCGACCCTTCAGATTTGTTGACATTTTGTCTTCAGCTGGTGCTACAGCAGTATGATACATTTCAATGGACATTATTTAGTCAGCAGCGACTTTTGACCAAAGCAAAACGATCCTCACACATCACACCTATTTTGGCCTCCTTGCATTGGCTCCCAGTCTCTTTTAGAATCCATTTTACTTTTAATTACCAACTCAATTAAGACTCTTAAGAATTAATGAAGACTCTCAGCGATCTGGCACCAGAGTACATAATTGAGCTTCTCAATTTCCACCGTCCAAACAGGCCCCTCAGGTCTGGTCTTGACTTACTTGCATTTTGCACAATTAATCATGAATATGGATCATGAAGCTGGAAGATCGTAATGAAGAACCCATTGAGATGAGGCTCAGGGTGGGGAACTTATCTTTGATGAGGCGTCTTGAGCTTGAGAAAAGAGGCAAAAGGAAATGAAAAAAGGGTTTGGGGGTAGCAGATGTGAAACTGAGACAAGGAGAGACAGTCATGGTCTTTGTTCCTTCTATAAACACTTTCGGGCAGACAAGGATAAACAAACTGAATGACGCTCTTACAAACCACTTTTTTGTTTACAATTTAGCCCCCAAACCAACAATGTTAATTATTTTCTCTCCTTGGGGACTTTACGGTTTTGTCTTCTGAGTATTATTTCCGGAGTCTCTCTGGCTCAACTCCAAACGTTTGTGGTTTGACAGGAATCCACCGATCAACAGCAACAAAGAGATGTCACTTTTTAAGAGGTCAGCAGCATTTTGAGTCACACTCAGCTCATCAGAGATCCAGTTGGACTACAGGGCCAAAGGGGGACACGGTCTTTACAGGAAATGCCACCTACATTTAGCATTTATTTATACTGCTGCTATACCTTCGCCTGAGACTTTTTAACAGCCAGTAAAGCATCCTGGCAGGAAGAGGCAGCTTGAAACGAGCTGAACCCTTCAGACAATGAGAGTCTGTCTGAGGCTTTAATACGGCAGCAGAGGACGCTGGACAAGTTTAAAGACATTTCACCCTCTACAAGAGAGTTGTGCTTCCTCTGTTTCCTGCTCTGCTTTTTAACTCTCTTCCAATTATCGTCTTCTGCTTAACTGGTAAATCCATCAGAGTTGGAAGAAGTCTTACTTATGTAAAAGTTGCAATACCTCAAAATGTAGGAAAGCATCTGCATTTGTTTTGTTTTTTTTTGTAATATGGTAACTGTCATTTGTCCCATTTACAAAATGTGCTCCTTTAGTGTTATATAATTCATGCACATTATATAACATTGCAATATTTGAAGACAAACTTCCCTCTGTTGTAAAGGAGCAGTGCGTAGGATTTAGTGGGATCCATTGCCAGAAATGGAATACAGTATTCCTGACTATGTTTTAATTAGTGTATAGTCACCTGAAACTAAGAATTGTTGTGTCTTTATTAGCTAAGAAAGCCCCTACTTAGAGAACAGATCCTCTTCATGGATATTCTTAGATCTGGACACCACTCCCCGAGTTGGTACCCTGGAAATCCAGAGTTCTTGCAAGAGCGCAATTTGAATTTGCTCAGCGAGTCACTCTGGCAGTCAGTAATGAAGCTCATTACCCATGCCGTTGGAGCCGAGCTGCACCAATCACATCGGTGTATCTGATATAGGCGGGCCAGAGGCGAGCTAAACAGATGACGAAAGCGCTGCGTTGACGAAGTCCGGAATCAGTCCGTAAATATTGCAAGCTGGCTACGGATGTACACCAGTTGTGTGAAACGGCTTTGGCCGCTACAATGAACGAGTTAGACTTGGCTTTTTCTCTAAAAGAGGAAGAGAAGACGGCGCTCGAGTCTTTCCTTTGCAAGAAGGACGTTTTTGCTGTTTTGCCGACCGGATACGGCAAGAATCTAATCTACTAGTTAGCTCTGCTGGTAGCTAAGCTCTGGATGCGTCACCCCGTGTATTGTTCTGATTGGTCGTAGTGTATCCAATTGCGTGCAGTGATATTTTCAAATGCATGCTTGGTGATTGGAGATTTGGGTCTGGATTTCCAGGCTACCGAATTGGCACCTATTTAGTCCAATGAGAATTGCTCGCCTGGCACATACGGCAAAAATGTTTCTAGCTTCTGGGTTTACCTCCAGAGTATGCAGCCCACTGAAGATATGCAGTAGTGTTCCTCCTGCTTGGCCAACCTGTGTTCATTGCCAGGTTGTCAAATGCTGATGCTTTGTCACGAGAAGGGAGTATTTAATTGGCTGCAATCTGCAACCTCACCACTAGATGCCACTAAATCCCACACACTGCTTCAGGTGATTTAGTTTGTTCTCACATGCTTCAGAGAGTTGACCTTGTGACCTCCCAGCTCTCACAAGGTCAAGTGTTTGTACATATGTTCAGTATCATATGTGAACATGTGAGTGTATGTGTTTGCATAACTGCAGTATGGTTTGCAAACCTGCATACACTGTGTTACCGAGGAGCAAAGTGGGCTGAGATCTGTTTCCATTAGTTTATTCTCAGTGTAAACTGGAATTTGAACGTTTACTTAAAAACACATAAAGACATTAATCAGCTGTCTCTTTGGCTGTATTGATGACACAAACAGTCACTCCTTTAACAATATCTGTGCAAAAACTAAACTAGAACTTTACCTCTGGAGCAGCGGCTTCTTCTCACTTTGCTGCTCTGCCCTCTACTGTCATGGTGTGATAATATTCAAATGCTTAATACATCCCTGTTGGCTGTGTCAGAATGTCCTCCACTGGGTCTGGAGTCACTCAGGGTCAAAGACACCCAGCTGAGAGCGTCGTCCTACAAGCGCAGAGGCCTGGGCCCTCACCGCGGCCGACTCAACATCCAGGTAACTACACAGACTGACAGCTAATCAAAGACTTCACACACGCTACAGAGCAACAGAGTGTTTCCTGTGTGTGTTTCAGTCTGGGATAGAGGATGGAGACATCTACGATGGAGGCTGGTGTGCTCAGTTCAGAGACACGAAGCAGTGGCTGGAGGTCGACGCTCGGCGACTGACTCGCTTCACTGGTGTCATCCTGCAGGGTCGCAGCTCCATCTGGAGGTCAGTACTGAGGGTTAAAGTTCATATAGTGTCAAGAGTGAACAAGCTCTTCTTTACAGCGATGTTCTTCTCAAAATCTTTTAACACTCGCCAAACTGAAAAGCTTCCAGTTAGGGGAGAACAGGGGTGGTTGTCACGTTCGTTAGATTTTGCTCTCTAGAGGGCGCTGTTAAAAAACCTTACCTTCCTGTATAATCAATTTATTTTTTTAGATTATTTATATGGTAGTGATTAGCATCTAGTTCCTGCCATGTTGAGGCAGAGGGTACTGTCTGTAGCTCTGGTTGAGGGTGAGAGGCTGTCAGCAGATAAACAGAGATCTGTGTGGGTACATGAGACCCTAAAAAAGAGGCTGGATCATGGGGAGTACCACCAGTTGGTCCAGGAGCTTCTCCTCCATCATGGATGTTTACAGGCATATTTTAGGATGATTCAGGGGCAGTTTGACAACCTGCTGTCTATCATCAGGCCGTATAGCTCTGGGTATCCAGCAGCCACTACCACCACATACCACCACTACTGTATTGATTAATCCTTTAAATAGAAATAAAAAATGCATAATCTTTTCTCTGATGGTAGTTGGGGGTCTTGTTATGGACTCTATGTTGCTCTATGCTCTATGTTGAGAGTCTTCTGTGTATCACACATGAAATGTAATGTACTACAGAACTCCACGTGTCTTGTTCACACACAGTTGGAACATGGTCCATACCTATAAGGTGCAGTTCAGTAACGACTCGCTGGTCTGGAAGCCAAGTATGAACGGGACAGAGGAGGCTGTGAGTGGAAACATTTTCCTTTTCCTATCTATCTAGCTAAAATCTATCTAGCTAGCCATATATATGTATACATATATATATAGGCCCGCTCTCAGGTGGGTTCAAAGGGAAATGACGCCAGCCCAAGGTCAAGGGCAGCCCATGAAAAGATCTGTGATGACCTTTAAATTGGATCACATACAATAATAATATATCACTGGAAATACAATCTGTATTTACATTTATTTGTATTGATATGTATTTACATGATAAATACATGTATTTTTATCATTAAAACACATTTCAACATGCCATCTGATGCTCCCACCCCCCCACAGGTATTGTGAAATGGTGCGGTCCATCTGACAGAGGGGTCAGATCATGATTTGACTTTATGATGTAATACCTTAAAGTCATCTTTAGTCAGTGTTTGTTTTTTTTTTCTGATCATTCATTGGAGGTCATTTTCCGGAAAAAAATAAAATAAAATAAAATAAAATAAAAAAAATCACGTGAAAATGGGATTCAACTTTTGACTGGTGATATTCTTTTAAAAATGATAAAATAAATAAATAAAATATTTTTATGATAATGTGACAACGCATCCAACAACATTATGGTTTGGTCATTGAAATAAAATTAAAAGATATAATTGTATTTATGTGTGTTTGGTTTTGTGATAACGTCACGTTTGTTTAAGTTCAGACACAGAAACAATTAATGTCTTAACGTTTTTTGATGTTTTTGTATAATGTAATGTACCCTGGCTCCCTTATTTATTTTCTGTTTACATGTACTTCACGGATTATTATTGATTTATCTCTTATGTCTCTGAAACTCCCTGTAATCTGTATCCTTGTATCTTTGCAATAAAGTTTAAATAATAATAATAAACAAACAAACAAACAAACAAATAAACAAAAGAAACAGTGTGAGCATGGTTACCGAACGGTCAGCGTCATTTTCAATTAAAAGAAAACAACTGTGAATATGGTTTGAAACTGCTCATGATGTTCAGTTTGCCCAGGTACAAGTCTTTATTTGGTTAATCTACCGTTAATCGTCCAACACTGAAAGACACAATGGAGAGCAGCGATGAAAGGACCAGTATGAGCTAGGCCTCCGATACCGACTCACCGTTGACCCGCCAAGATGATTGTGTGGTGGCGTTACGGTTTGTAGCAGAGGAGCGTATGATGAACGATGGAGGAGGACAAAATCCTGTCCTCCTTCCTCAACAACCTAGAAGACCGACAGTTGGAGCCCGCCCGGGACAGGATGAGACAACCTGTAAGTTACCTGATAAACACCTGGTGCCTCTCTGTGCTTTTTGTTTTTGGTCTCTGCTGAAATGTTGAGGTTGTAGGAAGCATTTCATGCTAGCTCCAAAGTAACGTTAGCTCTAACCGTTAGTTAGGGGACGCTTGTATGGGCGCGTTATGAGACAACGGGCCCCACCACCTCTCCTACAGAGGAGCTAGATGCATTGTGTCTCTTAGAAGCTTTTTGTAGTCATATTTATTTCTTTGTGGGCTTTTTGTAGTGATTTTGTGTCTATCTGGACTTTTTGTGTCTCTTTGCGATCATTTTTGGGTCTTTTGTTTGTTTGTTTTTGCCTTTTTGTAGTCATTGTAAGTCTCTCTGTCTCTTTGTAGCTTTTTTTGTAGTGATTTTGTGCCTCTATCTAGACTTTTTGTGTCTATTTGCAGTCATTTTTTGTCTCTTTGTGGTTGTTTCCCCCCTTTTCATAGTTATTAGTCTCTTTGTGTCTCCTTGCAGCTTTATTTGTAGTGTTTTGTGGGCATTTTTTGTTTCTTTGTGGTTGTTTTCCCCCTTTTATAGTTATTAGTCTCTTTGTGTCTCCTTGCCATGAGCTCCATAAGAAAACATCCACAAATACGGACAGAAGGCTGCATCTGTGTGCATGTTGTATACATATCAAACGTTGAGCACAAATAAGCCATGTGGGTCCATTCGCTCTTTGGATGGGATTTTGCTTCGAGAGGAAGCAATGTGTGGAACCAGGAAATAGTCCTAAATAGACCCCAAATCCTAAATCATCCTACAGTGTGTCTATTAATGCTTATCCAACTTACAAAGGCTTAATTTAATAACTTATGGCAAGAAAATAAAATGCATTAGATTTGAAAACCAGATATTTTATTGTTTATTTGTATCATAAACCAATGTCACACACCACAGCTCTTAGAGCCTCAGCTGATCTGCAGTGCTCGTCCCTAGATGGGCCTTTAAAATACATAAAACATTTCTATTGAAAACTGTACCTTTAACATCAAACCAATCAATAACTGTTTGTTTGTTTGCAGATCCTCCCGTTTGATGCAGGTGGGGGAACCAATGACCGAGGACAGCTCTGCTTCCATGAATTCCTCGGGCGCTGAGGTGGCATTGTAGCACAACTTGGACGAGTATTTGGAGTCTGCGACAGAGGAGGTGATGTCAGCAATAATAAAAAGCTTGGACAGCTGTCAGGAGATGACAGAAGCAGGCGTGAAGACACCAAGCCCTGCCAGCAAAGTCCTGAAATATATCTCGACTAAAATGAGCTTCTCAAGGAAAAAGACTAAAGACAAGTTGGAATGTGTGGACATTGTGGATGGCTCCTCCTGCTGCCCCTGGAAGACACCTCTGCACTTCACCAGCAAAGCAAGAGAAGCCTTTAAAAGGAGCCAGAAGGTGTCCGCCGAAGTGGTGGATGGATCACCTCTACAGGACTCGGAGATAAGTTATCTGGTGGCTGTGTCCCCTGAGGAGGTCGTCAAAGACCTTTCACACAGCAGGTTTGTCGACACCAGCCTGGATTTACTGAAGGACTTCCTCAAGAGGTCACTGTTAGTATTCTCCTCGTATTGCGTCGAGGCAGATGTCGCCTCACCCGAACCCTACAAGGACTCTGTGAACTCTGTGGCCTCAGAGATGCTGGACATTGTAGTACAGAGTGTAAACCAAGTGTGCCAGCCGCAGCCGAGGAAATTCACCTTACCATGGCAACGGTCTGAAAGCACCACAGTGTCTGAGGAACAAGTTGCCGCTGTAGCATCGACGCTTGAAGACAACTTGCAGAAGACGCTGAGGAAATTTTTGAACTTCCACAAAGAGGCTTCGGACAAACTGAAGGAGGACGAAGACGTTCAGTCTGACAGAAGTCACAAGAGAGGTGCGGACGCCCAGGAGGCCGGTGTTCTGCATGGCGGGGCGGCTGGTTCATGGAGGTCCAGCGTTGAATGCTTGGCAGGTTCCCTGGATGACACAGAGAAAGAAAGCAGAGTGCTGACGAGGTTGACGAGACTGGAAGAGCTGATCGGCCAGGACAAGCTGTGCAGCTCCTCTAAGACGCAGGCTTCCACACAGGATCAGGAGGATCTGGAGGACGATGACCAACAAGTCCAGCCGCTAACAGAGGAGAACCCTCCTACCGACTAACTCCACCCTTCCTCATCCCACCATCCTCTCCTAGGAGGAAATATGAGAATAAATGATTTCATATTCATCAGCATTTGAAAAAATGACTAAACAATTGATCATTTCAGGGGAGACGCCCTGATTCTTTCATGCTCTGGTCAGTTTGGATATTTTGGGCTATTTTGCTTCCATAACTTGGCTTCTCTCAGACTTGTGAAAAAAAAAACACATTTCACATACATTCAATAGGTCAAAATACACATTTAGGTGTTTTGTTTTTTTTTGCTCTGGAAATGTATTCAAAAAGCACATATTTAATGAAATAATGCCTTGCTAATATTCTTTAATATAAAATACATATTTTGTTATAAAATGTATATTCAATGTAATATAAATTTAATATAACATATTTTAAGATTTTATATTTAAATTATGTAAATTATTGTAATATAAAAAATATAAAATCATTTACATATTTTGATATCAAATTTTAATATAATATTTGATAATATATATTTTGTTATGGAAAAAAATATAAAATATTTGTGGGGCGGCATGGTGGTGTGGTGGTTAGCACTCTCGCCTCACAGCAAGAGGGTTGCTGGTTCAATCCCGGGTGCGGGAGCCCTTCTGTGCAGAGTTTGCATGTTCTCCCTGTGTCAGCGTGGGTTTCCTCCAGGTGCTCCAGCTTCCTCCCACAGTCCAAAGACATGCAGGTTAATTGGTGACTCTAAATTGTCCGTAGGTGTGAATGGTTGTCTGTCTCTATGTGTCAGCCCTGGTTTCTGAAAGTTTCATGTGATATCTACTAGTTAAAAGTTTTACCCTCTACCTGTAATGAAAACATATAAATATAAATTTTCATTTCATTTTTATTTATTCAGGGAAGGAAATTGACTCTTCACTAGGTCACTGACGCAGGCTAACCAATCATAACATACAACAACAGCTGTGCTCCATTGACTCTAATGCAGTCGTTTCAGATTTCCTTCATTTTCAGGCTGGTTTTGTGGATTTGGAGCTAAATGTTGTGCCTGGGGCACGTCGTGTATTAATGATACTCGTTACCTGGAGAGGTTGGAAAAAGATATACGTTTCTTCCGACCCTGCTGTACAGGAACCAGTGAAGGGAAGCAGGGAAACTTTGCTGATATTCAACCAGCTGTGTGTCACTTCCCCCAGAGATCCCTGTTCATCTGCACACACTGTGTGCCACACAGCTGGTTCAACATCAGCAAAGTTTCCCTTTATATTCATTGTCTTGTGTGTCGATCAGCAGTGATGTGGTGGTTCACTTTTACACTGTGATCTGTAGCCTATAGTTCGGCTTTAGCTTCTAACTATCTTTGTCTTTTTAACCTGTTGTTGCTGCTGAGTCAGTTTGACATCCTGGATATATCCTTCAAACACAGACTGTAGACCCCTCTGTCTGCTGCTCTCTGGAATCACTCTGTCATTTGTCTAAAAATATGATAATATTTCTTCAGGGAGTGCAGTTAGTTCCAGTGTGGGCTCCATGCTTACTCCAACAGCTTGTTGGACCATCACAAAGGGGCGGGGCTTAGCAAAAGGTCAATTTTTGGTAGTTTAAAAGGGTTATATTGGAACACGTCTTGTTATGTATTTCTAAGTAAATGCTTCATGTTGAAACTCCTGCAGCAGATGTTTAATGTCACTTTATGGAATCAAATGAGAAAAGTAGTCATTACAGTGTAATTTACCCACAAACCATTGCTGCCATTCCAACAGAGGCCTGTAAAGGAAAGTTTGATCACCAGTGTTAAAGTATTCGGCAGAATGTGAACGATCTAACAGTGAACAAACACTTTGGAGTTTCTCCTTTTTGTTACGAGGGAATAATAGTAATGATGGTTACATTCATGAATCTCTGCCCTTTGGTTACTCAGGATGCCAGAACAGGTTTGGAAACTCTGCAGCTTTGGTTTGGTTTGTTTGTTCCAGTGGTGTTTGAGGCATGTGTGCCGCAGCCACAGCTCACCATGAAGTGTCAGTCAGGCAGGGATTATTTCCATGAGGCATCAGACTGGTTCAAAGGTTCTCTAGAGACAAATTAGTTTAAAAGAAATACATCTTTCCATAAGTCTCATCTGGCCTGGGAACACCTCGGGGTCCCTCAGCAGGAGCTGGGGAGAGGGACGTCTGGGGTGCTTTGCTTAGCCTGCTGCCCCCACAAACTGGTTTTGGATAAGCGGTTGAAAATGGATGAATGTATAGTTCACAGTGGAGATGGGAAGGAAATATTAGGCAGGCAGAAAGACGGGTGACTTCATGACAAAGCTCCCTGCTACATTTAAACGTAGCAGGAACCATTTTTTTCTGGCCTCAGATGAGAAACAGGACTTGTTTCTAAGATAAAACCCAAACTTCAGCCTCAGCTCTTAAGATTATCAGCCTGAGGTAAAGATCTCTGTATTTCACCACATGTGCTTCCCTCTGTGCTGCAGGTATTTGAAGGAAACCAGGACACGGAGACACCTGTCCTCGCCCTTTTCAACACGTCCACGGTGGCCCGTTACATCCGGATCAACCCACAGAGCTGGTACGAGAACGGGACGCAGGGTGACATCTGCCTGAGAGCCGAGGTGTTGGGCTGCGCACTCCCAGGTACGGGACGCCTACAGTGGAAACAGTGTCTTTAGTTATCTTACTTTTGCACTGTTTGGTCACTAACATTTCCTGCTATCACAGATCCAAATAATATCTACCCATGGCAGACAGAACCAACAGGGTCCAGAGACAAACTGGACTTCAGACACCACAACTACAAGGAGATGAGAAAGGTACGACACAGTTTGATGGCGCACAGCTCAGCCAGTAGGATATTTTTGGCTTGCACAACTTTGCCATCAACAAATATATATTTTTTTAAAATCAAACTCTAGTGTTGACAAACAGACCGGTTCTTGGTTTTTGCAGCGACTCTAGGAAGCTCCCTCAGTGTGTGTGTGGTCTGGTCTCAGTCTGACCAAAAAACAAATATTATGGGGTGGTTTCACTCCATGGCAGTGTCCTCACTGTGCTGCCACTACCTGCGGTCTGTTTGGAGACACCGTCTGGAATCTGATGGTCAGAAAACAGCCCGCAGAGACAAACACGACTCCACATTCAACGTGTGTGAATACATTTGGTGTTTGAACACAAGGTCAGACATGAGTGCAGGTTTGTGGGGAGACTGGGAGACATGTCAGCCCCAAGAATTTAATAGAAATCATTTGTCTGTTTATCAGTCTAGATCATTTTGGTGTGAGTGTCAGGGTGTGGGAGACGTCTGCCTTCTCTCCAATATAATAGAACTGCGATGGGAGAAACTGTGACCCATGCTTACGAAATTTTGGAGACGGGAAATTAGCGACGTAGATGGTGAGGTGGACGCTTGATTGGAGAAATTGTCAAATATTTTTGGCGCACACCATCTCTGACTTATCTTCGTACGTACATTTTTTAGTGTGGAGTTGACCCAATTTACTCAAGATAATCCACAGGCCTTGTTGTGAGCAGTTTCCCTGCTGGTATTTGATCTCTCAGCTTCATGTTCTTGTGCAGTGCACTGTCCGATAAACAGTACCCTCAGCACTAATGACCACAGTAGCAAATGAGAGGAGGCATTTCAGAATGAAGGAGGAATCTGTAGAGCATCCTCTGTTCTAAATTCACAGAGTAGAAACTGTTCAATAGGTCATTGAGTGCCGGCATGCAGAAATTCAAACTATGTTTTCAGTCTGAAACGTATTCACATTCACAAAGACAAAATGTGGAACTTTTTTTTTTGTTGTTTCCCAGTTGATGAAGTCGGTGACAGAGGCGTGTCCTGACATCACCCGCATGTACAGCATCGGGAAGAGTTACACGGGTCTGAAGCTCTATGTCATGGAGATCTCTGACAACCCTGGAAAACACGAGCTGGGTGAGACACACTGGAGACAGATGTGACAATGTGAAACCTTCAAAATGTACCACACCTGTTTCAAAAGGAAAAATCTCATTCCAAGGATCATCATGGTTTGTATCTAAAATGAAGAAGATGTAGTTGACAGAGTTTCATGATTTTCAGCAACCAAAAGCTAAAAAGTGTCATCCTCTTTTAAGTGAATACATGTTCTTTGATAAGTCCAGAGTCAAAGGTTTTGAGGTAGAGAAGCTCAGTGAAATTATTTCTGGTTCAAGAGCAGTTCAGCCTAAAAGAAACACAGCAATGTTTTTTAGCAAGACATTTGCAGCATTTCCTTGAGTTATTACACCCCCAAAAATTGGATCTCTTTTAGAGGGACAGCGGTGGCATTTCAAGCAACTTGTGCCCTCAAAACTGGGTGTTTTTGGTGAGACGTTGACAGTATGGCTGGTGCTGATTGTGCCCTCAAACAAGGTGTTTTTAGTGAGGCATCCACGCCATTTTAAGCAGTGCTTGTGCCATCAAAATTGGGTTTTGAAACTGACGGCATTTCAATCGGTAATAGTGCCATCAGAATCGCTTGTTTTTTAGCATGACATTGGCAGTAATTCAAGTGGCGACTTTGCCACCAAAACTTTTCTTTTTTTCAGAAAGACATCGATGGCATTTCCAGCCATGATTATGCTCCCAAAATTGGGTATTTAATGGTAAAACAGGACCTTGTTTTTGTGCCTAAACATAACCACATGGTAACCACTGTGTTGTTGAAAAGTAAAGAAACAAAAAGTTTCAACATGTCCTCCCATAATGTACAATTATTACATATTGCACAATGCCAAACCCCTTATACTGGTGACTGCTTTTTAAAACTGCAGTCTTTCACATGCTGCACTGCTGCATTTATTCTGATAAGATAGATGCCTTTTTATCACCTGGTAATCTAAGATGTCAGAGGGGACTTCTGCAACGGCTGCCACTGAATTGAAACCCTGCAAAGCTGCACAGTCCGGCGCTGTGTAAAACAAACCTTCACAGACCAGAGTTCACTTTTGTTTGCTCTGAGGTGTACAAATGTTTTCTTTGGCCTTGTCAGCGCTGCCCACATGGCAGCAGAGTGCAGAGGTTTTCCCGCCAAAACATACAGCAGTGAAGGCAGCACGAAGGAGCAGAAGGAGAGTGGAAGATCATGCCCGTCCATTCAAATTCAGTAATGAGTTATCAAATATGATCCACTCACAGGTTACATGTTTGAAACGCAACCCTTAGAAGTCATCAAAATTGTCTTTGTCAAAACTTGCTGTCTCATATATTTTTACATGTGCGGCCTGCAGATAATTGGTAGCTTTTACAAGGGAGAATATCAGTTTTTCCCTCCACTCTGCTCTGTCTGTGGCCTCATTTTGTCGACCTTAAAGTCTTTTTTTTCCAGTGACTGGTGTTGGTTGGGTGCAGTCTTATGTTCCATGTGTTGGAACGATCTTATGTGACTGAGTTTTCTGTATTTTCTGTCATCTGCTCCTGTGGTCACAGCTGGAGCACGCCAACTGGGTTCAAAGTGGTCAAATATCCTCCTCTGCCCCTGCCCTCTTTCACAGTTATGTAACTTTCATGAACGTTTTTCTCTTTGTGTTTTGTTAAACTAAAACTTTTATGTTTCTATTAGTGCTACTGTCTTGGCTGGGACGTTAATACTGTGCCACATACGGAGCAAAACTAAAAAACTTTTAACTTACAAGAGGCTTTTATTTTGTTAACTTTTGCTGCAAAGGTTACTCCATATTAACTGTCTCAACCAAATCACTGATTCAGTATCCTCAGTAAAGTTTCCAGCTCCAGAAGTATCTCAAGAAAAAAGTACGTATGTGAGCTGAGACGCCTCCTCGTAAACAGTGTGAGGAGGATGTGTGAGATTTCAGAGCTGCCTGTCAGTGCATACAGACCACACATGAAACAGATCCAGGTCCTTCACTGGGGTCTGTGAAAGAGGATGATCTGAGGTATTTCAAGAGCACATCATGTAGAAGTATTTAGGTTTTTTGGGAATGATGTCACACACTGTTTCCTCAGAAGAGGTCTGATTTGCCAGATGACCTCGTGCTCTGTTCTGGTTTTGTTTGTAGACTTTTCTAATATTAACTAGTCCTTAACTCCTTTCCTGTGTCTGTTGTTTGGCGCCCCCTGCAGGAGAACCTGAGTTCCGATACGTTGCAGGGATGCATGGGAACGAGGTGCTGGGCCGAGAGCTTCTGCTCAATCTCATGCAGTACATGTGCCAAGAGTACAAGCGGGGAGACCAGCGTGTCGTCCGCCTGGTCAAAGACACCCGCATCCACCTCCTGCCCTCCATGAACCCTGATGGATATGAGATGGCATATAAAAAGGTGCCTTTAAATGCACGTAGTCTCTAGTTGTGTTGTCTCTGTGACGACTCCAGACTGTTGTGCTTTGTGACTGTAACTCAGCAGCAAAGGCTTTGTCCCACTGTGTGTGATCTGCAGGGCTCTGAGTTGGCAGGTTGGGCCTGGGGTCGTTACAGCTATGAAGGTATCGACATGAACCACAATTTCGCCGACCTCAACTCAGGGATGTGGACCGCCATCGAGCTGGAGACGGACCGCTCCAAACTCATCAACCACTACTTCCCCATCCCTGAGCAGTACACGTCTGAGGAGGCCTTTGTAAGTGTGTCATTTATTCTACATCAGCACCACAGCCTGTACGACATCTCTAATTCTTAAACTAAGAACTCTCCTCTTTTCCTGCCTCTTTATCTCCTGACTCTATTTCTGTTCTTAGCAGTGCTTTCATATTCAATATTTAGGGTGATGAACATCTTGAGGGCAGTATCGCTGTGGCCCTTCAACTTGTCACTTTTCTCATTAGTGATTCCAACTTTTGGCCAAAAGATTTGCGAGAAAATCCATCTTGAATTTTAGAAACATCAGTGCTTTTAATGCTGCTGCTGAGAAATGAGGACACTAAGGGTGTTTATATTTAGTCCTTTTTAAACAAAATGAACTCAGTCCTCTTAAAGTGCACCAAAAAGTGGACCAACAAAAAAAAGCTGTTCTTTTTCTGGTCAACTTCGGCTCTGATGGAGCCTCTGGAGTCCTCTCTGTTCACACTATATATAATATATATTGACATACTTTTATTATTACCATGTCGTGGCACTGCAGTGTGGTTAAAACATTAGTGTTTCTGCGTGCTGTCAACTGTTGCCGTTTGATTTCATCTTGTTTCATTTATTTAGACAGAAAAGGAATTAAAAGCAACATTGTGTGTTACAGTTAAAACTGTCCTGAATGTGTTATGATTGCATAAAAATCTACATTGCAGCAGTAAGTTAAAGTTGAAAAGGTATGACAAAGCTGCCAGAGTCGTGTTGAAGCCGGCTGTTTATTTCAACCATCATGGTGTCAATAAATACTATAGATAAAACTTTAAATAAAAGTCTAACAATATATTAACAGTGACTCTGCAAAACCAAGATGATTAATGATAAAATACACGATGCAATGGTAAAAATATTATGTCCAAAAAATATTCAATATTGTTAATAGTTAGGGAATTAATTTCTTTAAAGGTCCTCGCAGGTGTTTTCACGTTTCCTGGCTGATTAGTAATAATAACAACGTCCCACCTTAACATGTGTGAGAGCAGAGTGAGGGAGCTGTTACATCAGTCACACCTGAGCAGAGCTCTCATCAGGCAGGAAGTGGAGTCACCTGTGTGGGTGGATCACAGGTGTGTCAGAAGCTATTTAAACACTGCACATTGAGCTGGTCGGTAAATTCACTACACTTCTACAAAGCTGTGGAAGCATGTCTGTGGCTGACCTGTGAGGCATTTTGATTTGATCTGAGTTAACTTTATTATCAGTGTTTTCCAGAATGCATCTCCCAGATGAACACTGTTTCACCTAAATACAAAATTATAAAACACAAAACAAACATATATCCAGACATTACAAAAAGTGGATGCAGTGCAAACAATCTAATGTCTCACTCTGACTGTCAGTGTTCGACCCCAGGTACACTGAGGCGAACTTGGAACCCAAACTTTGATTTAGTAGTTTTACAAACTGAGGAACAAAGTCGAGAAGAAGAAGTCATAGTAGCATGTATGAAATTGTCTTGGCCACAATGCTGTAGCCGCAGCAGATACCGGCACCTCAGTGGGCTGACAGAGATGATGTATTGAATAAAATCACGTGCCTGATAAACTGATTTTGTAGTTGAAAGAAGTCCTGTCAAGACAAAGTTATATGTGGCAGCACTCCCAAACAGGCCTTTTTGTTTCACTAGTCCTGTAATGTTATCCCCCCTGCTAGTAGTCACCATCTTTCTCAGCTCAGCTGCCTGTTCCGCAAGTAAAGACTGACCTCTACAACACAGCATCTCCATCTCTAATAGAAAGTTGAGCATCTGAATATTTGAGGATATTGAAAATATACCTTTGGGATTTCTAAACACCCTGGTTTACCCTTATACCCTGATGCTGCCTAGGCTGAATTAAAACAGAGTCAGTTGGATAAATGTCTAAAACTTAAATGTGTATAAACTGAGTGGAGCTCGTCCTCTGACTGACTCTCCATCAGGTGGCGTCAGAGACCCGGGCGGTCATCAACTGGATGCAGAACATCCCATTTGTTCTGGGTGCTAACCTCCACGGTGGAGAACTGGTGGTCACCTACCCGTATGACATGACCCGGGACTGGGCACCTCGCGAGCACACGCCCACTGCTGATGAGAGCTTCTTCCGCTGGTTGGCCACAGTGTACGCCAGCACCAATCAGGTTAATCCTCCTCCTGTCACTTCCTGTTCTCATTTTTAAAACATCTGCAGGAAACATTACAATGTACTTAATGTGTCTGTGTCTATAACCAGGTGATGTCCAACCCAGACCGGCGGCCCTGCCACAACAAGGACTTCCGTAGATTCAACAACATCATCAATGGTGCCGACTGGCACAACGTACCAGGAAGTAAGAATGTGTTTTTCTCATGGATGTATTATCAGATCTGAATACTGGACCCCAGGATTGCACCTGTTCAGTTCAGTGAGAACTGCTCACCTGGCTCATATACAAAAATAGTTTCCAGCTTCCAGATTTATCTCCATAGTGAAAATAAGCTTAGCTCATAGACTTTACATTATGATGACGCCAAGTTGGAAAGACAAGATGTTATTAGCATGCTCTAGCTTGGTTAGCTGTTGTTAGCAATACCAGTATATAACAATGTATTATACAGTATTTTGCATAATTCAGAGTCTGAGCCAGGATTGACTGCACACGGCTCTCAACATGGAGGTTGCTGAGCTGAAGGCTAGCAGCTAACAGTGCTAATATTGGCAACAGTGCAGACAGAGCTAATGGTGTTAACAGAGGGGGAACTGGTGAGTGGGTGTTAGGCTTTGTGACAGTGTTGGTCGGGATGGTGTCATCAGTGGTAACACAGTATGAGTGCAGTACATTGTGATGGCAGCCATTGGGATACACACAGGGACTCACGTGCACATGCGGCCACACTGTCTGTCACAACAAAGACCAGAGAAGCTCAGAGTAAAACACACAGAGGTGGTGTGACTTCATTCTCTGCTCAGGACGCCATTACTCCAAACACTGGTTTTCTCCTTTGTTAACTCTCTGAATGTCGTACACAGAACCTTTACGTCTAAAATGAAAAACAGACCTTGTTAGAGTCCTAAACCCAACCCCAGCAGACTCCATCAGAGAAAAAAATGAAACTGAAAATATCAATGTCCATGTTTTTTCTGTCTTTGCAGGTATGAATGATTTCAGCTACCTGCACACCAACTGCTTCGAGGTGACGGTGGAGTTGTCCTGTGATAAGTTTCCTCACGCCAGTGAACTTCCCATCGAGTGGGAGAACAACAGAGAGTCTCTGCTGGTTTACATGGAGCAGGTCTGTGTGCTTTCATTTATTTTCATCTTCAGTTCCTCGTCCTCAGTCCTTGTTTTTCCTTTTGTTGCTGTTTTCATAAACATAAGTGTCCTCCTTTTATTTTCATAGGTCCACCGTGGGATTAAGGGTGTGGTTCGAGACAAAGACACAGAGGCTGGTATCCCAGATGCCATCATTAAAGTGGACGACATTGATCATCACATTAGATCAGGTACAGTCTGACATCATGTCACATCACATTTTAATTAAATCGAGGTCTGTGGTTGGAAAATATGAAGAAAACTTTCTGTATGTACGGAACTAATAGGAAAAGCGGTTGTATATTTTACACCTCTAAGTTGTCATCCAAAATAAACAGGTGAATAAAACAATTACAAAACATTGTCTCACGAGCAAAATTGAGCACTTTTTGATGCTATAAAAATTTTGTGGATTTTCCGCTTTAATTTTAAGTTAGCCACTCTGACATTCCTCCTCAGAAAAAATGTATTACAGAGATAAGTTGTATGAAGTGCTTTCACTTTTCAAAGGCCAGTAGATTTGGGGATGTGCTTCCACCTTACCATATAATTTTAATAGTTCTTTTATTTCAATTATTTTTATCTCATCCTAAGTGTTACTTTAGATCCATTCTGATGATCTCGGCTGACTGTGGACTTCTCTTTCCTTTCCCAGTTGCTGATGGCGACTACTGGCGGCTGCTGAATCCCGGCGAGTACCGCCTGACAGTCAGCGCAGAGGGCTACCTCCCCTCCTCCCGCACCTGCCAGGTCATGTACGACTACTTCCCGACGATCTGTGACTTCCGCCTCACCAAGATGCCCAAACAGAGGCTAAAAGACATTTTGGCGAAGGGAGGGAAACTCCCCAAGGACCTGCAGCTCCGGCTGCGACAGCTACGTCTGCGTAAGCTCCGTGTCACCACCAAGGCCATCAACCAGAGGCGTGCTGCTGCCAAACGGGCGAAGAGGATGTGATGATGACTGAAGATAAGAACAAAGCTGGACTTGGTTCAGTTCACTCAGAGACGCACACCTTCACTGGAGTCATTTTTCGTTTTTCGTCATGTGACGTTTTACACTTGAGATTTTTTCATCCTCTGCTGTGGAGCAGCAGAACTGAGCAAACATTTGCTTGCCAACAACAGTGTGTGGTGGCTTTCAGTTTATATTCATTGTGCAACACCACAGAGCCAAAACAATGACAATGTGTGTCACTGTCTTCACACCAGTGAGGTTGTTAAATTATGGTGCAGGATGGATGTTCACCTGTTCACTTAAATCATTAAAAACTTCTAACATCTATTTTGTGAACTCTAAAAAATATATGGATTCATGGATCTGGTGTGTACACATCAACTGAATCTTTATTACATAATTACCATTTGACTTTACAGTTAGAAAAACAATAAAAACAGAACTAGTTTATGTGAGCACAGCGAGCTTCCACTTGACTCCGTTTCTCATCTTCGGTGGTGTCAGGACCTCAGCGGCTGCAAAGAAAACAGTAATGACATGAGATGTGCAGACACTGACCTGTGAGTGTTTATGTGAACAACAAGGTCAAGGAAATAAGATGACATTTAACACTACGAATCAGTCTGACCTTGTTGTGATGCTGCCGGTCTCTGCTGCTGCTGGAAAGACGCCATAATGCTGTTTGCGGTCGAGTTTGGTCCAGTGAGCTGGAAAGTAAGAATGAGACCACGGTTACTTCAGAAATACCAAAAAAGTAGAAAGAATATTTAAAAACCAAAAATAATACGAATGATTTTTCTCGTTTGTCAGTTTGTCCGAACAAATCCGTCAGCAGTAAAACAACCAGACATACAATTAGATTAAACCAAATATGAGTGACAATATGGCATTATACCTACCGGAGCTTGGTTATTCTGGAGGCCTTCAGGCCACACTTCAGGAACTGCCCCCTCCATCGTCTGCAGAGCCTCCTCGTAGGCCAGCTGCAGTTTCTCCGCCTGTTTGTCAAACTGGAACAGCACCAGGGCCTTCAGCAGGCTGTGAACTTCCTCTGCAGGACGGACAAGTAAATGGTTCAGAGTAATTTAGATTTTTTTTTTTTTTTTTTTAGTGCATGCTGATTAAGTGCTTCTTCAGAATAAGACCGCATTTCCCATCATCCCTGGTTGCTCCCTATTGTTTTACTGCCATCTCTAAACTGTAAACAACAAAACTGTGGTCGTTTTTCCACAAGCAGATGCAACTTAAATGGCCAATCAAACACAGATGGTCTCAACATTATTAAAATATGAAGAGCCTTTCAGTGTGTGTGTGTGTGTGTGTGTGTGTGTGTGTGTGTGTGTGTACCTCTCATCTTGTCCACAGAGGTGAGGATTTCACCCAGAGCGTACATCAGCGCTCTGTCCTCCATCGGGCTTCCCTCCTTCAGACTCAACTTCTTCCTCTCTGCTTTCCGTCGGTTCTTTGACGACCTCCTGCGGGCAACATTAAAGCTGGAGTGTAGAACATTTGTCTCCCCCTTCTGGCAGTGAGCGCAATTACACAAACAGTGTTGACACATGCTTATGACGCATGTCTGCAGTTTAGCTTGCTGCATCTCCCTCACTTAGATGCTCTCAACTCCAGATTTCAACAAACCAGCAACCAAAATTTTAATAATGTATCACATGAACAACACTTTACAATGTGAAAATCACAGAAATATGACAGGACTCTTTAGGTGTGTGTTTGTGTTTGTCTTACGAGGAGATTCGTGAGTTGCTCTGCGAGTATTTGGATCCGGTCATCACACTGCTGGCTTCAGAGTAAAGCTCAGCATCAGGACAGTCTGGACCATCCTCGTCTGATGAAGAGGAACACAGAGGGTTACTGCACAATATTTCCTCTACTTAATTCATTGCTTAATTCCTTTTCAGGTGTCTCTTTAGACCTGTGTGCTCTACAAAACGAGCCTGTTGTAGCTACATTTCGGTGGTAATATTACTGGAACATATTAATCAAACAGAAAAGACTGGTCTAAGAAATGTTTGTGAATGTTTTGATCTTTATTGTCTTGGAAAAAAACTAATTTGATAATATAAAACACTAAATTTTTGTGCGACGTTAACAGGAATAGATAACCTAAAATCATCAAAAACACTGTTGAAATAGCTCTGATTCTGTACGTCCTGTCAAATCTGCCTCATCCTCACCCAGCATGTCCAGTCTGGCCTTCTCCTTCTGCTCTCGAACCACAGCCAGCCGGGTTCTGTGCCGTGTGAACGTCACTACCTGGGCCTCCAGGAAAGCGGTCTGGGTGCTGACAGCTGACACAAGACAACATCATAACTAGACAACAACTCAGTGAGACATTATCACAAGACAAAGTGTTTTATTTTTCCCTTCTTTCATCCCTCATCTGGTCTGGAATAAACAGTATAAATACAACTGAGTTTGATGAGGACCAACAGGCCACTCTGAGTGATGGTTACCTTCCAACAGAGCAGGTTTGAGGTTGGTTTCAGTGATGTCCTGTCTGTTGTGCATGTAAATCTGAAGCAGACACAGAATATCTCATGGTGACGTCCAAAATAAACACATGAATACACAGAAGTAAGAAAAAGGAAATGTTAATCCTTTTACTGACCAGTCGGAGCGCCTCCTCCCAGACTGAACCAGTGATCAGAGCCAAGATGGCCTCCTCGCAGTCCTATCGGAAAAAGAGAGAGAATGTTTTGAATAAGTAAGCGGCGTCATCAGAAGTCATATTGTGCAGCAGCTTCTTGATGTGGAGGTTCTTACTTTGGCGTACTGGTCCAGCAGCAGAGCAGCGTCTGAGTACCGTCGCTGTTCAGTCAGCTTCTCTACAAGAGACAGAAAAAACTGTTTTAGGATTTACATGCTCTGACACCCTGGTGTGGAACTGCACCATGTCTGACCATTTAACTGTCTACCTGCTCGTCAACTTGCATCCCAATCTATCTACCTGTTGTTATGGTTACCTGCCAGGTCCCGGGCCAGCAGAGCTAACTGGTCGGGCGGTAGTGGGATTTGCTGCGCCACACAGATGGCGTTTCTCCAACTGGAGCTGCTGGCGAATGCCTGCAGGGCGCTGACGGGCTCTCCACATCGCCATAGCAACAGGCCAGCCTGCTCCGCCTGCTGTTGCTCCATCAGGTGCTCGGCATAAGCACAGCTCAGGACCTAGAGGTCAAAGTTCAGGTGTTAAACTTTGCTTTGAAGATAATTTAACAAAAAAGAGAATCTGAAAACTGGATAAAAGTGTTTTGCAAATATATAACCACGCATGCACATCCAACCACTGAGGCCTGGGATTGTCACATGTAGCTACGTGACTGTGACTGTTTTTTTTTTTTAAAATCTTATTAGAATTATGAGTAAATATTTACACTATTAAAATGCCAAAAATCATGACAATAGCCCCACAAGTTGATGAAGCCAAACTGACGGCTTTATGGTGCGTTCACGTTGTGCTGTCAAGTCAGAATTTACAAGTTTCCATTTGGAAACTTCACCTTAAACGCCCTCTAAAGTCAGATTTCTGACTCAGAAAGTCAGAGGATCCTCCCCAAGCCAGATCTCAAAATCCAATATGGCTGTGCATCACTAGTGACAGCTGTCGTAATACGCTGTTTATTAGTACTTATGTGTTTTTTTGTGTCTCAAACAGCTGTACACACAGATCCTATCACAGAGGTACCGTCTGACTTCTGTCTGTGGACTGAGCTGTATTTGTTTTTGTACCTTGTAGTGTGCATTGTCTGCTGCGTACAGTCGCAGAGCTTCACTGTAAAGTTTCTGCTCCTTCACGAGCTGCAAAGCTTCAGAGAAATGTTCCTCACCTGAGCACAGAGCACAACACAGATTAGGTCACAGTGAACTGTAAAACAGTCTGTCCAGATATCAAACAGTTCCACATTTCAGTAGCTTCATTATGTGACAGTTGTCGAGTTGGGAATCTCTCCTGATAAAACAGAACAGCGGTGAAACAGGCGACATTCAGACTGACCACACTTGCTGAGGTGATGCAGGGCCTTCCTGTAGCGCTTCAGGTGCTTGTCGATGGTGTAGCGCTGGTAGTTTGGCTCCAGGCTCTTGAGCATGTTCAAGAAGGGAAGGTACTCTTTGGGGTCCTGCAGGGATTGTGAATGAAAATTAACTGATACATACTTTGTTATATAATGAGTGTAAAAAATAATGAATGGGGTTTTTGGTTGTCTGGAATGTTGGAAATCCATTTTGATATTCTGGAAATGGAAAAAAGAAAACCATACGCAACCCATGGGTTATCTGAACCAATTCCATGTTTTGTTCTCTTCATATCCTACATATCTTGTTTCTCCAATTTTTAAAATTCCATGTATACAACCTCCCATCCACTCAGCATGTGCACCATCAATTTACCTCCATTTAAAATGTTTGTTTTTGTCACTGACAGGCTCACATTATTATTCCATGTGTCTGACACATTATGGAAAGGATCCCTACAAAGACAGACCTTTTTGTTAAGGATTAGGATCCCAAAATCACCACCACCAAACACACCAGACTCTATTTAAATCCACTAAGTTACAGTGTTTGATAAACAGTGTCATGGTACTTTGGATTTAATTTTTTATTTGTGCTGCAAAGCACTTTGAAACTTTAGTGAGTCAAGTAAAGCAAGAAGACACTCTCTCATCTGCAGTCTCGTACCTTCTGGGATTTCTCGGCCACCATGAGCACCAGATCGAAGTCGTACGTTCCCAGAGAGTGTTCGTACAGGTCGTTGACGTTGACGAGGAAGAGGAGGTACTTTAACGCCTCTTCAGGGCTCACAGCACCGGGAGCTTCAGGAGGGTTCACTGGACAAATACACAAACACAGCTCACAATGAGGAACTAAAAAAGATAATCTGCTCCCAATATCTTGTTCTGTGTGCGCAACTGAGTGACACAGATCAGTGTGCTCACCTCGAAGCTCATGGACTTTCTGCAGAGCGATCTCCAGCTCTGGAACCGTCTTCTTCACATGAGTCGTCAGTATGGACAGAAAGAACCTGGAAGGTTGACAACAACATTGTTTTATATCCCACTACTGCTCTATATCTGCTGTTAGACTGACAGCACAATTATAGCTTAAACACTGCAGAGATGTTTTAAAGAATATGTCTTCAAAGGGCTTGTCCAAGTCCAAAATTCGCTGGACAACAATCCTTTGTTAGCACCAGACATTGCAAATATTTCAACCTAAACATTAAGATTCTAAGCAGATGTTTCTAAATCAATTTCAGCATCACTGACTTGTTTTGATCCATTGATTCCATGGCGCTCCGCAAAGCATCACAAACTACATCCACCTTCTTCTGCCCAGAAGCAGGCTGGGTCTGGACCGGGCTGCTCTCATGGCGGGGGTACATGGTGCTGGTCGTATCCTCCTCCCTGAATGCCAAAGGGAAAAAATAGCCAAATGAATGAGGAAAATACCTGCTGAGGTGTTTTTTTTTCCTTAACTGAAAATCTGCTCCAGCAGGTCTTACTTGAGCTCAGTGAGGAAGAGGTTGATGTGGTTGATGGAGTTGAGCTGTGTGATGAAGGTCTCTATGTTCTCCAAGAAAATCTGTGGGAAGAGATGGACCGTGAAGATGACAAGTCAGACACATACATGGCCTCAGTGTTTGGTTTTAGGCTTTAATCTTTATTAATGCACTGCCTTCATGATTAAGAACAGGTCAGAATCCTAAAAATATTCAAGCAAAAATAATAAACTGCAGGCTGTTGACAAACTAAAAGGTGCGATGAACAAAACTACATGTTAAACCTTTTTTGTACCTTTGGGTTGTGGTCATAAATGAGGTTCAGGTTGATCCTCAGCTTCCTCATACACGCGAAAGAGTCTCTGAACCTCAAACTGAAAAAGACAAAACAGGTTTAACACTCAGACACAGTATGGGACGATTCAAACACACTCTGCTTCCAGTCTTAAATATGAGGCTACAAATCATTCGCATAACGTCACGAGGATGAAGTGACCCTCAACACATCTTGTAAGAAACAAGCAGGTGATGATGGATGAAGATCAAACTCACCTGTCTAACCACGTCCTGAGCTGAGCCAACACCAGCGCCCGATGATGAACGGTCTCCAGGTTCCCACGTGGCATCTGGACACAAACACACCAAAATTAATCACAGAATTCATAACTCTAAATTTGTCAATTTTCATAATAAAAATGTTAGAAATGTGTGCATCTGGATCTTGGATTCAAACAATGGTCATAGACAGTATCATCTGCATGTCTGTGTGTGTTAAACTGACCTGCAGAATCACTCTGGTGTCTTGCGGTACCACGGTGACGATCCTGGATCCTCTCTCCACCCGCCGCAGCGTTTCATCATTCTGACCTCCGTCTGAGGCCAAGGCTGCCTGCAGCTCTGCGGGGTCAAAGGTCATTCAACTCAGAACAGATGCACACTATGGACCTGTGTGTGTGTGTGTGTGTGTCTCCATCCTACCTTTGACACTGAGTGTGCTCAGTTGGAGGCAGCGGCAGGTGTGGGAGTGTGTGGTGATGAGGAGGAAGTCGTTGCAAATGGCGAAGGAGGAAATATTGGAGGCCAGCTGAGGAAAAAACGCAAACACGAATGAACACATTTCACACAGCAAAGCAGTCTGCGATGAGCAAATTAAAACAGCTGGTAAAATAAAGGTGTCATCATACTTCTGTGTCTCCAGCGTACAGGTGGGATCTGTCCGTCAGGCCGAGTAGATATTCCTGAGGACACAGAAAGCAAAAAGAAACATAAATTAAAGCCTGTAGACATGGCCTCACTTATATTTAGTCATGTTATTAAGTATGTGTTTCTACCTCTCCACTGATGCTGCAGAGGGCCATCTGAACGCAGGGAACAGGGAAGTTGATGCTACATCCGCTGGAGTCACGCCAGTCCTCCACTGACGGCTCAGGACAATCTATACATTTTATTGACAAATCGTTTAAAGAATATTTTTATATGCATTTAGATCTAAATATACAGCAGAACGTAACTTCATAAAACCTGTAATTCAGCAACAGAAGAAGAGTGTTGGTGACCTACCCCAGCTCAGCTTCCTGATCTGTCCATCCTCCAGCTGTAGAGCCACAGTGCCAGTCTGAGAGCAGTGAACCATACTGACCACGACACCGTCCACCTCCATCTCAGACCTGAAACATACAAACACTGAGCTGAGTCCTGACTTTCAACACAGCTGTGTAATAATCCAACTGAATGCAATGCAGTTCAGTTTATTAGTAAGCTGAACAGGATGATGACTAGTGCCGCCACCTCAGCCATACTGACCTGACAGTGAGTGTGTCATCAGCATCATGTGCGGGGTGGAGCATCATCAGGGTGGAGGACGTTGGCAGCAGACCGGAGCTCACACATACAAACAGCTCGTCCTTCAGCCACAGCAGCTGCCGCAGGGCCAGAGGCTCCTCCTGGAGAGCCGTCACTCTGCAGGAACATCAGAGCAACAGGAGAGATCAAAGAGGGAAGAAAGAAACACAACAGAAAACAACGAGCATCTCAAGTGCACGTTGGCAGGAAACTGCAGCACTGCAGGCCGTTACCTGAAGGTTTTCTGGAGCACCAGATGTTGAGACATTATCCTGAACCCATCTGCTGTTTTATCAGCCTGCTTTCCTGAATCTAGATCGTTTGGTGGGTGAAGAACAAACAGATCAGAATAATATCCAGACTCAAACACAAATAGATACATATCAGTGTTAATGTCATTTTAAAACACATTAAGAAAATACGAGATGTGAGCTTCAGCCCAGACTTTGTTATGTGCAGCATCTACCCAAGATCCCTTAGGTATCGAGGGTACTTAGGGTGCTTTATTTTTATGCTAACATGTCTCCTCGCTTCCCTCGCTCACATCTCTTCCTCACGTTTTAGCTCCTCCTTGTGAAGATGTGAGATACAAGGTAAAGACATGCAGGATACACCTGTGTTTCCTCACTAAGCTCCTCCAGAATCTTCCTCCTTGCTCCTCATGATTTCTGTCTATGTTATGGCACACACTGTAAAACCCACCTTGGCTGTAGACTGAGATCTGTCCGTCAGAAGTCAAGGCTGCCAGCTGATTGGTCCGCTGAGGTTGGCAGAGGAAGGCCACCTGGTTGACCGGTGAGGCCAGCTGCAGCTCAAATGAACACATGGGAGGAGGAACCACACACTGCCTGAAGTTTGTCACCAGGATTTTATCTGAAGGGGGTTAAAGAAATATTAACACCATGTTGGAGTCATGATACAGTCCCATGTCCTCTTGTCTAATTGGCTCTCACCTCCATCAATCACGGCCACGTTGGCGTTGTCGGTGTTGTCCAACCCCAGGCTCCTCTCGGTCGTCCAGCCCCAGTCGTAGGTGATGCTGGTCCAGCCGCGGGTCACCACGTGGAGCCTGAGGGGGCGCTCAGGGTCCCAGCAGACACAGACCGGAGCCTTCTGAGAGTCTCTGCCAAAGTCCAAACTCTGCTTCAGATACCAGTGATAGTTTCCCACCACCCACAGCTGGACTGCAGGAAGAACACATATACATTTAATTCATATATGTTTATTTATTTAATTCATTCATGCAATTCATGATTTAAGCTGTTTTTTGTATTTTCAGTGACATTATAATAAATTGCAAACTTCTGTGAGCAAGCTTTTTGGATTTTAATACTTGTCAGACAATAATTTCAGTCACAGATGTGGTGCATGTTTAATATGACACTGATTGTCCTGAGGGAGCGGCTACAACTTCGGCTGAACTCACTGTAAGTGTTGACCTGTTGGTCTTCTCCAGCTGTCATGTCCTCCAACCACACCGCTAAGACAGTGGAGTCACTGTTCCACAGCAAATCCTTCACCTGAAACACACACACAAAAATCAATCAAGATTTTTATTGTGTTTCTGAGAAATAAAAATCACAAACTGGAAATAAATATTTGATATTTTCAAAGTCATATGTGAGTCAGGTTTGGCTGAGAGTTCAGTACCCTGGCCTGGTCTTTGCTGAATGGGAGGGTGAAGTCTCCGTGCAGCAGTCCGTTCTTCTCCATGAAAACCACGCTGTGTTTGTTGGGATGACGCTGAGTGCTCGCTATCAGGCTCCCTGAGGGTCTGAAACACAAAGAAAAGATTTAGCTTTCACACATTACACAGCCCTCTACACGAAAAAGAGCAGGAACTAAATTACCAGTACGACTTTAATGATAGAAAACAGCTTTAGGACTCTCACTTCCAGCACAGCGCCTGCTCCAGGCCGTTGATGATCTCGCTGGTGGCCTGCAGGACGCCCTCTCTGTTCCAGACCCGAACCTTCCTGGCTCCAGTCTGAGGACAGACGGCACTGACGGCAAACAGCTGACCATCGCCTCGCCACGTCACCCGTGGCCTGCGGTCATCCCAGGCTGCAGCCGGCTGCACCTCCTGTGGATGTTTATGAATAGTTTCACATTAGACAAAGTTCTTAGAAATGTTCAACCATTCTTTAAGCTATGGTGTTTCTGTTGTTGAACACTGACCTGGTTCTTCCTCTGTGCTGCCTGTTTCCCCTCTGAGCCGTGGAACTGAGTCTCCTTCTTCCCCCAGCCCACTGTGATGAACTTCCCTGCAGAAAACACAACATACAGTATGTAAAGTATTGTTATTTAGCCATGTTACAAATATTTCTATTCTCAGGTTAGGAACCACTGTGCTAAACAGAATCCATTAGGAACTACTGTACCTTCACCGAAGTCATCCTGGTGGATCCCGACCTCAGTGATTGGCTCGAAGTCTTTGGTCATCATGATGATGGTTTCCTGACCTGTGAGCATAAGTTATTATTGTTTTATTCATTTGTAACACTGTTTAATATGTTTAACAAAAATTATGTAACAAAACACTGTAACTATGGTGATATACTAATATCTAAAACAACAGGGTACCTTGACTATGTTTTATATTTAAAACTGAAACTTTTGTTCACCTTTGACGATTTCCAAACAGCGAAATGGTGCCACCTTAAAAATTCTAAACTACTGATAACGGCCTCTGCTTTATAAAAGTTTAGACAACTGGCCTTTAGCTCATAAGAACAGACTTGTATCTTAATATTTTTGCTGCTTTGTTGTGTGTGCAATGACACAGAGATCGACTGACAAGAGACTGACGCCACTGAGAGCTCTCTGTCTGATGATTTAAAAAGCATTTAATTTAAGGTGGAAGCTGAATTAACATGTTTACAAATAATGTGTTTTTGACATAGTGTAACAAACTGACCAGTAGTGAGAGCGACAAGCTCTTCATCAGGACTCCAACTCATCGAGGTTAGGCCGCTGTCCACGCTGCCAACACACTCTAACTGTGGAACATGATCACAGAAACTTTGTGAGAACTCTTGTTGATGTAATTCATCCCCTTGCCTCTTATATTACCCTTAACTTAAAGCCAACTCTTAACAGCCACACAGACATTTGAAGACATGACGGCTGAAAAAGAAACTCCTAACTTTCCAACTGTTCTGTGCTGCTCACCTGGCAGGTGTTGAAGTTGAAGAGGATGACATCACCACCAGCTGTGGCCAAACATGCCGACTCGAGTTCAGCCAGGTCCTGCAGGCCGACTACTGTCCCGCTGCCGTTCTCTGGGAGGAAACCCTCAGCTGTCAGCGAGGCCTCACTGACCACCTGCACAACCAAACAGAGGAAAGGTGATTTCTCACTGAAATGCTGCACTTTTCCTTTACTACTTTTTAAAATTGGAATGGAATATAAATAGAACCTACAAAGTCATGAACACCGACATGTACACATAATCTTTGCTCTCATTAACCAGACAAGCACATCATCAGCAGCTCACCTGGCCAGTTCGTGGGTCGTACTCTGTGATGGAGTAGTGAGAAGCAACCAGCAGTGAGCCGGTGTCAGCCCGCACAGATGAACACTGCGGGGAGCCTGGACCCTGAAGCTCTGAGCTCCGAAGGCTCTTCAGCAGCTTCAAGTTCCGCATTTTGCCTCAGGACAGACTGAAAACACGCAGAGCCTGAGTGTGGAGCCAAAGACTGCAAAACACCTGAAACAGCAAAAATGAAACATGTTTATTACTGAAACCACTGACTGACACGTCTGAGTGATATATCAATACAGTATCATCACAGTGATGAAAACACCAGCAATCTTTCTGAGGTTTTAGGGACTGTAAAACTCCCAATTTGGTATCTATATTGGCTTTTGAACAGTGCTGTACAAATAAAGTTTATTAAAGTTTCTTCTGTGTGGCTGCTGTTAATGATTAATGAAGTGTTTGCCTCTTTATCAAGTAAGCGTTTATAGATTTGTGATTCGCACATGTTAAAGGCTGTATGCTTTCCTCTGTTTCATGTGATTGCAGTTTTGACACTATGAGAATAAGATTAAACAGTCACAAGGCACCTCTGGACTTAGAAAACAGCCTACAGTCTGTTCCTTCGCTTAGTTTGTTGCTATCACAGCCACTATGCAACATGAATCCATTATCGGACACAACCATGTTAGACACTTTCTCACTGGAAACCCAAATTTGGGTTCCCCTTGGGTCCCTTTAAAGTTCGTTAACAGCTTAAAACCAAGTGTACCATCATATTACAAGCTAACATGTTATAGTCAGTTTAATGTTTGCTTTACCTGATCACAGTTAGCCTGTTACCTGAACCATGTATCTGTAACGTTACTCTTTAGCTGACATCCGTTTATAAATTCGCCGAAATTTAGACAGGAAACATGAACCTAACAGTACTTTGACAGTGCAAATAACTACATTGTTAGCAGTTTTACAAACCAAGCTGGTGGCTGTAGAGAGAAAATCTTACCTAAGTTACAGGGTGTCCGAAAATGGAACTGGATGTGCTAGCTTACCTTTAAACTAGAATTAGCGACATGCTAATTAGCAGCGATATTTCCGCTAACCTGTCATAAAATGGCGGCTTTGAAGCGTCATGAAATCTCAAATAAATTGTAAAAACTCACCAAGACGAAACAGCCTGAAGTGCTGAGAGCTTTTAAATGTCCTGCATCAACAACATCATGCATGTGGCGCTGTCAGACACATGACCTTTCACCTCTGACGCAGTTATCGGAGTCAGCGGCGGTGGCGCCCCCTGGCGGCCTGGAGGTATAATGAATTTCATACAAAAATGAAATGTGACAAAAGGAAACCTGAACTTTATCCACTCTCTGTCTTTTATTTGCTAATATCAGAACTTTATCTATTGATCCCCAGCAGGCAAATTCGATATATGATCATAGGGATGGGTAGATTATAAATTAAAACTTGAATGTAACTCATTATTAATAATAATAACAATTGCATTTCTATGTGAACAGCTCCATGTACATTGTGTATTTTGAGTTTGTATTTCAGGCTCTACGTGCTCAGTTTTAGCATATATGTAATTCATGTGTACGGTTCCTTTCAGTATATCATCAAAGCATTGTGTGACGCATACATTTTCCCAAATATTGCTTTAAAAAATTAACATCCTTAAGTAGGTGCTAAATAATTCATATACTAATATTATATTCACATGTTCTGTACAATTATATCTTTATTTTATTTTTCACATTATGCTTTAACATAGTGTGCCTGTACCAAGCAAACAGGTAGAATTCAGGGAACGTTCCCTGGTTGTTACCTGGAGATTGACAAAAGACTTCAGTTATGCCTGCATCAATCAAAGATATTATGCAGCACCTCAAACTGGAGAAACTCAGATTGACATGAAGAGGTTAAAGTTAATTATTCCATAAGACTTGGCCACCCTTCATTCAGTATGCACAGGCCTGGTGAAAAGTATCCTTTGAACCCTGAATGAAAGTAAAACCTATTGTGAGATGTCAATAATCATATATTTACTGTATGTGCCCAGTTGTTATTTATGTGTGTCCGTTTGTAGCTTCAGAACTGCTTTTGAAATAGTTTATATAATTTGTATGCAGTATTCAGTGGTTGTTGACTAATGTACCAATAAACAGACATTTAAAAAATGTCAGTAATGTTCTCTTTTCCTGATGTACTGTACTCACTGTCTCAGCGCTTCATCATCTTCAGAAGCCTCCTGTGACCTCACACAGTGTCATGATGATTAATATCCATAAGGTGGCGCTGAAGTCCAGAGCAAGGGAGTAAACACAGCCACTTATGAACCAGGAGTTGATCATATAGCCTGCACTTTTAAACCTCACCTGATGACACCACCAAAGAAACCTCATGCCATCTTCAGGTCTTTGTGACTTTGTTTTTTGGGTAGTACAGCAGCAAAAGCTATTTGTTTTAATGTTTTACAATTAATGACACAACAAACACATAAATAAAAAAATATCTCTTGTCATTATCTGTCATAGCTGTAAATATTCAAGTCAGTCTGAACTTCTGTTGATTCAGTGTCAGCTGGGTTAAAGGTTGTGTGGAAAATACAGAGAAAAGACCGTTGTTTTGCAAACATCTTTTTGAGAATGAAAGTTTGTTTTTGATACTTTAACTATGTTTTTCTGATAATGCCATTTGTAGCAAGTTTCTGTTTAAAAAGGTAAAAAAATGTAAGGATCACAATAAACAAGATGCAATAGTGCAAATAGGTAGGAGAAATAAGTTATATACATAATAAAAAATGGCACACCTTAAAACATAAAACTGTTCCTATGCCTGTATGGCATAGGAATAAAGGACATGTAATCATTCTGTACAAATTAGAAGATTTTTTTTAATATATATATTTATATCATGATTTAATTTTTAATTTAATTATATTATGATTTAGATAAATTAATTACGTTAGTATAAAATGATAATAATAATAATGCAATTATATAAATTAAATTATATAAATTTATATATGTATATATTTTAACACAGTTGCTGTGGTGAAATTAATCCGCTGAAAATGTTTTATTCGGCTTTTACTCTGAAAACAACACGGTTGCTCCTTTTCTGGGGCTTTTATTTTGTAAAGCAATGACCGGATGTCGTGTTCGCCTGTGTTGTCGCGAGCTGACAGGCTGCTGACATGACAACAGGTGAACGAGAGTTCAATGTCAGAAACGCTGAGGGAGCCGAGGACAGCAGGGCGGGATGAGAGACGCGATGAGAGGACGGAGACAGACAGGTAAATGTTGTATCATATTTCTTTGTCCTCTGACATGTCTGTGACCAAACACACGGCAGCAGACACACACCATTACCACACTGTCTCTAACCAAACCCGGGTCTTACCCTCTTTTCTTACCGCTCTGTCGCAGTTTGCTAACGACATGTTGTAAGTCATCCTACAGACATGTTTAACGTTACTGTGATACAGAGCTGAAAGCGGACACAGATGCTTCAAGGGTAAAACTCAAAGTATCGTCTGGTTTCCGCCCACAGCTCGTCTCATTCATGGTGAAATCAAAACAAGCGTGCTGCCTGCTGCCATGCTGCTGTCAGACATGACTGCCCACAGTGACACAATGCTGCTGAGTCTAAATAAAGCAGGTGCTGTTAGTGTTAATGGTGGACAATCTGTGTGAAGGACATCTGTCACTGACACCAGGGGCTGCTGGAAGGTAAAAATGACATTCCTGTAACCTGTCAGCCTCCTATGGCTGTCACTCACCTGCCACTTTATTAGGTACACCTGTTCAAGTGCTGGTTAATCCACATAGCTAATCAGCCAATCATGTGGCAGCAACTCAGTGCATTTAGTCATGTAGACATGATGAAGACACAACCATCTCTAGGGTTTACAGAGGATGGTCCCAAAAAGAGAAAATATCCAGTGAGCCAAAATGCCTTGTTGATGCCAGAGGTCAGAGGAGAATGGCCAGACTGGTTCAAGATGATAGAAAGGCAACAGGAAGTCAAATAAGCACTGGTTCCAACCAAGGTGTGCAGAAGAGCATCTCTGAAGCAACAACACCTTGTCCAACCTTGAAGCAGATGGGCTACAGCAGCAGAAGACCACACCAGGTGCCACTCCTGTCAGCTAACAACAGGAAACTGAGGCTACAGTTCACACGGGTTTTCTCACCAAAACTGGACAATAGAAGATTGGAAAAACCACATTCAGATGGAAGCATGGATCCATCCTGCCTTGTATCAACGCTTCAGGCTGCTGCTGCTGGTGGTGTAATGGTGTGGGGGAGATTTTCTTAGTACCAACTGAGCATGGTTTAAACACCACAGCCTACCTGAGTATTGTTGCTGAGCGTGTCCATCCCTTTATGACCACAGTGTACCCATCTTCTGATGGCTACTTCCAGCAGGATAACGCACCATGTCACAAAGCTCACATCATCTCAAACATGACAATGAGTTCACTGTACTCCAATGGCCTCCACAGTCACCAGATCTCAGTCCAATAGAGCACCTTTGGGATGTGCTGGAACGGGAGATTCTCGTCATGGATGTGCAGCCGACAAATCTGCAGCAACTGTGTGATGTCATCATGTCAATATGGACTGAAATGTCTGAGGAATGTTTCCAGCACCTTGTTGAATCTACGACACCAAGAATTAAGGCAGTTCTGAAGGCAAAAAACAAAACACGATTCTTAGTGTCGTGGCTATACACTAAAGAAAAATACTTATCTTCTTATATTCCATTTTTGCCAATATGTCCCCCGAAATCCGACACACTGGACCTTAAATGATCAACTTTAATCGCTTCTTTTAGGTTTTCTTCTCTGGTATAAAACAAATAGGACAGACAAGAAGGCCAACTGTAAAGCATCATGAGAGATACCCGGTGTTTGTCACAGACACAGTGTACTGATGTGAACAATGATGTTTATTCTATCTGAATGTGTTTATATCTGTTATCCAGAGATAAGGAAGCCAAGGCTACTGTATTGTTTTCGTCTCCTTCTGCTGCTGTTGGTGACTGAAGTGAAACTACGCTGAGAGAAGAAACCAAACGTACAGAGGTAATACTACAATTTATGATCGCACTATTCTTGTCACCATCCTGGTGAGTCTAGCCACACCTTCATCACACAGTTCAACCAGTAGGACCCTAATTTGAGAACTCATTTTTTCCACTCACTTTGTGGATACCTGAGTTATGTTGACTTTTTATTGACTCAGTTATTATATATCTTGCACACTTTACTTGCTTGCTGAGTTCTCAGTGACGTATTTCTTTATTTTGCTCTTCTGCAACATGTTTATTTAAGGATAGGTTGCTTACAATAACTTAAAGGGATAGTTTGGCTCTTTTGGCGTGGGTTTGCATGGGGTGCTTATCCATAGTCAAGGTATTACATAACGTACATGTTGGTTGGCATGGCTCCAGTCTGGAGAAGCAGGCTGGAGTCCGACAAGGAAGTTAAACAATGTATTGCTGTGGATGGGGTCAGTAACAAAACTAATTTCAGCCATCACAAAACACATATTTACAATAGTTTTATCACTTCACTCTGCTGTGAAACAGCAGTTTCCAATGGGGAACTGAAACGATTACATTGCTGTCTTCAAAGCCAGACTCCATTGACAAAAGCAGTAATTTAACAATTGCTCAATACAGGAGCTGCTGGTCTACCCCAGCACCTAAACAGTCACCTAAATAAAAAACACAAAAGACAAAAGAGTCAATATCAGTTTAACTGTATGCTATATTTGAAATATCTTTACTCCTTTACCTGACCTTCAGACAGCAATTTCTGACGGGGAATGGAGGCAGATATATCGTCTTTTCAAAGCCAGACTCCATTGAGAAAAACAGTAATTTAACATTGTTGCACACAGGAGCTGCCTCTGAAAGGCGCATTTAAACTGCCAAAGTCACACAGTAGCACAAACCAACTATAATTGTTAGAGGCAGCGGTCGACCAGCAGCTCCTGTGTTCAAGGAGCCAAAATTACTGTTTTTGTCTTTGGAGTCTGGTGACACTGACGAGAGCATAGTTGTGTTACTGAAGCCTTCTGAAGACTTCTCTCTGTTTGAACGGGCTGGCTAATGGAAAGGTAAAGCAGTGAAAATACTCTCAATATAGTGTAGACTTAAACTGATATTGATCTTTGTATGTGTTCTTTTAGGTGGCTAAAATATGTTTTGCTGTTTCAGTGTCAGAATCCAGCCTGCTTCTCCAAATTGGGGGCGTGCAGACTGATCCAATCTGAACCATCCATTTAACTTCTTAAAAATCAGGGTTAACCAGCAGATGTTGCCCATCCTCCAGTTTACGTTAGAATAAACTTACTATAATGACATTGCTGCCTTTTGTCTCTCCCTGAATGTGATGCAATGTCACCAAAACTCCAAGCTTGTGAGTCCATGCCGCACAGTACAGTGTGACATCTAAACAAGCCAAACAAGCCAGTGTAAACCACAACAAGTCAGACCAAAGAAAAGGTGTGTTTTCACCCTTAATCTTCTGTCACTCACAGTCATCCTAAAGTAATCTCTCACTCACTGTGGGCAATGCTGCAGCAACATGAGACATTATCAGAGAGAGAGTTTGCTGTTTCCTGTGATCGTCACCACTTTCATTTCCAACTGCGTCATCTTTCCTAAGCTGTTTGTCACTTAGTGTACACAGGAAGACCTCAACAATATGGGTTAATAATAGACTTTGTAGCTTTCAGTTCAAAGGTCGTTTTGAAGTGTTGTCCAAGAGGAGCACGCTACAGCAGTAATCTGAGCCAGTCTGTGATCGCCCATATTGATTATGGACTTGGACAGTAATGTGATCTTGGACTATCACCCCCGATAGCTGCTATCACATGTTTGATATCAAACACTGTCATATAATAGTTTCCTTTTAGGGCACTGCCAAAGTCAAGCTACATGTCAGTGTATAAGACATGTAGGCATGTACAGTGGCCAGGAAGTGGACCAACCCTGCAATTACAGCAAACATGGCTCTACTTTTAGCCGTCTTGACAAGTCATCACTCCACCCAGCTCTGACTCTTCTTTCACCTTGCTTTTCTTGAATCACCTTCTCACTCCAGCCATGACATCACTCGTTTTCCAGCTGCTAGCTCAAAAGCTCTGGAGTCCAAGACGCACTTGACACCGACGTGTGAAGGAAGAATTGTACGCATCGATATGTGGGAGTTTAAAGGCATGGTTCATATCTTTTAAAGTGGGGTTGCATGAGACACTTGTCCATAGTCGGTGTGTTGTCCACAGTAGATGGTGGTCAGCACACCCCCAGTTTGGAGAAGCAGACAGGAGTACTACCATGGAAGCTAAGCAATGCACTGCTGTGGATGGGGGCAGCAATAAAACATTTTAGCCACCTAAAAAAACAATAACAGCTTAAGTGTTTGCTATGTTGAGAATGTTTTCAGTGCGTTACTTTGACGCAGACAGCATGTTCGATGGGGGAAGCCATTAACAGCTTTAGTTCCCCATCTGTGCTCTCATCCAAGCCACCAGACTCCATTGAGAAAAACAGTAATTTTAGCTTGCTAAACACAGGAGCTGCTGGTCTACTGCTGCCTCGATCAGTTAGATTGTTTGTGTAATTGCGTGACTTTGGTAAATCCAAGCCAACCCCTTTAAACACCGAAGCCACACATTAACACAGACAAACTAATAGATCGAGGCAGCAGTAGAACAGCAGCTCCTGTCTTTAGCAGTTGTTAAATTACTGTTTTTCTCAATGGAGTCTGGCTTTGAAGAGAGCGATGAAACGGTTTCAGTTCCCCGTCGGAAATCGCAGTCTGACAGCAAGGTAAAGCGATGAAAATATTGTAAATATACCGTGAACTTTATCTGACATAGATTTTTTTTTATGGCTAAAATTTGTTGTTGTTTTTTTGATGATCCCACAGCAGTACATTTCTGAGCTTGTGTGTCAGTATTCCTGCCTGCTTCTCCAAACAGGGGGCACTCCGACTGACATCTACCATATGTAGTTTCTCATACAAGCCCACGTCAAACAATCTGATAACAATAAACTGGTTGATAGTATTTTCAGCCTGGCCAGTTTCCCATCTGGTTCTACTGTCAATAACAAAACACATAACAGAGTCAGATATCTGCTCGGTGCTTTCTAGGAATGGAGCATTTTTTGAAAGGCAGTTTTTGGCTCAGAGAAAGATGTTTGCTCTGAAAGTCACGATAGAGAGTTAAACAAATGCCTGAAGTGTATTGTCACTAAGCCTTATTGTTCTGCAGCACACCTTAAGTCGGACATTCAACATTAGTCAGCTGATAAAAAGAATCCTGTTCTGCAGCATTCCTCCCTCCCTGACATACTGATGTGTTGAAGATTAGCCGCTGTCTTTCTGCCTCCCTCATTCCAGACTTATAGAGTCTGACTGCAATGAATCCCTTCATTGTCTCAGCGTTCATGCTAACATCTTGCTCTAGTTATTCTCAGGGCTCGTAGGCTCACACTGCAGTGGACATTTGAGTCTGTGCGTTTGGTTCACCATTATTTTTGAGAAATAGTGAACACATGCTCTGTTGATTTGTCTAAAAGAGAGGAAAACTATCATGGGAAAATATTGAAATACTTTAAGTTTCCTGTGTTGACATCTTTCTCATCCAACCAAACACCTGAAGTCCAAACAATGATAACAGAGTTACGATTGCATCCTGCTCTGTCAGTATTAAATCCCCACCCTGTTACTCTTTGGATTTGCAGCATCATGGCCTGTCTGTGCTGCGTCAAACAACAGATTTTCTGTGTGAAAGATGAGTTTATTATGAGGGATGACAGATTGATCTTGTGGTGTGGAAGAAACTGAAGCTGAATCAAACTGACACTCCTTCACCTCTTGAAAGTTGTTGCTGTTATTTGAAAGTGTCTTTCAGTTTGCTGTCAGGTAACACAGGGATGTTTTCACTGTTGCTAAAAAGATTTGCATATCATGAAAGCTGCATTTTACCAGGCTGCATGCAGCTTCAGAGGAATTTTGTAGTTCACAGTGAAATGTCAGCATGCCAACATGCTAAAATAAGACCGACAATTTAGTAAAAGTCAGCATGTTAGCATTTTCATTGTGTGAGCATTTTAGCATTTAGTGTAAAGCCCCACTTTGCCTAAGGACAGCTTCACACAGCCTGTTGTGGCTTAGCCAAAAGGCCCAGACACACCACACCAACATCATGAACTAGCAGTGACAAATGCCGACTGTTGCATCATCTCATGTTGCCTGTGTCTCTGCCAAAAAGTTGTACTTAAACAAACCACAAAGGCTACAGGAACAGTTCTGCACCTGCATGAGAGGAAAAAACTCCATACCGGCAGGCAGCAGTAGTCTGTATAGTAGTGACTCAGAGTGAGATTCTCTACAATATTAATAGTTCAACTAAATAAAATCTACCACAAATTACACATTTAAACAGCTCCCAAATACAAAATATGTCCCCTGGTATCTATGTATATAAATCAACAGGTGATTTCCTTCTCTTTTTGTTATTTTTCATTTCTCCTCTAATCATCACGCTGTTACGATACCACAACTATCGCATATTCACATATATGGAGGCCGTTTGTCAGGAAGTCGAAATATCGTGAGTGTCATGACAAGAATTTTTCATATGATATTTAAAATTACATAGTTATTATCAAACAGAGTGATATTATTCATTGATGGGATTTGCTTTCCTGACACTGAAGGCGTTTCTCGATGCCAAGTGCGCCAAATTCGGACTTGCGCACTTGGGAGTTCGGACTTGGCAAGTTCGACTCTGGAGTACAAACTCCCCAGGACGGCTGCCATTGCCGCTGGTCTGTGAGAAATGCATTCTGGGATACCTGGCTGTCAAAAGTCCACACAAGTCACCTCCCGATGCATCCCCGATGAAACGGGCAGAGCATGTTCACAACCAGACATTTGGACTCTACTTGGCTGGATGCGGACTTTGAATTGGAACAGTACTCGGGCAGCGACTGATGACATTTCACAAGTCCGCAAGAACACAAGTACAGGCAAGAACGCAGATTGAGTAACGCCTTGACTCAACGTGCAAGTCAGCCGAAAAAAGGCCGACTAAGGTTGACTAGTGCCAACGGTGCTGGACGCACATGCTCACCTGACATTGACCGTCAGCTGACGTGTGTCACAGCCTGTAGACTGTGCGCAGTGTTCTTACTGAGCGACACGGCAACAGGATACAAGTCATTTTCAATGGCAGTCGATGACATGAAGCTACAAAATGACTCCCAACACTTGTCGCTGTGTGAAGGGCTACAAATCGGAAGTTGAGCAAGCCTCAACCTTTTCAACGCTCCAGTGATGTAAAATGTTTTTGTTTCTATCTGTGATGCTATTCAGCAAAGTTAGCTGACACATGCTAGCCTTCTTTGTATTGCAGTTCACACAGGGATGCAGTGGGGCAGCGACATGTGATTTTAACATGCAGCTCAGACATTGATCACATGCATAGATTTATTTTAACTTGAGAAAACGTTGGGTGGAGGTGCTTTGTTGCAAGGAGCAGACACGCACAAGCCCAGGATGACATAACTATGTCAACGCGCACTTGAGCAACACTTCAAGGGCGACTCAGCCGGCCACTGTTGTTTTTTGTCGCTCGTTGTGTGAACACAAGATCAGTCTTGTTAAGGTGCATTTTTAAAGAATGTTTTTAGCACCACAAGTGGAATTGCCTTCCATTGTGTTGTGACAGGTGCCTCTAATTAACAGCAGATATTTGCACGGCTGGACACCTTCAGGGAAACTCACCCTTTAGTATTTGGAGAAAGTGAATGGTTTTGCTGTGGAATCTCAAAATACACACTCCTCAAGTTTCATTTAAATGCTTTTGTGCTGTCTAGTAGCTGCTCGGCGGGCATTCGTACACTTTCTTTAATTATTTGAAATAAATTACAACAGTGAATCTTTTATTTCCGACTGAGAAAACCCAAAAGAGGGAGCTTTAAATCTCTTTTTGTTTTCTTCCACCAGAAAATCCAGACAATCCCTCTGCGATTGGAAGAGGATGGGACGTCCCACCGTGCTTTTGTTTCCTGTGAGAGGAAAACTTCAATCACTTCGACGCTTCGTCTTCAGTGGGCCGTGTAGTGTTTCATGAAATCTCTTTAGGTGTCGTCCGATTGGTCCTTCATTCCACTGTGAGGACCTGCCAGCCAATCCGCATCTGCCTGGGTGAGTGCCATTTCCTCTTCCCACCAGCTGCTGCAGTCAATCAGCTTATTCAGCAGCATTAGTGTGTGTGTGTGTGTGTGTGTGTGTGTGTGTGTGGCCCCCCTTCTCTCTCCCTCCCCTCTTTTTCCTCTACAAAACAACCGGCCCACCCTCCTTTCCACTCCCCTCCCCCCTTCCCTCACATACTCACACACTGTTTTTCTCTCTCACACACACACTCAGTCGTGAATATACCCTCACACACTCCTGCCACATGAGGCCCAACAGCAGTGTGCTGTGTGTGAGTCACTGGAGAAAGTTACACCAGTGTGTGTGTGTGTGTATGTGTGTGTTTTCAATGCAGCAGCGTCTCCTCTGCAGCAGATTTCTACTTCACTTGGGACAGAGCTCAGCAGGACAGAGACAGAGAGGAGACCGAGGTTCACCACAGCTGAATCCAGGATTCTGCACAAGGTAACGATGTCTGATCTCTTGTAAAGGTTTTCAATGATACACTGTCACTTAATGCACACTGGTGTCATGTCTGTGGTTTTGGTTTTGCTGGTGTGCAGCAGATGTCTCAGCCTGGAGCTCTGACACACTTGTTTTGGGATGTAAAATAAGTTTTTGCGTCAGGTTGTGACTGAGAGTCATCTGTTTTGTTCCGTGTGCTGGTGTGTCATAATTGTAGTAACGTAATGGTTAAGAGAGGTCAGTGGTTGCACCAATATGATACCTGGGTTTCAGTAACTGTACCTAAATGATACTATACTTTAAGAGGTCTAAATATGTTTTTCTACAAGCTTTTTCAGTCCAAGTTCTTTAAGGAACAGTGTGCACGATTTAGGGAGATTTAGTGGTATCTGGCAGTGAGGATTGCAGAATGCAGCCAGTTGAAACTTCTCCAAGTGAGGATCCCTTCAGTATAAAGTGTTCAAGGGGTTTTTACTGGGAGCTGAATTATCCGCAGAGGTCTCTTCCTCTCCAAAACAAACAGACTAGGTGATATAAACCAGTGATAAAAACACTGAAAAAAGCAGTTTCATGTAAAAGAATCAATGTCTTCTTCACGCTCTTGTCGCGGTGGGGCTTCTAACTACGGTGGTCGACATGTAAATGCAAATGGACCTATCTTAGAGCCGGTGTTTGGTTTGTCCCTTCCGGACTACTGTAGAAACATGGTCGTCCAACATGGTGATCTCTGTAGACGAGGAACCACTCCCTATGTAGATATAAACAGCTCATTCTAAGGTAAAAACACACAACAGTTCTTATTTTCTGTGGATTATACACCAAAGAAAACATACTTATTATATTCCATTTCTTACAACATGTCCCCTTAATCCCACACACTGGACCTTTAAATGTTAAGGTATGTCTAAACAGAAGCAGCATGTGTTAACTTGGCCTAAAAGTTTAAAACAGACAACATTATGATTTAGATAAGGAACAATCACATCAAGCAGAGATGCCAGCTTTCAGTTTTGATTCTTGCTGCAGACTGATTCTTGTCAGCACTAAAAACATAGTGAGGTTTGACACCCAGTTCTGGCTGTTATCCCATCACTGGGTCACCATATGCTGATAAACCCCTAAACCCTTTGTTGGAGGGAAAAGATAAATCTGTGAGGTGGGATTAAATCAGAATGCAGGACAATAGCTACAATCACAAAAGAGTTGTGGACACCTGAAACATACAGTGCAGCCCAGTGTAGCCATTCACATAATAACAAAAAATAAGGAGAACATTCTATGCTGTGGAAAATATTGTAAACTTCTCCCAGTATAACCCAGTAGAACCACAAACTATAGCCTTTGGTTAAGTTGAGTCACCACTTCTCTAAAACAGAAACTGAACCTTATAAACTTCATGACCGTATGAATTAATGCAGCGCTGCTGTATGAGTCAGTTCCCACTTTATTAGCTCCACCCAGCTAAATGTAGTACTGAGTGTATGTATATAATGAAACAGAGTAAAATGTATGAGAAGCAAGTGTTTTTTCTTCTTCACATGAAATGGACTGCACTTAAATGGGGCTTTTCTAGTCTTACGACCAATTAAAGCACTTAACACTATGAGTCACAGTCACCCATAACCATAACTATAACCAATCAATAACCATTCACACACCCTCACACACTGATGGAAGAGCCATCAGGAGCAATTTGGGGTTCAGTATTGTACCCAAGGACACTTCAACATACGGACTGGAGGAGCTGGGGATAGAACCACAGATCTTAGAATTGGTGGACGATCCGCTCTACCTCCTGAGCCACAGCCGTTGAACAGATTCCCTCTGTGCACTAGCTACAACACACGCAAAGGAATTTGTTTCTGTGACATTGTTGCAGAAACATATCAGTTTATCATTTAGTGACTCAGTTCAGGAACAGCATGACCTCACTCAGTTCAAACAGACAATGAAAGACAACAGTTTGATTGTGTTTATTCATGCAGCAGTGTGCAGCTGAAGGTGAGGTCTTAGTAGTGGTGGACTAATAGGGCTGAATATTGAAACTGTAGTTATTTGGTACCAACTGAAATGTGTTTATAGAACACAGTATGAAAAGTGTGATGTAGAAAAAACAGTTAATAATTCTCAAAGTTAGATCTGCAATGATTTATCGATTCGTTGTATACCACGAAACTGCGATATTTTCTGCGACTGTTATCTTACCGTAAAAATACCATATTTGCAACCCTAGTTGACATTTACTAGATAAGTTGCCAACTGATTTAAAACCAGTTCATTAGTTTATTTAATTTATTAAAGGAAAAAAGGAAAAATTCTCTGATTCCAGTTTCTTAAATGTGAATATTTTCTGCTTTCTTTACTCCTATATGACAGTTAACTGAATTTCTTTGGGTCGTGGCCAAAACTAGACATATGACAACATCGTTTGACAACACCATTTCCTGCCATTTTATATCAAACAACTAATCAGTTAATCAAGAAAATTAATCAACAATGAAAATAGTCATCAGTTGCAGCCCCACCCAAAGTCAGGTATCACTAAGGTATTGCTCTGGTATCGATTGTGAAACTCAGGTGTGATACCAGCTCTAATATTAAAAACTGCCCCACCCCTTCTGACTATGATACATGGAGGAAACTCTGAGCCTAGTTGCAAAAGTCTTCATGAGTAACTCCTCTCATAGACACTCTAATTTAATCACTGAGTTAAAAATAATCCTGCCATCACAGTGTGTCCTTTAAAGCCACAGAAGGCTGATCAGCCAGAACCATGTAATGGCTAATTGTCACAGCGGCGGCAACATTAGTCGCTCTGTAAGCAGCTTGCCAGCCTCCCGGTGGGCCGACACGTGGTGCTCCAGCTCAGAGGGTCCATGACAATGCATCCCCCCCCCTCTCTGCATGTTTGTGTGAAGTAAACAGTCAAAACAAAGCCATCACAACTGCAGCTCTGCTGTCTGTGCAGTTCATCTTCATATGAGAAATCAGAGTCAGGAATGTTTCCTTATCTGCCAGGATATTCCAGGAATTTTCATGTGGAAGCTTGACCTTACCCCTTGGTTTCAAGTGCACTCGCCAGATAGATTCCCCTCAATGATGAAGGGGTAGTGTTGAGGGGTAAGGAATTTTACCTACGAATTGGGACGCCAACAGACATGTTCACCTGCTTCTTGCATGGAGAACTCTGTAGATATTCATGTCGGCTACATCGTGAATTAGCGATTTTCAAGCATTCATAACTCAGCGCTTACAGATAACAATGCATATACAGAAACCTAACACATTCTGACATATTCGGGAATTTTTGCGTGCTTATTTGCGAAAATAGTACTTAAATTGTGCTGGGGCCAATTTTGAGGGGAAGTGTAAGTATTGGGACAGACTCTAACTCACTTCTGCACTGCGTTCATTTTAGACAAATATGTGCTTTAACTGAACAGGTTGCTCATGTAATACTGAATGTCTCCAACAGCATGGCAGCTTTCTTCAACTAATTCAGTGTGTTATTAGGGCTGAGCAATTAATAGAATTCTAATTCCAATTATAGTAAGCGCCTCCAACATGATGAAAACAACATAATTGAGATAAAACGGTTATTGTGCTGCATTCTGTTTCACAGTGATGCTCTCATTTGTCTTGTGATATAAATCCAGTGCACCTCTTTCCTTTACAGCGCTGCTCTCAGTGTTGCCAACACGGCGACTTTTTTGCTAGATTTAGAGACTTTTCAGACTCTTAATGACTTTATTTCTAAAAAGCAACGAGCAACAAACTTAGAGATGTATCCAGATAATCAGGGAGACAGAGAGAAATATGTTTAAATGCTTGATACATTAATTAATTCCTATGCAGGCTGCTCAGCGTAAACACAGTCCCTGGCTGTTCTGCCAACAGTGCAGGGTCTTTCCCTCTCCTCTTACATCATAGTTACATTTCTATATCGTTTATTTTATTTATTTATCTCTCTTTTTTTGTACATTTTTGTTCCTCAGCTGAATTCTATTTAAAGTTCAAGACATTTTAAAAGTTTAATAAATGCAGAATGTTAAGTTAAATAGTCGTGACCTCAAAGTTGACCAACATATTCATGATTTTGATTTATGCCATAACTCAGCAGCCTTATTTCATGACCCTACAATCTGTGTTTATTCACCTGGTCACGTTAATGTGCCAATTCTGATATGTCTCTTGCACTGTTTGGACAACACAGCAGTGCAAATACACCAAACACGGGGCAGGGCTTTCAAACCTTAATCTCTGCAACAATCCGGTGCACCTAGCTGTTGTTGGTGTCTGTTCTGGTTGTTTTATACCACTCCTGTATTGAGCATTGAAGTTTAAGTTTATAACTTATTTCACTCAGCAAAATACATCAAGTGTTTTCTTTTCTAGTTACAGTTTATGTGTTTGAGTTTTGACTGACCTGAGGTATCTCTCCAGTTGCCAGCAATCTATTTTGACTTTTTTAAGTATTTATTTCTTGCTGTGTTCACTCAAGCTGATGTGTCACCACAGTTAAGTGACTGAGACACAAACATTTGCGTTGCCCTTCCTTGTTTTGGAGTGTTATTGTAGATCCTGTGTGGTCCATCTGGTTCACACTGGAATGAGGACATTTGACACCATGCAGAGGTTGTCTTTCACACTGAGAGTCAGTAATGAAGTACACTTATGTCTTGTTAAAGGGATACTTCACCCACAAAATGACCATTTGTGTATTACTTTCTCACCGCTGGAAATCTTGAATTTGTGAAGTAAACGTTGAGCCGTGAGAGAACAACAAAGTTTTCTTGACTAATTCAAGGTAACACTGAGTGAGTAATTAATATGCAGTGAAGTATTTCTTAAGGATGGGTGTGCTTTGCAGTGGAAAACTGTGCTCCAGGTTAAAAACCAGGGGGTTCATCTTTTATCTCTTACCATACTCAACTCGATGTACTCTATGCCTTTGAATGTCAAAAAAAGCTTTTATAATATTTGAGAGAATCTTAACGGTGAGTATGAAGAAGATTAAGATCCTGTTACTCATGAAAATAAATTCTTTCAAAGTACAAAACTTGAAAACACATTCCCTAAACAGCGTTTCTCTTTGACAGTGATCTCCATCATGGAGGTGCCCAGGAGGCCCCAACCCTCCTTCACACTGGCTCTCCCTAAACTGGCCTCGTCTGCTCTGTCTCCCCTCGGAGCTGTGGAGAAGGTCGCCAAGAAAGATCCGATGAAGGAGAAGCTGCAGGAGAAGAAGGATGGAGCCACAAAGGGGGATCAGTTTGGAGAGGAGACGTTCAGCACAGAAGAAGAGTCGGATGTGTCTGTGTTTGTGGAGGCACCAGCTGAGGCGTCAGAACTTGAGGGTACAAATACAAAACTCTCCTCACAGGACAGTTTCTCAGAGGACAGCTCGATGTCTGCGGAGAGGTTGGCAGAGGAGGCAGAAGAGGCTAAGAAGAAGCGTGAGGAGGAGGAAGCAGCAGCTAAAGAGAGGGCAGCCCAGAGACAGATGCTGGCCATAGAGGAGCTGGTCCAGTCTGAGAGGAATTACCTGCGACTGCTGCAAGTGAGCACTGTGACCATCAGGAGCAACCTGCAGAAACTACAGGTAGGAATCAGGGGTCTGCAGCATTTAGTAGCATTGTATGGAATAATTAATACTATTGATTAGGGCTGCAAATAACAGTTACATGTAGTATTATTCTTTATAACTTTTTTGCCTGTGAAACATCAGCAAATAGTGAAATAAAATGCCCATCAAGCCTTGTGATCTCAAAGCGGAGGCCCTCAAAATTCTTGTGTTGTCAGTTGCCAACAAGTGATCGACAGTGTGCAGGATTTTTTCGACTTTTCAAAATGGCAGCCACTTGGAAACCTCTTTCCTCACAATGTCTAACTTTTACTGTGATGCTTACTGTGAAGTATTTGAATTATAACACTGGAGCACAGCTACAAAACTGCCCTCGCAGAACTTTAGTTCAGGCATTTTCAGGTACTGTATCTACTCACTAAACGCACCATACTTTGGAGGGTTTGGGTATTAGGCTTGGCACGATACCAGAATTTCAGTAGTCGATACCAACACCAGTGAATTTCCACAATTCTTGATACTCAAGAGAACTCATGTTTTTCTAAATCCACTACTTTATTAAAACTGTTTCAAACTTTGAAGTCAATCCAAATAATGTAACGTATATTTCAGGATAAGTATACCATAACACAAGTGATGGTAAATTGAAACCCACTCACCTTGAATTCTTTAAACAAGCCAGGGTGTCTGTCTTTTAAGTGTTGAGCCAGGTGTTTCCTCCTTTGGTCTGGAAACTTTGGAGGCACCGTTTGCACACTGGTTTTTGCAAGTTTACAATTACTCCGCTTTCATCTGCCTCAAATGCAAAATATCTCCACACACGACTCCTAATACCTGACTTTTCGACAAGCCGTGGTGTTGTGGCTCCAGCAGCACTTGTAGAAGCCATTGTTTCTGGCAGAGATGATGGAGAACAGGCGTTCTTCTTCGGCGCTCGTCCTCGGCACAGACTGACGCACGTATACTGCCCCCGTCAGTTCTAGCAGGAATCGACACGGCCTGCTGAGGGCAAAGTTGTATCCTGTACTTATGGTACAGAAAAAAAAGAAGGTACGGACGTATTATTTGCGTGTTGGCATTGACTTGGTACCAAAGTATCGGTTCACATGACAACCCTAATGTACAGTAGGATTGCAATATTGAATCTGGATGATGAACAAGCATTCTTAAAGCTGGGGTAGGCAGTTTTATTTTCACGTCATTGGGTAAAAATAGAATAAACTCTGAGCATATTGTAATTCAAGTAGTCTGAGAGAACACTAGTCTTCTGCACTTCCTTTTGACTCTGTTTTTAGGATTTAGAAAATCTAGCCCGATCACTGGTCATTTGCAGAGGTTGCTCCTATTGGCTGTTCAACAAATGCAAATATATGTGCACGTCCTTTGGTGAAAGCCTGATTCAATGGTGGAGAATCCTGCAGGAATAGTATTCTAGCATTGACAACAACTGCCTAGCAACCCGAAAAAGAAGATGAACTTATCAAAAAGAGAGTCTGACAATGAACAAAATAAAACGGGTCACCATTAGAGATTGAGAGAAAAGTTTGCTCATAGTTTAGCTCTCTGCTGACCAACTGGCTAATTCAAGTTGGCATTTATGTCGCCAATGTTAGAACCTAGAACCACAGTGTGTTCTCCGCCTTGGTCGAACCCCCAGTCAGCAGCCATAGCAACCCGAACTCAGTCAGCCCAAACTCTAGCTCCAGGGGAGCTGACAGCCCTGACTCCCTGACTGTCTGACTGACAGGTCAGACAAAAATGAAGCTGACCCTGAATTAACGATCTGTTAGTAAATGTTAGAGCATGTTCAGCTCTGTGTTTTGAATCTTTATTTTGGGACAATTCTTCTCATTGTGCCTTTTAATTAAAAAGTAATCACCACATGTTAAATTGACACGAAGCATCCAGAGGAAGTGTTGTGCTGAGGCCGCCTGCTGGATTATTATCATCAGCTTTTCATTACGTCGGAGGTATTGCTTATTACTGCTAAATAATCATTTATTATCGCTGCTGTAATGAAACGAGGCCTCGTAAAACATAATGGAATCAGACTTTACGGGCCGGAAGGACCGAGCTGTGGATGAGCATAGAAATGATAACACACTGAGGGAACGGTAGATGAAGGGAATAAAATGAAAATAGAAAGGAGGAATGGAGGAGCTAAATTATGGGCTGATGACCTGTTAAAAGGAGGAGATTAACTGGTGAATAGAAGAACAGTTGATGCGGTGGACATTGAGAACGAGAATTTAAAATTGAGATACAAAATGCAAATGTGTGAACATAAACTTCAGATAAATGGTGTTATAAACATGGGTAACATAACATGATGGATGGCAGGAGAAAGACCGAGTGGAGCAGCACAGTGAAGGAAAGCTGGACAGAGAAACAGAATAAATATGTGAGTGAATGGTGCCATTGTGAGACAGGAGAGTTGCTGTTTTGTTTTCTGTGTCGATGTGCAGATTGTGCAGTCTTCAGCAGCGCCCACTGTTCTCTCATTAGAATAGAATGGAGCTGAACAGAGCGGCTCTCTATCAGCTGTGCATTGGCATTTTTCTTGTGTGGGAGCAGACACGCACGCATATGTTGCACAAGATAAACGTTTCATTTGAATATGTGAATAAATCTTACTTGTAAACTCAACAGTTTTATCACAATAACACAGAAACCTCAGTTTTGGAAGGAAAGGATGCTGCAGTCATCACAGTCACAGTTATTTTAGTTTTCTGATGTATATAGCTCAGTAATCTATAAAAACTAATATACCTGTTGTCACTGAGCTTATATAGCTTACTATATACTATTGAGGGTTGATGTGGGTCTGTTGGCTTCATCACTCTGATGAGAGAACGAGTGTCAGCACCTCCAAATTTTAGGCCATGGCTCTCTGTCAGAAAACAAGGGGTTACCTCCTCTTGTTTGGGAGAGAGTTACTGCCCGGAGCGAAAGGGGTTCAAGTATCTCGAGGTCTTGTTCACAAGTGAGGGTAGAATGGATCGTGAGATGGATCAGCGGTTTGATCGGCCTGTCCTGGTGTAGAGGAAGCTGAGCCAGAAGGCAAAGCTTTCGATTTACTGGTCCATCTATGTCCCAGCCCTCACCTATGGTCATGAGCTCTGGGTAGTGACCGAAAGAATGAGGTCATGGATACAAGCCGCTGAAATGAGTTTCCTCCGTGGGGTGGCTGGGCTCAGCCTTAGAGATAGGGTGAGGAGCTTGGACATTTGGAGGGAGCTCGGAGTAAAGCTGCTGCTCCTTCTCATTGAAAGGGGTCAGCTGAGGTGGTTCAGGCATCTGATCAGGTTGTCAGCTGGGCGCCTCCCATCAGTGGTGTTCTGGTTACATTGCACTGATGAGGGGCCCCGGGCCAGACCCAGAATATGCTGGAGGGATTATGTATCTCATCTGGCCTGGGAACACCTCAGAGTCCCCCAAGAAGAGCTGGAAAGCGTTGCTGAGGAGAGGGGCTTCTAGAGTACTTTGCTCAGCCTGCTGCGCCCAGTGACCTGGCTGAAGATAAGCAGTTGAAAATGGATGTATGGATGGATTTTGTCAAACATAGAAGTCATGTGATGATATTATTCCTGTTCTTATCTGCATCTATAGCCCTTTTTTACAGAGATCACAAACCAAACGACATCGCTCCACTCTCATGTGTGATTTTAGACAGCATCCCGGCATCGCAGAATTGGTCTCTAGTGTGTCATATAACATATGCATCAGCAGCGCTTTATAAACAATAACATGACAATAACAATCATTTACTGTTACTGTTAAGTGGTGGCTGATCTCGTCCTCTGCTCGGAGGGTAAGGAGTTCTCGGACATCATTATATTTTCAATTTGCGGACATTTTCGGCTTCTTCCTCTTTGAGCCAGCCACTAGCTGCTAACTGCTACTTTTTAAATTTCCCATAACTCGTTGTCAAAATGTGTCGCCCATGATCCCATCCTGCTGGCTGTCCCATTTATACAGACATCGTTTCAGCGTTATTACTACCTCTGTTCCCAGCTCAGAGGCGAGACAACTTTGTTCCACAAATCGCAATCGTACCTTATATACAGAGCAGCGAGGCGGTGTAACGGCACAATATTCCTGCCTTGAATGGGCAGTGTAACAGCGGCCTCTGTGATTTGGGGTCGTACGTAAGATTTCTGTTCTCTCTTCGCTTCTTTTCTGTCTCTTTCCCGGTCGAGAATTATGGAGGCTCTGTTGCCAGTTATTAAGGACAGGTTTGACAGCATTTTGGGTGCAGGAGGCTCATCTGGCTACACAGAATGGAGACACATTTACAGAAAGAGCAAATTTTAATCCATCAGAATCGTGAAATCTCGAAAGATGATGAGATGGATGACATATGACAATGTGAGGCAGAATCTGCTCTGTTTATTTAACCCACATTCAAAATAAAAAAGAAGGTTAACACTGTACATTTCTGCTAGTTGTGCAGTTTAGTGCTCCTGTGTTGCATGGAGCGGGGTAACAAGTAGCTGTGCACATCATATCCAGGAGGCAATATCAGTAAATTTGTGTAAAATACAGACTTTGCTTATCCAGTGTGACTGCGCTGCGTGAAACACAGACATGGGGGGCAATTACTAAATCACATGAGGTCCCCTGGTTATACTAGTCTTGTGCTAATACAAGTTTTGTCTTTGTGTTCTCAGGACTCATTAAACATAATGGAATCAGGCTGTAGCACAAAAATGATAAACCATAGAGAAAGAAAATATGAACTTTTTTTAAAAAGAGGAAGAGGTATGAACTGAGATTTATATTTTGGGGAAATGAAAGAAAATGATCAAAGAGTAACTCACCAACCTGATCCAACACGCCCACTGTGACCCCGAGGTTGATGCCGTTTGGTGGAGTTAAATAATCATCACATTTGCATGTATAAGCTTCATCTTAGATGAAATCACAGTCCATGAAGTTAATTTGTGTATCTCTCTGTCTCACTGCTCACCACAGCCTCCTCCAGCAAACCTGGACAGCATGTTTCTCTATATAGAGGAAGTGATTGACGTGTCCAGTCGACTCCTCAGCCTGCTGGACCAGAAGAAGATTCAGCCTTCAGACCCTCTCTACCTGCAGACGCTCTGTAAGGGATCACTTGGCCCTTACTGGCCCTACATTTCCACTCTTATCGACTTTGTTACCTTTGTTACAACGTGAGCTTGTTCATCCTTCCACCAGGAAGCGGTGAGATAGATGCTGGTCTATCAGAGGTTTCCTCTCCTCGGATCAGTTCTGGTCAGACGTGTTGACAGGAAACAAATAAAAACTTCACGCGTCTTGTTATCTGATGTGGTTTTCACATTCATGTGAGAAGTGAAACGAGTTCACTCTCCCAGCAGAGGTGTCTTCGTGTGGTGGTGGATGCATCTCCAGTTTGATGCACACACAGTAGAGTTTATTGTTAAAGCTGTGAACCTGGAAATGTGCTATGCATCTGCTGTATCCACACATGATAAAAGTTACGGTAGGTACTCACAGACTAGTAATATTAAAAAAGATACATGACAATGCTAATATTTGTGTGGACATTTTAGGCACACCCTGTTCTAAACTGAAACTGGATGTTTAAGGCGTAAGAGGAAAATTACCCTTAATGAAAACACACTTAATGCCTATATTCTTATCTTATATGTGACTGGTAACACAGACAAAAACAAACCTAACAAATCAGTTGGTGGTATTTTGATTTAAGGGTGCAGAAACCAAAAATACTGCAGAAAAAATGCAGAAAATTAGACAAAATCAGAGTACTATGATTATTATATTATGTTAGTTTGCCCCCACACTTACATTTTTAATACAGAATTTAAAAAAAATGGTGATCTGTAAGGGTGGCAGTGAAAATAAAGGATGTTTTGTAGGGTGTCTGCAGGTCCTCAAAATGTCTAAACATGTCTTAAATACGATTTTATTTTTTTTATGTTGGGTCTTAAAAATAATTAAACAGTCTTAAAATTGAACTTAATTGCCACAAACATTTGAGCTAATGTCATTTATCCATCTTTTAATCTCTTTTTGTTTAAATTAGTCAATCTCCTCAGCGTCAAAAGTCCACATTTCTGATTTTACACATTCTTAAACCCACCCCTCAACTGAACCTAATACTGTCTTTTTACTTTGTACTTCCGTTTACCTGTTGGCAAAATGTAGATTAACCTAACTCTAGTACTTACCTTAAAACTGACCTGCAGTGCTATATTAAGAAAAAGATGATTTGTTCAAAATTCTGTCTGGTTTCATTTGGTTAAAAATGATTCCAATCTCGTGTCATCAGGCTGTCTGCGTGATGGCCATGACGACGCTTAACTGGACGACAAGAGAGAATTGTTCTAACACACAGTCAGTGGTTGTTTGAATGAGAATGGTCGCAGTGTCACTGAAAACATGGATTGTTTTTCACATGATTCCAAAATGAGGTGTCTTTCTAATTTGTATAGATTAGTCAAAAATATATACAGATAATTTGATAGAGCATCTATTTACTTTAAGCATCTGTTAGCATTTTAATATTGTTACTTGTCACATTTTGGGTGTCCTTACAAAAACTGAAGTCTGAAATCTGAGCATGATTTCTTCATACAAATAAGTAAATGTATGTTTTTCCTCCGTGACAGGTGATTCGTTCCTCAGCCTGTCTTCAGACATCGAGGCAGCCTATAAAGAATACCTGGCCAACTACAGCCAGGTCACAGTGGTGGAGAACAGCTACAAACAGAAGGAGACGCTGTGGAATGAGATTGTCAAAGTCATCAAGGCCTCAGCGTAGGTTTATGTCATTTCCTGTTGCTTCACACTGGGACCAGACATATTTAATTACAACTGAATGAACAGTAGACCTAACATGTATACGTTTTTGTTTTTGGTATTGAAGTTATAACTGTTCATTGTTGCCCTTCATCTCCCCAGGCCTGAAGTAAACGCCACCTCTCTGAGTTTCTTCTTGGTGATGCCGGTGCAGCGGATCGCCCGGTACCCGCTCCTCCTGCAGACCATCCAGAAACACACTGACAAATCTCACCCAGCGTATGCACTCCTGGAGCAGACCGCTCACACCTCCATCGCCTTGAACTGTCGCATCAATGAGTACAAACGCTTCAGAGAAGTTGGTAAGAAATGTTCATCAAATACACTGTTATCATATAACCTCATAACAGAAAATATTATGGTATTCCCTTTTATGGTGCAGTCCTTTGTGATCCAGTTAGTGCAACAGGACACTGGTACATCTAGGGTCAAAGATTTAATTCCCAGTGTAGCACAACAGGTAGAGGAAGGCAGCTACAGTGAATACATTGTTCAGAGTCACAGTTAAACACAAGGACAGGTGCTGTACTCCAGATTAACTGTCCCTCACACTACGATTGCAGCTGACAAATACAAGAAGACAGAGACTCTGACCATAAAGGACAAGATCAACCGCCTCAACACCCACAGCATCGCCAAGAAGACAGCGAGGCTCAGCCAGCACTTCAAACATGAGACTGGAATAGTTCCTAAGGTAGGCCTGACGTTTAATGACCCTCATTTAAAAAAACATCCTCCCTGCTGAATTGTGCTTCAGCAGCATAGAGCTACCTAACTCCCTGACAAATTACTGTCTAAGTTTACATGCACACTAATATTCCGCTATTATTCCATGTAAGACAGTATTCTGGATTTGACGCGGGTCATTTAAACAGCATATTCCATTTAGATACTTTGAATTAGGTGTCTTTCCAAATTAAGCATTTTGCAACTAAGACGTAGGATATGACGATATTTGAGTTATAATAGTGTTCCTTGGAGTGTACTGTATATCCTCCTGAGACCCTGCGTCCTCACGTGAGGACATCACATTTTGGGTTTACTTGACCTTATACTTTATTCTGTTTAACTTAGACCTGTTGTCCTTGTGTGTGGACACTTTTTTGTCCCATGTAGTGGTAATGAGACCACAATACACCAATCCATGTAAAAACAAGATGGCAGCCATCTCTGCCAAGTCAGTCTGCAGCCGATCCCGACACAAAAGTGGACAAGGTCCAAAACCCGACTTATATTAGAAGCAATAACAAGGGAAGTACTCGTTTGAGGACATTGGGACTTAATTATGTTGACAGTGTTTCATTTTTTATACTTATCAGGTCCTATTAATCCTAAATAGCTAGGAGAAATTCAAAATGCATACCAAACAAATGTACGGGTCTCAGGAGGATCCAACGCCTTTGGAATATGCGTCTCAATTGGAGTTCTTACACGGCCTCTTGTGTGTTTATGGTCGGCTCTGTGCGTTGTCATGGATACGTTGTACAGAAATCAACTTGCCCACATTTCTGGTCAGAACGAGAAAAACACCTACTTAAAACATTATGAATGAAGTGGGTATCAACAGGTTTTGGATATGCTCAAATATCACAACGCTGACCTTTTCAAGAAGGTGGCTGAAGGAATGAAAGACGGAGGCTGTGTTCACACGGTCCAACAAGTCCGCCACCGGTAGGAAACCATGACATAATTCTATTTTGAAGCAAAGAAGAAAAATGTGTTAACGCATTAGTTACTTTTCTGGAGGCTTATACTGAAGGAAACTCTTCCACATTTATGAGCCACAGACAGTGTTCCAGAAGACACTCCCTCTCTCCAGCTGCAACACAGTGGTTAATGATTAATCTGTGTTTTACCTGCAGAGAAAATGTCTTTTATGACCTGTTATTGAGCCTGCTGTTTGCTCTGGCCTGCTACACCTCGTTTTGCCACAGTTACACTTGTCAGTACAATAAGGTCTTTCTGGTCTGATCGAGAGTTCACACCCATGAGCATCCTCACACGTTTCCTGTGGCTTAATTTTTAATAGCTGCTCCTTCTGTTACACTTCCTTTGCCTACTGATCTTTTTACATTTCTCATTCAGTATAAATACAGTAGGTTACAGCTGCATTGCACCTTTGTAGAATATAAAGGAATCGCACTGTGAAACTCAGCAGAACCCAGTTTTCTGTGTATTCTCCTGCCATTTAGAGATATTTGGGATAACTTGATAATCTAAAACAGCTTCAGAGGACAGAATCAACTAGCAGCACCTTTCCCATGTGTGTATTAGTAGAAACTAATGATGAACATAGTAAGACTTTGCAGAAAAGCAGTAAAGCTCAGATAGAGAACAGGAGCGAGCCATGTGTCTATCTAAAAACCATGTGGACAAAACACATGAATGTACCGGTACTGCATAACTGCACATGGAAAATAGTATTTGCAAGTGATTATAATGATTATATAGAGTGGAAATAATCCACAGATGACCTTTTAAAGTCATGGCATACAGTACATTTAACATCTTTTCATCTCACTGTATAAATGCATGTGTCCCTGTATGTTGTGCTTTAGCTGGTGGATGAAGAGTTTGACGCCCTGGAAGGTTTCTTTTATGTTCTGGAGCACGGGATCCTGGAGCTCCTGGAGAACGTGGAGACGTATCTGCACCACCTACAGGTAGGATGCTCTTGTTCTACATTCTGCTGACTTATGGATAATATTATGTATTATATAACATTTTGTCTTTAACTGAGGCATCTCACTCAACACTGAACATGTCATCTACTTTTTACTGATTGTTTTGTCTTGTTTTTCGTGTTGACACCTCTCAGACAAACTGCTGTGGTGTCTCCATGTTTAAACCTGGCAGGATTTGGGAAATGTAAACTTGTAGCTCCCTGCCACATACATTAAAGGGACAGTTCACCCCAGTAAAAAATGTATATTTTTCCTCTTACCTGCTGTGTTGGTTATCAATCTAAATTTCTTCGGTGTGACTCACCAAGTGTTGGAGATATCAGCCATAGAGGTGTTCGCCTCCTCTACAGTATAATGGAACTTTTTTTACATGTATCATCGTGCAGAAGGAAGCGTGTATCTACTCTTGTAACGTTAGCTAGCTCAGTGACGCTAGGTGAGCTAGCAGTAGATTCCTGCTTCCTTCTGCGCGGTGATGCGGTTGGTGTGTGTAGTTTGGTAGAAAGAAAATAGTTCCTATATGAAACTGCTCACAACGAGGTCTGCTGATTATCTTGAGTAAATTTGTCGGAATTGTTCCCATCATACTAATTCAGTTCCACATATTCACTGTGAATACAACAATCACAGTGGAGTTTGGGGGTTTAGTCTTGTTTGAGAACACCTGCAGGTCTTAAGTGAAAGGTGAAGAGAGTTATTAATTCCCCAGAGACTATAGCTGGTGACTTTCTGGTCGCGTGTGCCCAGTGGAGAAGTGGAATAAGTGGAACATAACTTAATACTCATTCTTGCACATGTTGCCATGTGTTTCTGAGTCACACTGTGTAAACTCAGAGGCCCTGAGGTCAAAACACATGAGTTTCTGTGTACCTTTCCACTCTAAAATTATCCCAAGTTTTTTTCCTCTTTCTATTCCCGACCAACAAGGATCAGCACTGTATCCTACTTCTTACCTCCTCACGTAAGGCCAGTTATTTTCATCAGGCCATTAAAGTTGTCCTCTCGCAGGGACAAATGACAGTTTTATCTCTTAATAACCTCTAATTTGGACCTGGCAACCAGTTTGAACATTAGAAAACAAATAAAAGCAAACACTGGTGAATTCATTTATTCCGCAGTCTTTTAATTAATCAAAATGAGCAGACGTCAGAGATGTGAGCAAGGTTTGACAGATTATTCTTTGTTGATCTTCAGGGGTTCCTGGCCTGCAAAACAGAGGAGTTTGACTTTGATATGGACGGAGAGAAGGCACCTATATGCTACAAGGAGATCACTACCGCTCTCAGACAGTGGATTCTGCCTACGTTTGTGAGTCTACCCCACATTCTCATGCAGATACCAGGAGTATCAAATTCTTTACTTAACTTAAAGCAGAAACACCACAGTAAATCAAATACTACATGTACATTTGCTGCATTAGTAGTTGCAGTTAAAAAAAAGATAAAAGCATCTGCACCAAAACTGCTCAAGTGTTCAAAATAAACACACTATTTGTGAAAAGTTGACCTGATCTATTCTTCCATGTAGGAAAAGAGGATGAGGACGTTAATCCACAAGCCACTGTGTGCGCTCCGTGACCTCCTGGTGGGTCCGAGGAACCTGATCCGGAAAAGGCTGGACAAGCTGCTTGACTATGAAGTGATAGAAGCCAAATCCAATCTAAGCTACGAGGAGCAGGCGGTGGCCAACACATACAGGTAGAGAGAGAGGGTCATTTTAAAATTACAGGCTGGACTGATGGGTGGAAAGTCTGGCATATACCAGACTTCCACCGTGGTTTGAAGCTGGTGTTCTTTTTAATAACAAAAGTTTTTAGTCTTCAATTTGATATTTGCAGCTGTTTGACCCTAAAATACTCCACCAACAAAGTCCAGTCTGAGTCAGTGGGTACGTTTACATGCACAATAATATTCCACTGTTACTCCAAGTATGACAATATTCTGAGTTTGATACGGGTCATGTAAACAGCATATCCCGTTTGGTTATTCCAAAGTAGGTCTTATTCCGATTGTAGCATTTTCTGATTAAGACATGTTGGACATGTATACAGTGCATTTGGAATATACATCTCATTTGGGTTTTTTTCTACAGTTCTCAGTTAGTTTTGTGAGTTGTACATAAACCAACTCACCAAAGGTTTGCGAGGCTGTGGTAGAGATGCATGCCTGAAAGAAAAGCACACATTTCTGGTTGCAAGGAGGAACACACCTACTTTTAAAACATTAAGAAAGACGTGGATATCGACAAGCTTTTGGACATGCACAAATATTGCTACACCAACCTTTTCAAGAGAGTGGTTGCAGGAATGAAAGAAGGAGGCTGTGTGTGCGTGGATGAAGAAATCCTCCACTGGTGGAAAAATTCCTGCCACAAGCAACACCTCAATTCAAGTCAGTTTATTATCATTATTGTCATTCTTTAAATACAGCAGCATACAGTGAATGAAATGTCGTTACACATGAATCCAGGCGCAGTAAAGAACGTGTAGCAAACAAGACATTCAACATGGACAGGACAGGATTAAAGTGACGCCGTTAACAGGACGCTGCATCTGGGCGCCGCCATCTTTGGTCTCTTCCTCCTGCTCTACTTTTCAATCTTTTGATGTGATGAATGACATGTTCAGGCACGGTAATCAGAGTGTGCACAGCTGCATGTAAACAGGAATCCAACTGGAATATTCATTTTTATTTGCCATGTAAACAGCTTAGTATGAATATGATCTTTTTTAGAATGAGGGCTAAAACTGGAATATGTTGTGCATGTAAATGTAGTCTGTGTCAAACCAGACAGTGGCTCTATTATTACAGCCTCCTACGTGGAATTGTTATAGTCTATATGATTACACCCTTTGGACATGATGTTAAGAATGGAGTTTGACCTTTTAGAGCACGTCTAATAAAAAGGGTTAAACGTTAATTAAATCCAAATTTCCATTAACATGTAAACCTTATGGTGTAGATGACCTGGCATTAACGCTTAGTGTGTGAATATATAGTGTACGTGACCTGACATAAACTTATTATCCTGACGTGATTTCAGCTAAATGATCCGGCATGATTCAGGCCAAATTTGGTTATGTGAGGAGAAGGAATTGTTCTCGAGGCTGGTTGTCTGTATAACAGTAGCTTAAGTGACGGGAAACCCCTTTCAGTGTGTATTGGAAAACTATAGGTGTGTCATCTGATTTTGCTTGTTTGTCAGACACAAAAATTTATCATGAAGTTCTAATTCTCAAATGTCCAATCCTGTGTTTTGAGTCTCTTAACTCTACAACAACCTCGCCTCTCCTCGCAGGACAATCAACACGCTGCTCCTCAACGAACTTCCTCAGTTTAATGGTTTGGCTCTGCAGATGATCTGGAGCATGTTGGGGACGTTCAGCTGTCTGCACAAAGACCTCGCCTCAGACATGGAGCAACTGTTCCAGAGCTTTGCACAACAGGTAATCTCACGTGTGTTGTGTTCTATCCACACAGATGAAAAGGTAAAGCAGAAAAACAAAAGAACATTTGGGCACCATTTCTTCCAGTGCTCTTACCAATGAAGACACAAACATTAATTACCTTCAGATGTTTAATTGAAATCTCTTCTTGCAGCTCCCTCACAGCTCTCTCAACCCCGGTGCATTCTGGGAGTGGGCGGAGTCTGCAGTGCTGGGAGGTGCGAGGAGCCTGGAGACTTTGTGTCGAAGTGTAGAGGAGACCCTCAACGCACCCTTCGTCCAGGTGGGTACAGACGGAGCTCAAACTGTTGTGTCACAGTGTGTTTTGTTGGGTTGTTGAGAATACTGATCAGGGTGTAACCTGTGTGTTTATGCATCATTCACCCTCTGAAATGCAGGCTGAGTTTTTTAAGTCAAAGATAGACAGACATAGTGATCAACAGACCATAAGAGAACAATAAGGTTAGGACAGCAGTCAGCACAACAAACTGTCACTCTACACCTGATCTCCGTCACGTTTCCTTTTTTCAAAGACAACAACAGGTGCACCGAAATCTGAGCTGTTTAATTGGCATTCACATGTTCGGTTCAAAACATTTCCACAACGCTAAATGTTCCAAAACAGGAAGATGTCACATGAGGTGAAGGACAAAATGTCACAGGAGACATCGAGGTCCTCTATAAAAGTTATTCAACATAAAACACTGCAGTCAGGGATGTTCAAGATAACATAACTTTTATGTTTGAGAATTCTTGACAACTGCATACAACCTGACAGCGGTCTACTAAAAATGCTCATTGAATCGTGGAGTTACATGACCAGAATGTGCGTGTATGAGTAGCAGGAGTCACGTGACACGCGTGTGGACTGAGACCAGTCTAGCAGCTGCCATCAGCCCTGTAGAACCAGTAACCACAGACAGGTTGTTAAACATATCCTCTGTCTTTTGGAAGTTAATTGCTTACCTCACAGTCCATAATTACAATTTTGTTTCCAGTCCAACCACAATAATTCTCTCAGTTAAAAAAAGCTTTTACCATCACCGGTCATTAAACACCATCAAACTGTCTTAGATTTGCATTAGTTTAACTCAGCATGAAAATGTCCATGCTAGCTGTTCGCTTGCCAAAATGTAGCCTAACTTTGGAGCATTATTCCGCCCCTGTCCTGACCAGCTATACACACGGTTCAATGCTAATGGATGCCTTAGGTTGCCTCGTGTCACAAGATACCACTAACTTCATGCTAGCTTAAGAATTATTGCACCACAGTAATGCAGCCTCCAATTATTTTTCGTCTGCCTGAAGGGAGCCATGGCCAACCTGATACAATTGCAGGCCCTCCTCTCCATAGCATTTTGGTCCCTGTTTTAAATAAAAAAAAATAATACAAAAGAAAATTCCCATTATATTCTTAATTTCCTGTAAATAGAAAGCTGTCTGGTTTTTAAAACGATCTAAAAGTCTAAAGACGGTTGTGACCAGCGTGGCTCAAAAAACACTTTGGTCTGGGTTAAAATATATCAGCAGCTATACAATGGATTGCCATTTAAAAAAATAGCAGAGGTATTCATGTCCTTGAGTGGCAGCAACCTCTACGGTCAAAAGAGCCATTAACTCTAGTTTAGCCTCTCAACAATACTAATGGATCTAAATGAGCATTTACTAATCACAGGGTGGCAGCTGTGCAATGGGCTATTTAAGATTATTTGAGATTTTAACTTTGCACCATTGGCGATGACGACAAATCTGTCCATGCACTATTAAATCTTTTCCTCCCAGATTTCTCCTTTAATGGATGTGTCATCCATAGCTAGCCTAGCCAGGGAGACTCATGACATGTCACGCTATTTAGGTTTGGCAAAATTTTGGTAAAGGCCCCAGGTTGTAGAAGCACAGGCACATTTTGTTGTCTTTAATCTGTATGAAGGGTACAAATTTTTACAACTGAAGAATGTATGAATCACGTTAGGCCGACAATTCTAAATGAAAATTAAAATGTTAAAAAAAATAACCCTCATTTTCATGTAATTTTTTGTCAAAGCCACAGGGAGACACTGCAGAGGGGCTAAAGAGCTGCATGTGGCTCTGCAGCCTCAGGTCCTAGAGGACTAATCCTGATCTGTTGACTTTTTTATCCAGCACTGCCAAGATTTCAACCTCAACCCTTGTGCAACACTTCATGTCATGACCAAATATGTTAAAAACTAGTAACCAAATTCCGGCCAACCTCAGACGTGCTCTGAGTGTGCTGCTAATGTAAGATGCTAACTTTAGCTTGTTAATGTTCTAGATTAGAATAGCAGCAGTGTTACATTTGTTGAGAGGATAATGATTGACAATAGGGCAGGGCGATATGGAGAAAATCAAATATCACAGTATTGTCGATGCAACACCTGGATATCAGTGTTGCAGTAATATTGTAGGGTTAACTATTGGTGCTTTCATAAAATATTTACACTGTGAGATTTTTGATAAAGAATCATCAGTGATGGTGATGTAATCGCAAAGTGCGTAACGGCAAATGATATGACAGCTAGAGCACTCCAGTAAGTTCTGTGAATTACATCCCTTTACTGTAATGCAGCCTTTAAAACCAGTAAAAGAACACCCATGATATTACAATATCCAAAATCTAACACAATATCTTGTCTCATATCACGATTGCCCAGTCGCCCTAGTTGACAACAGTCATGATTAAGCATTTGTTTTCTTGTAGTCATTTGGATAAAGGAATGACTTGTCTTTAACGTGTGTCCCAGCTGTCTGTATTTCCTGCTCCACAACCTGTCAGATGTCTTAAACTGGGTCACATTCCTTAAACCTGCCAGGCAGCCTACAGTATATTAATAACCTACTGAATGAGCAGATTGCAGTCACGTCATGCTTTGTTTTAGGATATAATAATAATCTTAGCGTAGATAACAGCTTCTGACAGGTGATAATACTGAGCTCATCACTGTCAAACATGTTGTACGAGCGGAAGAATGTGCCAAGTCATCACGGCCAATTATATCTGCAGCTTTACGTCACTCATGAGTCACAAATCAGTTGTAGATGACAAGATTCTGAATGTGCTTCTTCTTGTTCTGCGACTTTCTTAATCACTTCCCGGCATGTTCACGTATTCAGTGACAGGAAATGTTTCATGTTTCTGCTGAGCTGTCATTCTGAGTAGGACTTAATTCAGCCTGACATGCAGAGTCACATGAATCTCTTTAAAAGTATGTACTGTGACTCAGGATAACAACCATTTATTCATCATTTTCACAAATGCTAATGTAAAAGACTAGTTAAGGTACAAATGTGAGGACTGGGCCCTCAAAATACCGCATTCTGATTGGTCAACAGCAGGATGTTCTCTAATTTGAATGAGATAAATCTGCAGAAATAAGGTTTTCTGCACTCAGTTAGAACCTGAAACTAAGGGTCGTCTATTTTCTATGAAGAAAGTAATTTAAACATTCCTTTAAGTCAGACATATCCCGTCCTTTTTACCTTTGTCAGGTCTACTTAATATTCAGTCACCTTATATTTCACTCTACGTTCTCTTCTGCCTGGTGTGTTTCTTTCTGTCAGCCTCTGAGTCCATCCTCTCAGCGCCGTCTGAAGCAGCTCACAGATAAGCACGGTTCTGGAAAGATCTACCAGGTGGCGGCGGCGGTGGTGGGCAGCCGGGACCTGGACCTGAACCTGGCCAAAGGGGAGCTGGTGGCTATTATCAGTGAGGCAGACAGCCGGGGAGACAAACGAAGATGGCTGGTCGACGCAGGAGGTAAGAATCAACATTCTGATAAGAACAGCAGTCGACAAGAACCTTTTTTTGTTTAGCCGCGTCTTTGTGGCTCATGTCAAGTTCTCACTTGTCTCTGAGACAGTGTTGCCTGTGCTGTGATGTTTAAGTGTACCCACAGTGCCCTATTTATATCTGAGGATAAAATGTTCTGTAGTTAGAAACTCAGGAATGACAGATGCTGCGAATACTGACGCTTGTCTGATGCCAAGGCAGCTTTTCTTAATGCAGCTCTTTGGTGCCATCGTGCGGATGTTTGTTGTCATTGCAATTAAACAGCAATCACATGTCCTGTGTACATATGTATTAGTAAGTTAGTAAGCCAGGCACTGTTGCAGATAGGTGGCACATTTAGAGGACACATTTGTGAAAACTGGAATCAGCTTTAAAAACAATCAAATACAGCGAACATAAATAGTTTTGTTTTATTAATGTTGGATTAAACACTGAGAGGAGGTTACATACAAGTTAGGATACAGACTTTACATTAAAAAGTTTGTTCAATTCAGTTTTGAATGTTTAAGAGTGTGTTTTAATGTTACTGATGAAATTTAACAGTCATTAAAAAAAGTCATCAGCATTTTAAAAATTAATATTTTCCGTCATATTTCAAATGACGCAAAAATGACAATGACAAAATGACAGTTTTCATAACAGTTTCTCACCATGTGTCATATTAAATCTGTGAAGAAAACTTTTTCTAACATGTCTCCACTGTGAACGGAAAACACAATAGAGGTGAACACTCTTCATGAATTAAAGTAAATGGGGGTCGTGTTTAACAACAACAGCAACATAAAATCAAAACATCATTTTCAAACTCTCACACAATTCATGGAGTATAATCCAAATCTCATATATCCAGCCATGTGCTCAGTGCTTTTCAAATGTGCATTTTCACTTAAACGTTTTAAATCATTTAAAAAGCGGCACATAGCATTTAAACTCTTCTCAAGTGGTGCTCATATGCCCAGGCATGCTCAGGCATACTCTGGTCACACTACTGGTGGATGGAAGTGTTTATATTGTTAAGTTTTAACGAAAATTAATGTGTGTTGGGAGCACAGAGCATATGACTGGATAAATGAGACTTGGATTATACTGCAGGAGTTGTTTTAGAGTTTTTAAAAGGATGATTCGATATAGTTTTGCCCCTGGTTACTTTAATTTATGAAGAATGGTTTGGTCTGTGGAGGCATGTAATTAAAACAACTTCTTCACAAATTTAAGATAATACAGAGTGAATTATCAATATACAGATGGTCATTTTGCAGGTGAAATATTCTTTAAAGCAAAGCTGTTTAAAATTCACAGATTCCAGGTTCTTAAATGTGAATTGTTTTTATTAAGATAATTTAGATAAAACTTTTTTGAGTCATCTATGATATTAAATTGAGCACTTTTGGGTTTTGGATTGTTGGTCTGACTAAACAAGCAAGTTGTTGACATCAGCCTTGGCTTTGGAAAAGTGTGACTGACATTCTGTTGACTAAACAACACATTTATTTACTGAGAAAATCTGCAGATCAATCGACAGTCAATAAAAAGTTGTTAATTCAAGCCCTTTTATATGTTAACATGGCCACCCCCCTTTTTTATCTGTGTGTGTTTCATGCAGGCAGACGAGGGTACGCTCCTTCTGCAAAGCTGATTCGCTATCACCAGCCAACAGCAGACCCGCCGCCTTCCCCACACCTGAATCTGCCTGACGGCGTGACAGGAATCAGAAGACACTCCTACACCCCAGAGAACCGGCCGCTGACGGTCATGAGCCAGCCGTGCTTCCAGGTGATTGATTGATTGATTGAAACTTCACAGTCACGACACAGAATCCTGCCGTGCTCAAACTTTTCCTCATGCATCACCATCAGCCCTTAATTATCAAGATATATAGTTCACATTAGAACTCACCCACCCAAATATTGAAACGTGAAATGAAATATTTTCGCATTAATATTTTCTGATCTAATGCATCACTCAGCATATGTTACGGCCTCGTTAGTGAAATAGACTCGTAAATTTGAGCGGCCGCACACGAGAATCAGTCCGGCTGTAACATCGACCTCAGCTGAGTTATCTGACATCAGACTCCAAACTGTGAGTGTGTGTGTTCCTTTCATTAATTGCACGTTAGCGACTCTGTGTGTGTCTGCAGCTTTGACTGATCGATGTGACAGCGTTCCGCTGTGGAAGCATCAATTTGTCACGTCTGGCTGGGACTGTGTGTGTGTTTGTATGTGTGTATGTGAGAGAATCCTCGTGTATCCAGCCACGTGTAGGTTCGGGCTGCACAATGTATCATATTTCCGTACATCATAATGTCAGCTGTCAATAAGTGTGATACATGCATTGCAAAAGACTGTCATATTGCACTCAGTGATTTTTTTTCTGAGTTGAAAGTGAGATTCAGTCAAAAAACTTAACTTTAAAATGATGCTAGCATTCTTTTTTTATTGGTGCCTTTTGTGTTCAGTTCAATGTTTATTTGTTCAGTAGAAAAATGTTGGAAATAATTTCTTTTTCATTTTTTTTTAATTCAACAAGCAGCGTGTTGCTTTTTAGCCACACTGAGGCCTAGCTCACATGGACACAGGTTTTCCTTCGTTCCCAAAAAAAAAAAAAAAAAAAATCCATTCACATACGCTGTTATAAAAAAAATCTCTGTCCGAATGAAAACGCAGAAACATCAAGAACAAACTGAAACCCTAAAGCCATGTTGGCCAGTCATGCAAAGAAGAAGAAGATGTTGGCTGATCAGAAGCCTGATAAATGCATATCTCACTACATTTTATTAAGGCCCAAAGCTGTGCATATTTAAGGGCGGGGCTGGTAGAGTGAGAGGCTGTCTGTGAGGCGTTATTGACTCTATAGCCCACAGAGATCGCACTATAGGGCCACAACAATCAGTACGTTTACATGACACTTGAAAAAAACGCATTATTGCCTTAATCCGACTATAACTGGACAACTGAAGTGCATGTAAATGCGTTACTCTGACTAATATCGGAGTTCTCCATTTCCGATTAAGACACCCAGATACTGCGATTGGAATTCGATTTTCTCCGGCATGTATACGCCGTAATTGAATTAAACTAGACAATGAATGTGCGCATGCTCCACACCCCCCCGCGCTGGCGTATGACCCCGGAACAGACAAGACATGCTATTGTTGTAGCCCTCCAACAGCATACGGCGTTCTTGTCTGCCTCTCGAAATCACCATGACCACGAGGGATAGCGTGCACCTTATCTGCACAATCAGTAACGCGTACATTACGTACGAGATGAACAAAGCTGTGCAATTATCCATCTTGCTGTTGTTCGAAAATGCCAGTCTGCCACCTGACTCCAGTTGTTTATTATTAAGTGACGTAATAGGTCAACCAGAAAGGGGGCCGTATTAACCCGCTGAAATGACGCATATCGCCACGTAGTGTTGAGGAGGAGGACACGTTCACGTCAGTAATTCGATTTTCTCAGTTGCTTGTAAACTGGGACAAGGACAGAAGTCCGATTAGACGCCAAAATCGAATTTTGAGCATAGCTCGATTAAGCTGTGTATCTAAATGTACTGAATGACAACACTCAAGCTCATATTGTGATGCAGTTCACTTTATTTTCCACTGGGTGTCCACACCTTGCAGGCTTACAAAAGGGGGTGTCTGTGACAACCAGTCACATCTGTTAAAAGAAAGCATCACACCTAGCAACAAGGTTGACCACACCTCCTCAGTAAGATAAAAGTTTCTGTCCTTTCCTTGCTCAGAGTTGCTCTGAGAACTTTCCTAAATCAAGTTAGGAGCTCTCTTAGAGTACTCTCAGAATGTTTGTGAATACAGCCCCAGGAATTTAATGTATAACAGTAGCATTGGCCTTTAGTGTGACTTATAATACATGCGCCAGCAGGGCTTTATTAACAATAACAATGGCATAACATGGCAAAAACAACCATCTACCATCTCTGCTATATGGCGGCTGGCCTCGCCCTCTGCTGCTCAGAGGGTAAGGCTTTTGTCCTGTGAGTTAGCCGCTAGCTGCTACCAGCTACTTTTAAAATCTGCCGTGGAGGGTCACTCGCACAACACGTCATCCAAACGCCACAGCCGTGCCGCACATCATCCTGTCCTGCAGAGAAGAGAGGTCGCTCTGTTACCACCTCTGTTTCCAGCTCAGAGGGGAGACAACTCTGTCCCCTCATTCTGAGATCGTACCGTATATACAGCACAGGGAGGCGGCATAACAGCCTCTCTAAACAGGCAGTGTAAAATGGGCTTATGGACCAGATCCACCCCTCACTTCTACATATCTCTACCCTCTTGTCCAAATATGGTCACCTCTGGCTCCAAAACCTGAGCTGGTGATGGCCGAAATGCCGAACTTGAGGCTTCAAAACAGCAGTCCACAAACCAGTAGGTGAGAGTGTATCAAATATGCATGTGTACATTCGGAGAAGGCCTGAAAACATTTTAAATTGCGCTCAGTTCTGCCTTTCTGCTCTTTGTTTATCACAAGTAATATCAAGTGTGTGTAAATGGAAAAGTCCATAATTGGCTGTTTAACCTTGTAAGTGGGTTACTGTGTGAAGGGTTGAGAGTTAATTTATGCACTGCTGCAGGCTGAGCTAGAGCATGTTTGTGTGTGTGTGTGTGTGTGTGTGTGTGTGTGTGTGTGTTGTGTGAGATTGATTTACATTTTCAACACATGTGAGGTTGAGAGGGGAGTGTCATGGCTTGTAAATTTGGGATGGTTTATGTGATGTGAACATGGGAGGGAGGGAGATTTAGGTGAGTGGATGAGAAAGCAGAAATGCGTTGGGCATCGTGTGTGTGTGTGTGTGTACGTGAGATATGCCTCCATACTGCCTGTTAAAGTGAGTGATTGCTCCTGTGACCTTATAGATGCGGTTTTTCATGCCCTCTCCTCCCCAATTCCATCCCTCATGACCCTGACTCTGCTCATATACAAAACATACACACTGTACACACCCAGAGGCCATGTCCTCACTCTTTGTTCTTTCATCCACACTAAGCTGCTCTTTTGTAAGTGGAAAATAGCGAGGATGTATCACTAGAGCAGAAGCAGCCACATGATTAATACTGTGATGATTAAGAATATTAATACTATAAATATATTCCTGTCTGGCCTCTGTAGTAATGCGGGCAGTCTTGGTTAACTCATGTTGTCATGACCATATATCAACACAGAGAGGCACCGTTTAGCTTCACCTCACTCCTCAACTCTTTTATTCCCATCAGAAACACAGCTGCAGAAAATATTCACCCAGCTCCTGCAACATGAATCGCTCTGCCACTGATAGCCGTGGTCACTTTACCTTTTTTTTTTTCCTCCTGCTTGTCTCTGCCCAGCGAAATGCTAATTAAATGCTAATTGGTGTAGACCGTCAGGGCAGAGCTAATGTCGAAGCTGAGAGGTGAGCTAAGGTGAAGGGTTTGTTAATGACACCGAGCAGCCGGCTAAACTCAGCTATTAGCACAGCTGCGGCACTCTGTCATACCAACACAGGGCTCATTAGGAAGCCTTCATTCTCTATGTGTGTGTGTGTGTGTGTGTGTGTGTGTGGTGATGAGATGGGGTTTGTCAAGACATAACTAGTGGGCTTAACCTTTTCAGAGAATATTACAATGATATGTGGTTGTGTGTGTGTGTGTGTGTTCGCGTTCGCATTTGTACCACAGACTGTATAGAATAATGGTTTTAGCCACCATGACGTCATCCATTGGTCTGTGGACTCAAGTTTGGCATTTTGGCCGTCGCCATCTTGGTTTTTTAGAGCCAGATGTGACCATATTTGGATAAGAGCGTGGTTCTGGGGAGGATGCGCATTGTTCCGCATCTATCCTGATTGACAGGTCACCATTGTAGCGACCCGTCAGTCACAAAGGTTGTCGCGGCCTTTATGCATCCTCTGCTTTATCATCTATTATACTTTTAATGTGACCGTAATTTACCTAATTAACATCATAGTGTATTAAAGAAGACTTAAAACTAGCGATTAAGACCATAAACTTCTTCTGAAAATGTTTACTGAGGTTATAAATCAAGTGAGAAGTTGGGTAATTTTGTGACTTCTTTTTCCAACCAAGTTGCCCCCTGCTGGCCATTAGAAAGAATGCAGGTTTAAAGGGCCGTATGCATGCTGTGTCTTTAACCACCTGGAAAATGCAAGGTCAGGTGCTGGGCGCTACTCTTGTGCCTACTGTGTGCCAGCGTTCAAGGGCACAGAGGCATCTGTCTGACATTACTAAGTGACCCTAACCAGCACTGTGTCATAGCTTACTCACCAGACTTCCTGATTACAGAGCTGATCTTCTTCCAGGCATTGTTTTGTACTGTATTTGACCAAAAACACTGTCTGTGGAACAGATGTAAAGCTCTGGTAGTCCTGCACTAAAATAATGAACTTTTCCTTATTTATCACAGACTGATATTTATGGAAGAAGGTAAAGATATATGCTGGCTGTGATTGGTTGGTCCTTGTCACTTGACATGTGGTGTGTGCTGCTGTGTTCCAAAAGTTGAAGTCTGTTTATCTTGGGGAGCAGCCATTGTGCCCTGAAACGGAGGTGGTCGGGATCACGTGCAAGCTGCAACGGCATGGCTCTTGCATCTGAGCGTGCCTGCTGTGCATCTACATTCAAAACAATGTATTTAAGGGCACAAAAAATACAGCGGGCCACTTCTTATATGAAGTCTGTGATATGCACCTTTTCGCATGTTTTCTCGACACACTCTTTTTTTTTTTTTTTTTGCTGTGTCGTGAATTTTGTAGCGCTATCCCCAAATCAGAATTTTTTATTTGGATCAGATTTGGCTGTTAAACACAGAGATTCTGCATTTTGTTCTTTTAGTTTAGTTAGTTCCAGCTGAGCAATTTGATTGGACAGGAGGCCTTTCATGAGTGCTGATATACAGCATGACAGCACTGGGACTTTAAACTCTGCCTGTATCACTCCGCTTTACAGGTGGAAACATATGACCGCAACAACATTTATGTTAAATAATGAATGCTCAGAAAAGGACGAAGGGACAGAAAGAATACTGAATACTGTTAATATCCAGGTGTGATCATATGACACCAGAAGACAACGCAACACACTGCAGGGCTCAACAATAAGGATTGCCTGATTGCCCGGGGCAAGTAAAACTCAAGGTCGGCATGTAAACTAACAACCTCACTTGCCCGATCGGGCAAGTTGCTAAAAATAGTAAAAGTTAATAACTAACTGATAAAATAAATGTAATTTAAAACGTGCTCTTCTGCTCTGATGCAGCAGTCTCTCTGCCTGAAGTCACAGGCACAGCTGTGTAACAATGTCCTGCCCACAGCCCCCATTGATATTATTTTGCGCGACGGACGCTTCATATAATAACATAACAATATACTATTTATGGTGTTATGCCATCGTGTCATTTCTGTCTCTACATGGTCACGCGTTAACAATTCTCCTCTGCTCTCTGTATCGCGGACGGCGGAGTTCCGCCACACACACAGGTGAGCACGCTAGAGCGGCTCGGGCCGCATTTTCCTGACCACACCTGACCCCAAGCCCGGTGCAGTTTGTCAGCTGACAAAGTTATTGAAATGGACAGTGTGTAAATAACCATCAACAGACTGCTGTTACGCACAGACAAACACGCTGCTCACACAGCAGCTCAACACGGCACTCGTGCTGAGCTTGTGTTGCGTTCAGGCATTGTCACGTAAATAACAACTTCCAACACTTAAATAGGTCATAGCACAAAACAGCAGCATGTCATGTGACTTTTTACTTTATTATATTCAATAAAATTGTATGATCCTAAATCTTGAGACTCCTCATATGTAAGCTAGACAGACATTTCACCTGCTCATTACTGTGCACACATGTACTGTATGTACTTAGTCCTAAAGAGCCCTTCTGGTGCCAGTAGATACACAGAAACATCCCAGCAGGCTGTGCTTTGCAAGCATACAAAAAAGTTTCACGCATGTGAAAATTATTTTTCATGTGTGTGCTTCACCTCCGCTGCTACAACTCCATCCTAGGGGAAACACTGCTGTGTGCGTTTTGTGCAACAGGTGGATGTGGTAGTCTACTGGTAGAGTAGAGAGAGCTAAGTAGCGTTGAAGTAGAGTAGAGCAGGGCAGAGAGATGGAAGCAAAATATATTAAACCCGGTGTTAATACAGCAGAATTGGAGAGAGGGGTGAAAAATAAATAGAGGTGGGCATGGCTCAAGTAGGGTGCAAAATTATAGACGGAGAACGATTGACACATTTTTCACTTTAAGCCCTGACACTGTCATTTTTGTGTAGGAATTAAGCTACAATACATGACATATGTTGTTTTAATTAATAAATACAGTGTGAATAAAGATTACATAACATAAAAGTAACTGCAGTCTTTGTTAATTGATAGCTGCTTAAATTAAACAATTTTTATAGGGCAAGTAAAAACTGACTTTGGGCAAGTAGATCTCTGACCAACTTGCCCGACCGGGCAAGTGAAAAAAAACGTTAGTGTTGAACCCTGCACTGACTAAGCTGTTAACTCATCAGCATCACACTTATTCCATCAAAGCGACCGTCCACAGACTGTTTCCACCGGCCACAAACTAAATGGAGACACACAGATGTAGCCTTCATGACACACAGCAGCTGGCCTGTGGTAAAGTGTAGACCTAGTTTACACAAAGTAGCGAGCCAGTGTGCAGGAATGTTAATGTGTTGCTTGGCAACAGTCCAGTTGCCAAACTATTCGTGTTGGTGAGCCAAATAAATCATTAAATAAACAAACAAATCAGAACCTGTTGCCACATTTTACTGTTGATAAATGGCGCTTGTAGAACAGCAACATCATACTCAAGGTCGTGCACTCCTTCTCGTTACTAACTGTAGTTTTTGATCACAGTTTTCTCTGCATGATAAAATGAGCTAGCATTTGCATTCAGCCCAAACCAGAGCTGAGCCTGACCAGCTCAGGCTGATGAGGTCCAGTTTAGGCTGATAAAACTGGAGCAAAGTGTGACAGTGTCGATCTGAGCAAACTGAGCCTGAGACGTTTTAAAATGGCCACTTCACTGAAGACAAACCTTTCTGAGTGCGTGACCTTTCCTCTGATACCCCCCTGCCAAATGTTACACTTTCCCCCTCCATTACCAGTAAGGTCACAGAGTAACAAACTTGTCTCTCCATTTCTTTCTCATCCTGTCATTTTGTTCTCTGCTGCTCCTCAGCCTCGCGGGGCACCTGGCACAGCCGCCTTGTACTCTTGTGTTTGACTCAGCGTCCTCTCTTCCAGGTGCTGGCGGCGTACGACTTCACAGCGCGAGGAAACCATGAAGTGTCTGTCAGAGCCGGCGAGCCAGTCCGTGTCCTGGAGCCCCACGACAAACGAGGGAATCCTGAGTGGAGTCTGGTGGAGACAAGAGGTGGGCTCAGAGGCTACGTGCCCTCCAACTACCTCACAATCATGCCCGTGGGGACTGGGCCACCTGGCATGTTCCCGCCCTACTGACAGGAGGGACGGAGACACAGCAGCACGTACAGTATGACAGAGGATTCACCATACTGTCTTTAGAAGGCTTACAGCAGTATTTTTTTAAATGAAGGTGCGTCTGCTTCTCAAACAGTAACATGACTCTACATCGTGACCATCGTTATTATCAGTGTTTTAAACATCAGAGCCATTAAATACAAGAGTTTCATGGCCACAGTGTTAGAAGTAAAAACGCCATCAGTTTTATTTGCACAGCCCAAAATCACAAATTCGCCTCTAAGGTCTTAACACCCTCTGTCCTTGGACACTTTATTCGATAAGTATATCGTAACCTTTTACAAGTAAGAGCTTATCTGTCTTCTCTAAGGCCTTTTCTTCACTATCTCTAACTCAGTTTCTGCACTAAATTTGAAAAAGATTTTGTTCCCCTCCACACCCAAAATATATCTTTTCAAAAGTGCCATTCAAAGAAGAGATGACACAAGTCTCACAAACTGGTGTGAACACGTGTGAGCTTCAAAAACACTGACATCTGACTGTAATGTCATCCAGACTTCAGCTCTGTGTTCACTCGATTAATCACTCAGGGTGTAAATCACAAGTTTTATCACATTATGATTATTATTGATTAAATTGACTCCACTAAAACACATGAAACACGGCTCACAAGCAAGAATATTTACCAAAAGATATAAAATAATAACTGTCAAGGTTCACAGACATAACAGTTATTTTTTTTGCTTGTCACCATTAGGGCTGCAGCGATTAGTCGACTAATCAATGACTAATCGACTATTAAAATAATCGGTGACTATTTTTGTAGTCGACTAATCGGTTTTCATAGAAAAGTACTATAAAAGTACCCCAAAATACTCTTATTGCAGCTTCTTACATTCAGATATTGGCAGCTTTACACACTCTCCCATGATGGTGAACTAAAACTCTTTGGCATGAGTACGAAACAGGACATTAGACGAAATAATTTTGGGGTTTGGGAGAGACAGACCGACATTTTTCAACATTTTAACACATTTTCGATAAAATGATTAGTCGACTAACGAAGAAATTATCGACAGATTAGTTGGCAATTAAAATAATCGTTAGTTGCAGCCCTAGTCATCATTGTTAGCTTAAGCCTGCGGCACTTTCTTTTAATGCACGTAACATGATTTACTCAGTAACATTTACCTGTCTCCCTCTCCTGTGCTCTGCTGCAGCTCCTTGTGTGTGTGACGACAGTAGGGGTGTAACACACATTGATCCGGATCAATATATTGTCAAATGATCGACAATCAAATGAAAATATTTATACATATCTGCATCTTTGAGACGCACTTTTTTTATTTTGAAATTCCCATGGCATGTCTGTGTCACCTTTTCTGTAGGTAATGGCCAGCAGCCAATTAAAAGACAATGACGATATTTACTGGCAGCGCCTCATGATCACAGGCCCCTACATTGAATCAAATGGAAATTCACTGTACTTCAAAATAAAGTGTGCTTTATACATAACTGACACATTAACGAGTCACTTGCGGTCCATCCAGAATGGACCCGCGACCCACTTTTGGACCGGGGCCCACCAGTTGGAAACCACCGGTCTAAATAACTGATACAGTGTCATATCATGGTGAAACTTGTGATTTACACCCCTAGTGGACGGATGAAGCTCCGCCCCCAGTAACGCACAGAGGGGAGAGAAACGGAGCTGGGTATCAAGTAAAAATTGCGATATCAATACCAGTTCCCTTAAGGTGATGCCAACATGCTTTGCCAAGACCTTTTTTGTTCCACAACATCATGTAAACTAAAGCACTCAGTTGTGTAAAATGCCTCTAGACACCACAGACGTGTAGTATAGTCAAATATTTGAATGTTTTGGTGGCATCTCGGCACGCCACATCGCCGAATTCAGTACGCCATGCTCAACTTCACTACACCACAGACTGTTTGGATTGTAGCTGCTGCAGTGGTGGGCCAATCATGCCGCATTAAATTGAAGGACACTTGCTGTGATTAGCTGTGAGCAAACCGGAACAGGAAGTCTTTTTTTTTCTAATTCATGAAGGATCAAATGCGGGTCGGGTTTGACTGAGGAAGTTTCAATACTCCCGTTGGTCTGACAGCTGCTCAGGCCTGGACCGTATAATATGGGACATACTGGACACACTGGAAACGATGAAGGAGCTTCAGCCCCGGTGCTGGTAGTTACGTGATGTGTTGCTAATGAGCACTTTGGCGGGACACTGAACTGGAATTTAACTCTGCATCTTAAGGCTGAAGGACGATCTTCAAGTTGCACTGCAAAAATCTTTCATGGTCATTATCACAAAGCACCAGAGACGATGGGGAGAATATACTGAAGACAAATGAGGATCAGCTGACCTCTGTGAGAAGGCGTATCCCACAATCCCCGGCGGGACGAAAGGACACTTGAATTGAAAACGATAGGCTGCATGTTCTCGTTAGAGAGCCTGCGTGTTAGCGAGCTAACGGCAACACTTGGATGCACAGAGCAGAAAGTGTGTGTGCATGTGTTTGATGTGAAATTGGGCTGACAGTTGTGTGTGTGTGTGTGTGTGTGTGTGTGTGTGTGTGTGAGCTGGGTCTCCTCCTCCTCACCTGGAGGCAGGAGCAGTACTGTATCAAGACTGACAGGTACACAGCACTCTCATCATCTCAGACAGTGTAATGTGATGTAAATGTAAAATGTCTCCAGGGCCGAGTAGGAGAGAGGCGAGGAGGGGAGGAGTCGGAGATCTAAAGACACAGGAAGGAATTCATACGTGGAGAAGAAGCGAAAGAGTTGGAGGGAAAATAGGAAAACTCTGTGCCTGCTTTTCCTCCTCACATCCTTTTCCTGTTAGTCTGAATATCTATTTTGTCTCAGCCTCCTTCCTTTTCCCACTCCAACCATAAGCTGATTTAAATTCACTCTTACATTCACTTCCTACATTCCCCCCTTCATCTGTAAAGGCTGCGGATCTGTAAAGGATGTGTCACCGGTGTGCTTTCATTCTCTCCGTTCACATCACAGGACGAGAATCAACTGCTCCGTGAGGTTTTTGGCTTGAAAAGGTTCCAATCACAAATATAAAACAGTAACGACAGGACTGAAGCAACCTACTTCTGTATTCATAGGCACCTGATGATGCCTGTTGCTATGGATACTGTTCAGTGAATGCAGGTCGCGTCTCCCTGTGGCGTTTCTTCAAGTTGGATGGACTGTGAAAACACTGAGCTGCAGCACAATTCAAGTTGTTTTTGTCGGTTTTGCAAATATTTGCCACCTCAGTATCTTCATGTCACACAGTACGCAGACCTGTGCGACAGGAAGAACTGTTCTGCACTGCAAACTAAACTACAGCTGCATTTCATTTATGTGCTTTTAACTTTTAATGTCAGTGCGTTTAAAAAAAACATGTGCCGCAGCGTCACATGACATCATTCCTATCTAAGTTCAATGATGTACTGATCCTGCAAACATCTTGATCTTGATCTCTTTTTTCAGAGCGCTCCGTGTTTTTTGTGCGGCCACTCTGACGATGACATCACTGCCACTTTTTTAGCTAGGTTGCTTTCACTGTAACAACAGAGACAGAGACGCTAATTTTGCGAGCACATCAGTCGGCGGACACTAGGTGTCGCTGGTGAGTGTTGTGATTTTATCACCGCTCACTTTGTAAGCTTGAGGTTAACTTTGTCAACCCTCTCTTAAGTTAGCGCTTTGTTAGCTACCTGGCTAATGTTAGTGTCAAGATCTTGTTGTCATAGAAACAAAACCCACGTGCAGCAAGTCAGCACACAAATCCACCAAAGACCCACGGATGTACGGTCACCCCTCCCAAATGCGGGCCACATTTAAAGGACGTGTAGAGAGCTACAGTGGCTGACAAAAAATGTCTATCTAGAGCCAGTGTTTGGTTTGTCCCTTCTGGGCTACTGTAGAAACAACATGGTAGACTCTGTGGAGGAGGACCCGTTCTGTATGTAGATACATAGGGTTCATTCTGAGGTAATAAAAACATGATTCTCAGTTTTAGTTGATGATAAACCAATGAAAACAAAGTTCTGAATATTTTTGTCACTTGCCAGTAGATGCCCCTAAGTGGAAACACTGGACCTTAAAATCTGTGTAATCATTTATCCAACATGGAGCACCTACTCAACAGTGGCTGCACATGACATTCCTGGAAGTGGGCGTCTTGTCACACGAGCGTGTTTTGCATAAAACGGAGCCTTTTGTCCGGCGGATAGTGCTGTATCAGCTGCTGAGGATGTGAAGCAGAGGGAGGGGGCCGCTCAGCTGGAGCTTAGCTGTTCCCATTCGTCTGAATGTCAGGACGGCGCAGAGCAGCAGGAGGGACGGGGAGAGTGTGTGTGTGTGTGTGTGTGTGTGTGTGTGTGATGCTACTAATGTACCAAAATACCAAATGTCCTCAAGGTTAGTAAGAGAAAGGGGAAGTAAAGAAACCTGACGACATTTTACCTGCTGTCACTTCTTCAAAGGCCAGTTTAGGATGAAAGGAAGAATTCAGCCATTAAATGTTGTTAAAAACAGGTAATGGCACTAACTTTGCATTTTGGCTTTTATTTCACTTTTTTTGTATTTATTGTAAATAGTGAATTAACGGTGAGAAACTGCTACTGGTGATGCCTCCTAACTCTGCACTCCACTGCAAAGAATTTCTTATTCTTTGAAAAAACTTGCAGATACTGTAAAAATAAAATACATGACTTCACAGCACACTCCTGGAAAACATTTAGAGCCATGTTCTAAAGATATGTGATTATATATAGATAGTAAAGGGTCTATTTTTTCATTAAAATCATCTTTTTTTTTTAATAAAATGTTGCTTTAATTTCATTCATTCAACTCTCGTCCACTAGAGGGAGCTGGAGACCTAGGTTGGTTGATGAGAGCCTGTGTATTTCACTGTGTAACTGGTGTATTTGCGTGTGTGTGTGTGTGTGTTACCTCTGTCAGTATTAGAGCTAGCCTGAGAGCAGAGCCTGAACATAATCTTGTACATTCTGTTCCTATTGTCCAGTTTTTTTATATTAACCCTCTGTTGAACCAACATGTGAAGAGGTGAATGTTTAACCTGCTGACGATCTGGTTTTACAGTTTTACAGTCTGTACAGCATTTCTCTGTGTAATTTATTGTTTTGTAACTGTGTTGAGTCATATTGTTGTTTTTAACTTATTCGATGCCGCAGGGCGACCTGACCTGAGATGAATCATGAAGTCTTTGAAGTGTTGCCAAAGTTATGATGTTGGACTCACTTTCTCTCTCACACACACACGTATTCACACAGCAGATGGGAGTGTCTGCAGTGCAGCAGTAGTATCTGTCAGGGCAGCTGTGAACTGACTGTCTGTGTGGCTTCAATAAAACTAAACAGAAACCTGTTCAATGTCCTTGTATCACCTCATGTTAATAACATATCCAAAAAATTATTCAGACATTAATGATCAGTTCAGATCAGTATCGTGTAAAAACTGGAAATTATAACCTTTCTGCCATCAGCTCAAAGGTTTAATTTTGTTAAGGCTTGAAGCTATGCAGTAATAAATGGCTGGCTGCCTTGACTGACCGTCAGTATATGAGGCATTGCAACAGATTCACTACTCGCTCCTCCAAAGCTCCAAAGTCTTGATCCAAGATGATGACGGCCGAAATGACAAATTGGAGTCTTCAAAACAGGCCACAGACCAGTGACTACAAGGTGGCTACAGCCATTACAGTCTATACAGTCTATGAGCCAATCACAGCTCACACTGGGCAAAAAAGTTGGGTGCATCTGGGCAGGTTACCAGCCAATCACAGAGCTGAGACACTTGCGGGCAAGTTTGTCAATAAACCTAACGTGCATGTCTATTTGCATCCATGTGTTGTCTTACAATTGCTTGTTTTGTCCAAAACCCATTGACCCAAACAACAATATAAAAGGCAGTGACAGGAATGTTTGCTTACTAAATGACAAATGATGTATTAGTAATGAGAATTGTTATCAATTAGATATTTTTTCATCTATCGACAAATCATCTAAGCACTAGAAACTTCTCTAGTGAACATCAATTTGGTGAAAGCCAGATCAAAACCAGGCTAAGTTTGGTTGAAAGGCCAACAAGCAAGTTTTAACTGCACATTAAATGCTGTTAAAACAATGGTTATATGTTTTGTAGACACCTGAAAACTGTGACCCTTTGGACATGTTCCCAATTTTTCAGCTGTCCTTGAAACAATACTCACATCCCATAGGTGCTCAACTGGATTCAGGTCAGACGAATGAGAGGGCCAGTCAATGGCATCAGTGCCTTCATTATCCAGGAACTGCCTACACACTCTGCCCACATGAGGCCGGGCATTGTCCTGCACCAGGAGGAACCCAGGGCGCACTACACCAGGAGGAACCAAGGGCATGCTGCACCAAGAGGAACCAAGGGCCTGCTGCACCAGGAGGAACCCAGGGCCTGCTGCACCAGGAGGAACCCAGGGCGCACTACACCAGGAGGAACCCAGGGCCTGCTGCACCAGGAGGAACCCAGGGCGCACTACACCAGGAGGAACCCAGGGCATGCTGCACCAAGAGGAACCAAGGGCCTGCCATTCACTCTGAGGATTTCACCCTGGTACCTAACAGCAGTCAGGGTACCGTTGGCTATGACATGGAGGTCTGTGTGACCCTCCAAGGATCTGCCTCCCCAGACCATCACTGACCCACCACCAAACCGGTCATGCTGGGTGATGTCACAGGCAGCGTAACATTAACCACAGCGTCTCCAGACTCTTTCACACCTGTCACATGTGCTCAGTGTGAACCTGCTCTCATCTGTGAAGAGAACGGGGCCCCAGTGGTGGACCTGCTAGTTCTGGTGTTCTCTGGTGAATGCCAGTCAAGCTGCACGGTTCTGGGCTGTGAGCACAGGTCCCACTAGACGACGTGGGGCCCTCATGCCACCCTCATGGAGTCTGTTTCTGACAGTGTGGTCAGAGACATGCACACCAGTAGCCTGCTGGAGGTCATTTTGAAGGGCTCTGGCAGTGCTCCTCCTGTTCCTCCTCACACAACGGAGCAAATACCGGTCCTGCTGCTGGGTTGATGCCCTTCTACGGCCCTGTGCAGCTCTCCTCGTGTAACAGCCAGTCCCCTTCACAAACCTTCTTGTGACTACATGTATGGATGTGTCATCCTGGAGGAGCTGGACTACCTGTGCAACCTGATTGGGCTGCAGGTACCGCCTCATGCTACCAGTGGTGACAAGGAAACAGCAGAAACTGATTCACAATCACTTGTGCTTCCTATACAGACAGATTTATATCCCTGAAGTTTAACTGACTTGCTGTTATACTGTGACAACTAAGTGTTCCCATCATTTTGAGCAGTGTATTTTCCCTCTCAGACACTTTGAAGGACAAACAGGCAAACTTCCATCCCAATGGTCCCAAGTTTGAATCCCAGAGGAGCTGGAATAGTCTGGACACTGAAGTTGACAGCAACAAGCGCTTCCTCAACATCCGCCACTGTTATGCCCTTAAGCAAGAGAGCCCACTGCTGAGCGTGTCAGCTGAGCAGTTTACTAGTTCTGGCAGATTCTTACAGACTGAACATGTTTGCAGAGTAAACACGTCTCCTCACAGGTTTCGTACTCGGCAGTGAGAACAGGCTCGCTGCCCAAACTGGTCAGATTCTTTACACAGCAGCTGTCACCACAGCTAATCTAAAATGTGATGTTTACTTCTGTGTCTCCTCTTCCTGTTATTTAGCTCCCTTCACATCCTGTCCTCATCCTCATCTCATTGCTGGGATTGATTCAGTGCTTTCAACGTCGCAGTCGCTCCACTCCCTGTCTTATTTTCCACCACAGTGTATAATAAAACAATTCTTAAATTCCCATTTTCTCTCAGCCACCTCAGTCATGTTGTTTTTCCTCTGGAGCGGCAGATGTGAGTTTGAACCGCTCACAGGTACCTCTTTCATCTTCATACACCTTCAGTGCAGCCAAGTGCAAAATAAATGCATAATAGAAAGCTGCGGCGAGTACACACACACACACACACACACACACATTTATTATATGCTGTGTTTAGTTTTGTTTCTGTTTCGGGTGAGTTCAGCGTTGCACTCACTGCACCGTTCACCTGCCGTGTGAATGCAAAGCAGCAAATGTTTCCCAGAGAAATAAAAATGGTGAAAGATGCTGTGACAGTATTTTTTATATTCTCCACATATCATGTGTTTAGTTGAGCCAAACCTGAACGCATAGATTGTTTCTCTCTGCCTGTCAGACGCTGTTAGTGCGGCCTGTTTTTACCTGTTTTGTTCTCTCAGCCGTGATCAGACAACAAACATCCAGCCACAGGTGCTCTAATGGGCTGTTTGTCTGTCATTAGCATCACTGCTGTTTACTTTGAGGCTGACTTTATTTGAGTTATTGATAAAGAGACGAGTAAAGAAATGCTAAATAGGCGAAGTGAGACAAAGAACTCCCCGTATTGATTCCTACTGACAGAGAGAAAAACACAAGATGACAAATATTAATGACATGAAAACACAAGCAGGGGTGGATGAACCTGAAGCAGCAGTTTGCCTCCACAAGCTGCTTCGTTGGCTTTTTGGAAACACTTCCAGGAGTTTGAATAAGAGCAGGAAGAGGTTTTGACGGACGAATACACTGACTGTGTTGTGTGCTCTCAGAGCTTTGCACGCCAGCGTTCAACTGAGTGTCTTTGAAGCCAACTGATTCAGATCTTCACTCTCTTTCATCTCCTGTACTTCAGTCAGCAGCTGGCTTTGTCCCAGGTACCCGGGAAAGAGAGTATTCTGACTCGACCTGAGCCTCCCTGGCAGCAGGGACTAATGAAAAGCTGCAGCAGGTTTAGCCAATGAGCACAAAGTTCCTCCTGTTATAGAGTTATTGTAGGCCCAATCCCAATCTTCAAACACAGACTCACAGACTTTAAAGGAGCAATAAGCAAAATTCATCATTTCTAGATTGAAGGAATTAAAAAATCGCAATGTTCATGTGAACACCCCCCCTGGTGAGCTGGTAGAAGCGCTCCATAGCTGCAAGTTACTCCAGTAGCCGTAGTAGCTCTAGTGCTAACTCTAGGAGTTAACGCTAAGGCTCACGGTCTCACAGAGAAGAGTTGGAACGTTAGCATGGCAGCCGATAGCTAAACACAGCAGAGACCGAGAGTGAGTGAAAGACATTGCTAACTTCTAAACTAAGTTGGCTGTTTAGGTTTTATTTCCTCGCCCCTGTGGCGAGTGAATCTGCCTGCAGTGAAAGTGGGGCTAACCGGTGCTTCCTCCTCTGGCTCCACTTCACTCAGCTGCCAGCACAGCCAGTTAGCCTCCGCTAGCTTCCCAGCTAGTGGCTCTCCATTTGGATCCAACTGGAGCACCGAGCCCTGGTTTGTTATTCAGGTTAATGTGGGAAGAAGCAGCGGGTATATCGGGCAGCTGAGTGAAGCTGAGTGAATTGGAGCCTGCGGAAGAAACACTGGGACCGTCTGGATGTGATAGTCCGTGGAGATGCTGCGGTGCTTGGCTGCACAGACAAGGTGAGTGGGGGTGGGGGGTGGAGAGCAGAGGTAGAGGGAGGAGTGGCTCATGACACACTTTGTTTTGGTCTACAGGCAGTGCACAACAGCCAACCTAGCGGTGAAACGATTTTGCTTATTGCCCCTTTAAGGTGTGTTCCCACTCAGTGTATTAATGCTCAGGGCTGTCCCACTGTAAAATCCATAGACTGTGTAAAGTAATAGACGTAGCCACTGTGACATCACTCATTGGTGCATAAACTCCAGTTTGGCATTTTAACCCCCAGTTCAGACCAATGATCGCGGTGAGACGAAACTCTTTTAGAATGTTGCAGAGAAAAGTTGCAGCACTGTGAACTGGCCGTCTGAGCTTGACTCAAGCTGGCTGGTGGTGTCACCTGCAACTCAGCTGGTCAAATATCCAACGGCCGGTTTTAGAGCATAAAGCATGTCACCTGTTTCAACAGCCAGTCGGCTTGTAAAAATCAAAATGATTGCAGACAGCGTGTTGGCTTGCTGCGACAGGTGCTCCGTCACTGCTGAGCCCTCTGTTTCTGTCCTCATGGTGTGCCGATGTCGGATGTTGGGTCGCTGCTGCTGCTGGCTCTATGTGCTTATGCCCCGCCCACACACACATTCTAACTTGACTAATTGGCGGTGGTTATTTATAATATTGTGGCGTATTGATTATGAATACAGTCCATCTGATGCTGGTTTTGTTTCATCACTGTAGCCAGTATCTCACTATCACTATCCTCATTCAGATTTTAAGAAGCTACAAATTATATTCAGCCACAAAATAAGTCTGAAAAGCTGCAAATCAGATCAGAAGCACAGAGAGTTGTTGACTAGAGATGATACGCCGTCTCATGGTGGTCACTTCCTGTCAACGTTACAGATCAGAAGCGCAGAGAGTCGTTGACTAGAGATGATACGCCGTCTCGTGGTGGTCACTTCCTGTCGACGTTAGAAGCGCAGACAGTGTACAGAGAGCGCTGCTAAGTAGTTTCCCGTTTTAAATCATCTGGTTGTGAATCTTTGGTCAGAACTGGCCTTGAGTTGTTGCCATCTTGGATTTTTGGAGCCAGAAGTAACTATATATGGGAGTCTGGCACTGTGGAAGAGACCGAGGATGTGACTGAGAAGCTGAGGACACCATCATCAGACAGCCTGTCACTCAAAGTGACCCAGCCTTGAATAACTTAAAGCCTTGATAAAATGTAAATGGCTAAAAAATTCAAATTCATACAAATGTAGCCCTGCGCAGCTGTAATGACTGGGAAATTAGTTATAGAGTCCAAAACCAGACTGGGAACATGGTTATGTCTGCTGTGAAGTTAGACAGCCTCAAGTGGCCATTAGAGGAACTGCTGTTGGGGTGTTGGTGGCTTAGTGGATAGAGCAGGCGCCCCATGTACAAGGCTGTTGCTGCAGCGGCCCCGGTTCGAGTCCAGCCTGTAGCCTTTTGTTGCATGTCATCCTCTCTCTCTCTCTCTCTCCCCCTTTCACACTCAACTGTCTTGTCCATTAAAGGCAAAAAATGCCCCAAAAAATATCTTTTTAAAAAAAAAGAGGAACTGCAGTTTTTGGCACTATTACTTTGGCTTCATTTTTCAGCACCGAAGGTTGTTGCTTGGTATAAAACCTGTCCCTGGCCCCCAGTGTCAGACGATGCCATGCTTACAATGTGTTATCATTTTTAAAAATCCCCATCGCTGTGCAAAACTCGTCTCACATAGCCAAACCTATCTCTACACTATGCTTTAACCCTGTGTGCAAAACAGCATCAACCCCTGAGCCAACAACTTACACGCTAAAATGTGGTGTTTTCTTTTGCAAGGATATAGCCATTTTAATGCCAGGGCTTGCTTCTCCACCAAAACAAATTCCCCCTGGACACTATTTTGCATGAGCACCATCCCTGCATCCAGGGCGTAGCGTCACCCAGACAATTGTGACTTGTTAAAAATAAAAAATACAAACATCCCACAATGTTTTTTTCCCTGAGTGCAGAATTATAATAGGTTCAGCCCTGCTTCCAGTTTTTTCCAGTGGCTACTCGAGGTATTGCAGCGCAAAATCTCCTCGACCCAAAAAGCATTTTCCCCATAGACCACCATTGTAAAAGTGAGCAGTTCTCATTGGGCTGAACAGGCTTCATCTTGGTGTCCTGTATCAAGATCCAAAAATACAATCATGTTTCATCCAGACCTTTCTCCTGCACGGGCACAGCACAAGATAGGTCAGGCTATGCAAAACTAGCTTTTAGCATGGAGATTGGGATTGGGCCATACTGTAGTAATCTGAAAATGGAAGTGAACATGGCAGCTAAGCTCTCTCACATAAAACATTTTCAATCTTGATCCACTATGATTGTACCTCAGTGAAATATGTCTGATGATATATTATTGTGGTCTGACAAATGAATTATAATTACCACGGCTGTAACCTCCACACATGTAGCCCACACTGCTAACCGCAGCTGCAGCATCATGTCTGCTGAGCAGATTTTGTCTGTTGTGTTTGGGGCTGGAGCTGCCCGTGGAATCTGAGCAGATGAGTGTTTGTGCCGAGCGTCTCCACAGGGAGCATTAGCCGGCTTCAGCGGGCACTGGAGTGTGAACTGGAGAGCTGGTTTAGGGGCTTTTAGAGTGTCACTTAGTGAACAAACGCTGCCTCTGTATTTGTGTGGAAGCACGTCAAGGCTCTGTGCAAGCTGCTTACATCCGAGCGGCGATGCTTGGCTGCCCAGTTTTGTGTGTAAAAATGGACATATACATGCATGAATATCTTATGGCTGCGTATGTATATATTTGAATTGCAAACATTTCCTGTGAGGACGTCTTGTGCACGTCTTCACTCAACATATGTGTCCATTCAAGCGTGAGTTCAGTTTTAACAGTGACGAATGTGTGTGTGTGTGTGTGTGTGTGTGTGTGTGTGTGTGTGTGTGTGTGTGTGGTGCCCATTAATGCTTACATCAGCAAACCTCTTTTCTGTTAGAAGCTGTTTGATGAAGAGGAGCACCTTCAGGCGTCTCATACCCTCTGAATGACGTGTGTGTGTGTGTGTGTGTGTGTGTGTGTGTATGCCTCCTCGTGTGTGTGTAGGAGGATGTGTATGCCGCTTTGTGTGTGTGTGTGTGTGTGTGTGTGTGGCTGAGCCTCAGCAGTGTAACAGTGAACAGATCCCAGGCTATAAATATCTTGTCCGCTAACTGACGCTGAGCTAAAAATAGACACACACTGTTCACACTGCTGCCTAGAGGACGACAGGAGAACTGCATTTAAAGAAACAGTTTGTGTTTTTATTTATTTCTGTGTACAGTCACAAATCAGAGCCTCCAGTTTGTGTTTGTGTGTTTAAGGAACCAAAGTCAACTGGGACTGGAAAAACAAATTCCCTGAAAAGAAGGGAAAAAATCAAGATGGCAGAGTCTGGGGCAGAGATGGTCAACAACAATTGCCAAAATCAATATGAAGGTGAATGCTGAAAAATAAATGAATAAAAAACAAATAGGAGAAATAATGTTTATGAAATGACAACATGAAAAAAGTAGGGTTTGGCCATCCCTGTGTCAAAAAATGACTCATTCTGATTCTTAGCCCAAATTGTCCCATGTCCAGACCCCCAGAACCCGGTAAAATCTGGGAGCCAGAGCCTGCTCACATTTGATCCTCAAGCACAGTTAACACAACAGAGTCTGCTGTCATTTAGCCACAGCCAGTCTGACTCAGCTGGGTGTGTTAATTTGTTGATGAAATGATCATCAGGGTCGAGAGATGTTGAGCTGATTATCTTTTTTAAACTGGGAATGAGCCATTACCGCAGACTGTGTAACACAATGGACAGAGTTACCGTGACATCACCCATTGGTTTGTGTGGACGGCTGTTATGAAGCCTCAAGTTGCCTTTGTTTTTTTGGAGCCAGAAGTGACTATACAGTGGTGGAAAAAAGTTTTCGGACACTCTTAAAATTTTACACAATCTCAAATATTATCATGAAATATTTGTGGAAAAATCTTTTTTGTGTTTCAAAAGGTGTGGCTGCATTAGACAGATACAAACAAATACAAATTATATTTTTTTGTTTATTGTTTACAAGAAAAACTAACATAACTAAATTCTTGACAGTTTCAATATGTCAGTTATCAACATTGTCGGTATCAAAGTCAACAAATAACAGAGAATGTGTTCAAAACTGAACAAAAAATAAATAAACCATCACATCATCAAATTAATATTTAGTAGTCCTGCCATTGGCACGTAGTAGAGCTCTAATCCTGGCTGGCATGTTCCCCACGAGCCTGTCACACTGTTGAGGGGTAATCTTGTCCCATTCTTCTTGAATTACTGCTTTTAATTCTTCTAAATTCTTTGGTTTATGCTTTGAAACAGACCTTTTGATAATCCACCACAGATTTTCAATGGGGCTCATGTCCAGGGATTGAGCTGGCCACTCTAAGACCTGGATACTGTGCTCCTGCAGCCAAGTTCTACTGGCCTTGGATGTGTGGCAAGGGGCATTATCTTGTTGAAACATCCAGTTTTTACCTCGATGGAACAGTGCACGCGCAGAAGGGAGCATGTGGGTTTGGAGAATGGTACAATACTTGGTAGAGTTCAATGTGCCATCACAGACAGTGAGATGACCAACACCAGCAGCACTCATGCATCCCCAAACCATGATACTGCCTCCACCATGCTTGACAGTAGGTACTGTACATGCTGGAGATAATGCTTCGCCTGGCCTTCTGCGTGCACCTCACATTAGTAGGAGGAAGATAAAGCTGGAAACTGGACTCATCTGACCACAAAATCTTCTTCCAATTCCTGGCTGTCCAGTTCTTGTGTGCCTGGACCCAACGACGCCGGGCTAACCTCTGTCTCTCATTGATCAGGGGCTTCTTGATAGCCTTGTAGGACCTTAAGCCATGATGTAAAAGTCGGCCACGTACAGTGCGGGTGGAACACTGGACACCAGTTTGGTCTGACCACTGCTGCTGAAGCTCCTGTGATGTCATTCGGCGGTTTTGCCTGCACATGCGGATCAGGATGCGGTCATTTCTTGCTAAAGAAACCCTTGGACGCCCAGATCTTGGTTTGTCTTCCAAGCTGTTGGTTCGTCTGTATTTCTGCAGAGTGTATCCAACTGCTGAAGGACTGCATCTGCACTTCCTGGCTATCTGGCGGCAGCTGTACCCTTCCTGGCTGAGAATCTTTATCTTCAGGCGTGTTTCCTGCGTTAGGTTCCTTGTTTTAGCCATTTTTGTGTTTGAAGAACTTTCAAATGTGCTGGCTTTATGGAGACACGAAGCTTGGCAACAAAAATTGTGTCTTTTAATAAAAAGAACGACCTTCATCACTGGTACCGAAATGACCTAATACTCAAAATTTCTTATGTATTTTTATGGAACCAATCAATTTTAAGTTTTTAATGGCTTTTTTAGGATTTATTTAGTATTTTGGCTGTGACTGTACTAAAAGAAATTGCACTTGAAGACCTAAGAGTGATTCTTAATGCAATATTTCACAAATGCATGGGGTGTCCGAAAACTTTTTTCCACCACTGTATGTGGATGAAAGGGTGGAGCTGTGGATGAGCGAGAGGTGGATCTGACTCATATACCCCTTTTTCGACAGTCCTGGGTAGAGTTGTACCGATACCGATACCAGTATCGGAAATGCCTCCGATACTAACTAAAATGCGGTCCAGTCCGATACAACGTAATGCCTCATGTCATTACGCATAAACACGCTACAGGCAAACAAAATGGAAACGGAGCGGAGTTTAAAAAGCATTCTACTTTAGCCTTTAACATGTCTTTTTTACCAAATTGTGTGGCTGCACTTTAACCTGTGTCTTGATCTGTGTCAACACTGGATAATAATAATTAAAAAAAGTTTTACGGCATTAATTCTACGATTATGTGTTTATTTCTTAATATTTTACATAGAGTTTTAGGAGTTGAGACATACAACAGTTCATATCCCATCCATCCATTTTTTATTTTATGCACTGGTATCGGATCGGTACTCGGTATTGGGAGATACCTAAGGTTCAGGGATCGGAATCAGTATCGCGAAGGAAAAAGTGGTATCGGTACATCTCTAGTCCTGGGCTAGCTTGGCTTGGCTTGGCTTGGTTTGGGCAGTCACCCCAGCAACAACAGGGCTACCCACTTGAAGGTGTGTCTTTAACTAATGAAGGCTTGTCTTGACTTTATATCCTTCATTATGAAGAAATAACATTGTTTGCTAGCTTGATGCTAATGGCAGAACTCACCGGGTTGCTAAAGTGCCAACTGCGTCAATGCATATGTGTGTTTAAGATCTGTAGTTTGTAATCTTCATTCCACCAGCGTGTGGAGTCCTCTTCCTGGTTTGGAAGCTCCCTGTGTGTGTGTGTGTGTGTGTGTGTGTGTGTGTGTGTGTGTGTGTGTGTGTGTGTGTGTGTGTTCAGGGCGACAACGGTCAACCAAACTGTTCATGTTGCTAATGGCAGCCTCAGGGTGAGAGCAAGCCATCTGCGCCTCTGCGTGCAAGAAGTGTGTGTGAGTGTGTGTAGCACGGTCGCTATCTTACTTACAGCTGATCCTGAAAGTCATGATTTATAGTCAGAGAGGAGAGCAACAGACACACACACACACACACCCACACACTCTGGATTGGATGCAGCCATCTCTGTCCAGCATCACAACACACTTGTGAGAGCGAGGTGCAAAGTGTGTTTGTTCGTGTGAGTGTGCATGTGTGTGCATGTGCGTGTGTTTGGGGTGACAGCTGATGTCTGAAATTAGGAGCAGCCAAAGTCGAACCCCCCGAGGAGATGGAGAGGTGCTGGGCTGAGCTGACATGACATACACACACACACACATACACACACACATTAATATCCTTTCTCTCACATCTGTGTCACCAGGAATTAAAGACGCCTCATGCAGCAGCACTTTATCGTTAATAAATCATCAGTGTATCACGTCATGTTTACCTTGTTTATTCTGTTCCTCATTTCCTGCTTATCTCTGATAAACAGATAAATCTGTTTGAGAGGAGGTGTCTGTTTAAGTGACTGCCAAATTTTAGCATCTGGAACCGTAGATGAAAATGCCCCTCTGTTTTCAAAGAATCTTCCAAATGATGCCAAGCAGGACTGGGCGATAAAACGATCAATATCTCGATATAATTATCCTCGATAGAGTGATCATAAATATTTGATGAATCCTCTATATAATTTGCCACGCATGCACCCATAGAGGAGTGGTAATGCACCTTAACCACTAGTTTCCACACGCCATTAACCAAGGGAAGTAGTAGTAGAAGAAGACGAGACCGCCAACTAATGTGCACGGTGGCATCACAATAACATTCAACATGCTCATAAAGTTGCTCTTAGCATGACTGTTTTGTCCACAGATAACAGCGCAGCACTACACCATTGAATTTGCTGCACAGCGTTAGCAACAGAAGCTGTATATTAGGGATGTAAATCGCTGGTGTCATCACATTATGATGTTATATCGATTCTTTGGACAACAATACGATATGCAGTTTATGATTTTGATACAATGTGATTCAAATATAGTTCACACTACACGACCTTTCTCTCCGTTCCAACAGTCACTATGTCAGAATACCCGATTGTGGTGTCACAAAATCGCACCGTGACTTGGCCGACAGGCATGACAGACTATGCGATGGTCCACGACCAATCATTCCCGGTCGTCTTTCATGACGTGTGTGATGTCATCGGGTTATTCTTGTCCTACTTTTAATACTTTTACTATTAATTCAGTCACTGTGTCTGTTCATGTGCCAGCCGAGATGTTATTGTAGTAACGTAAAAAGTGCCACCAGATGGCAGGAGCCACACTAAGCAAGTCACCGAATCCTCCACAACAAGTTCCTGCAAATGTTTCACAATAAAAGCCTTTTTAGAAAATGAAGGGATTCTCTCAACTGAAGTTATAAGGGGCTTTTAATTTGAAACAGATACAGGAAGTGTTGAGTTTGAAATGACAGCACGATGCATTAACTTTATCAAGGCAACGGAAGCGGATAAAAAGTAAAAATATAGAAATACAGAGGGAATGATAAATAACTGCCTGTTTATAATGTAGTCTGTTTCAAATGAAGCTGGCAGCCTCTGCAGTTGTGGTGAGTAAAAGCCATTGTTTTTTAATTTTCTTACTTTATGTCCGTCTCCATTATGAAGAAATTACATTGTTTGCTAGCTTGATGCTAATGGCAGTACTCACCGGGTTGCTAAAGAGCCTCTGCTGTTTCAGGCCATAATTTTTCCCTTTTTACTCTGTGTGGTAACATTCCTAGAGGAAATATCTAAAAGGCTGGGGTGTTGTTGTACACTTGTCTACGGCAGCAGATCGCTCTTTGTTCCTGCTGGTCAAAGTGACAGCTGTGACGGGAGAAGATGTGAACGACAAAAAGAAAATTAAACATGCTAGAGTTTCTGTAGGAACGTCATGAGGCGTCCCAGACTTTGCATCGGTTGTCGTCTACTATGACACACTACACGAGATGAAAAGATGGAACATTGTGTACGACACTCGTTGCCGTTCACGATCTGAGCCGTCACTGTGCTACGCTGTGTCGGGCTATCGGGCTGATAGTTAGCAGAATGAGATGCTGTCCAAGCAGGTAACGTTAGAATTGTCTTTTATCTCATTGTTTGCATACAGCATGTGCCCCATCTCTTGACCTCTAGTGTCTTCAACTGTCACTCAGGAGCAATAGTCAGCCCTTAAACTTAAAACAAATATTGATTTTATTTTAATAATTATTGATAGACTGATATTGTATTTTATTCCTTTTTTTTTTAGCCATATTGCCCAGCCTTAGCGCCAAGAAATGTGACTTATTAAGATTTTGTCCCCCTTTTAGTGCAGTGCTCCCCTTTAAATGCACCCCCTCTTTAAAGGCGCCGTATGTAGGAATGTGGCCAAAACGGTTACTGCACTCAAATTCAAGCGGACCATTCGAGCAAGTCCGGCTTCTCTGCTGCTAACGCTGCTGCCGGGATACAGCGGAGGAGGAGCCGGCTGCTAATGCTATGTCCCGGGACACTGCTAATGCTGCTTGCCGTGCTGCTAATGTTTGTTTCTCAAAAATATCAGTCGGGTCGATGACCCACCTGCACATGGGCTTCAATGTATGATCGAAAATGAATAACAGTTGAAAGTATTCGAAATGTCCATCCCCGTCTAGCTGTGATGCTAGTTAGCCAACTTTGGCTAAAGCTTACCTGTCGACGAGAAGAGTAGCCACTTCGACATCCGATTTCAAATTCTTCTCCGTTTTCAACCGTCTCCACCGTTCAAAAGCATCTCCTATATAGACCCTCGCTTTGCCTCGAGTTTTGTCTTGGCGTTTTTGGGAATCATAATGAGGTCGTTTGGGTTTAGTCGCAGCGTCAGCCATTGTAGCTCAGTCTTAACTGTAACTGCTGCTGAGACTCTACTGACTGCGTGACTGGTAGACGGCGGTTGGTGGCGCAACAGGCCAAAACACAAATTCAAAACATAAACATGATTTGCAGACCGTAATTTTTTTTTTAAATGTGAATATTCTGGCTGTACTATTGTTGTCGGTGAGATCAGTACGTTATATGAACATTATTCCTTAGTCTCTGTGACATATTAGGATGATTTTACGACTGTTTGCTTTAGATTTCTTACATATAGCTCCTTTAAAATTGTGCCTCTGCTCCTCCATATTTTTGCCCACAACCCAGAGGTGACTCAGTTTAAAGCCATTAGACACACGCACACAGGAGATTGGCTGACTATAGCTATTTTTCAAGACTGTGGCAGTGGTGCCTGACAGCTCCGTGAGTCACCTGTTAGTTTAATTTCCACAGCTCCTCTCTAGATTCCTTGCTTTGTTTTGTTTTTTTCCTTGAGCCCTCACAGACCTTTCTCACAGCAGATGTTTTAACTTGCCGTAGCAGGAAATGCACAGGCGTAACGAATAATATTAATGAAGGCTCCCTTCTATCAGTGAGCGCGATACCTGACACTTAAACACACACACTGAATGTAGCCATTATTAGTTAATGCTTTTACTTACACCTGTGCCTGACAAGTGAACACAGCAGTGAAAAACATCATTTTCTGCATCAAACATTTAATAACAGCAGAATGATTTCACAAGCCTGATCACAGAGGAGCAGAATATCCTTGTGAGTCCATGTGTTTTTCAGGCTGAGTTCCTTCAAATAAGGAAAAGAGGCATATTGTTGCTTCAAGTTTTTGGTTTCACCTAAAACCATCATGAGGAGCAGGAGAAGTCGTTAGAGAACAACAGCTTGTGAATACCAGGTGTGTCTGCTGATTGCTTAGGGTTAGGCTTGGGTGTAACGCCATTAATCTGGTTTACCATTTCCAAGGCTCTGGTATTTGGCATGCTGGCTAATAGCTTTACTGTGACACTGGAACAGTCACTGTTGATATTATTAATCACACCTGAACTTTACCCAAATGTCTTCTGTGAAAAAACGTCTGTAAGGTCAGGCATTACACAGCCTCAGTGGGCATGTGTATTCATGTACTGTAAATAGCAACAACTCCTCATTCCTAAAGGTCAGAATAGGTTGTTTGCCAGTGACTCCCAAAACAACACAAGAGGTTACCTAGAGTTGTCTTGCTTTGGTCTGAATCAGAGACTCATGTTGTTCCACAGTTGTATAATTGCCTAGAGTTGGTTCGTGTTCTCACGGCAGCATTTACAAGCGGACCAGATCAAATGCCTTGTGTGAGAAAGCTGCTCTTGATTGGTCAGAATTTCCATGTGGGAAAAATCCAGGAAGTAAAGCAAACGTTGAAGAAGAGTACACTTGCAAGATAAATGTGACACTTTCTAATGTCACAATGGAGGGACAGCTACGCAGGTTGATTTTAGCGCTGCTCATCGTGGACTATATTGCTGTCATTGTTCATTTTAGTCAAACCATACAGTTTGAAAACGAGGCGCGGCTCCAACTAGAAAACAATGTTTTGATGCATTGGATGTGCTGAATGTGCATATTAAGGCAGTACAGGAGGAGGTGCACATTAATAATCCTCCAGGACTGTAACATGCTCATGTTTAACCCAAACAATGTGTCATGTGACTGCAGTTGCTTCACATCCAGGTCGGAACACCTTCTCACCACAAACCAACCGCACCAGAGTTCGTTTGTTTTTGTTTTTTTGTTCACTTGATCGTTTTGGTGTGATTGCTGTGTTCACAACTGCTCAAATGAACCGTACTTAGGGGGTAAACCAACTTGACTTCGACTGAACCAACCAGACAGGGCAGGTGTGAAAGCATGTTAATGGTTGCCAAAGCCTTTTTTTTCCCCACAGTCGATGGGTTACAATTAGGGATGTTCCGATCCAATATTCAGATCGGTATCGGCCGGCGATATTAGCAAAAAACGTGCATCGGATCGGACTGCATGGAAAAATGCAGATTCAAGAACTCCAATCCAGTTTTTCATAGAGTCCGATCCAGGTTTTCCGGGCCAGTCCAGCGCTCCGCCATTCAAGCGGTCCATTCCAGTGATCCGCTCCAGCACTTACTATCAATCCACCAGGCCAGCAAGCAGACACTCAGGAAACAGCAGCAGCAGGCTGGCACTGACACTACTAAAATAACTGAAAAGGAAAGGCTGCATTGTTTGTTAAATGCCAACAATGTCTTGTGGTGTTAATCTATTTTTTATTTATTAGGGGGCCAAAGCACAAGTGTGTGGAGTCTTGCTGCTATTTTAATTTCATTGTTAGACATTTTAAAGATTTCTTGTGTTGATTTATTTTCTATTTATTAAGGGGCCAAAGCAGCCAAAGCAAACCAGCTATATTTTTTATTTAATGTCAATGTTCAAATTTAAAGTTTGTTTATTTAACCCTGTTAACAATAAACAGGTCAGTTTCTCATACCAACTGTTGTGGATCATTCTACCTAACCCGATTAAGTAGTTGATCTTGTTAGAGTAATATCGCTTGATCAAACCTTTTCTAACATGACTGACTGACATGACTATGCGCTTGGATCAGATCGATATTGGTATCGGCCAAAACTCAAGGCTGTAATATCAGTATCGGATCGGAAGTGAAAAAGCTGGATCGGGACATCCCTAGTTACAATTAGTATGTTTGTCAAGTAACTTAAGTATGTCAATTATGCAACATCATTTAAGTATGTTAACTCATGTACTAGATTAAAATTAGTCAATTTTGACTTCTGGTTTCATAAGGGACACAAACAGCAGTCTCCTGGGTAAAAGTCCTGTGTTGGTTTTATCTATTCACATACCTCGATGTGAATTTTTAATTTATGGCAAGGAGGGGAGGAGAAGAGGGCAAAGGCATGTCCTGTCCTTCTCTCCCTCTGATCGTTAGCTAATTTTAAACAAGAGGCAAGAGACAGATTGGGGTTAGGGTAAGAATGTCAGGCCAGTCATAGGCAGAGTAAGGGGCTGTACACATGCCACGGTTTTTGCGCTCCCAAATTAACTGTTTCAGTGTAGAAGAAGGTTACTCAGCAACCTCAGATGCAACCTGCCACCACACTCTTGATAAACTGGCAAAGGAAAGGCACAAGAGTAGTGCCTAGTGCCTGACCTTGCTTTTTCCAGGTGGTTAAAGACGCTGCATGTGTACAGCCCCTGAGGCAGAGAAGGGCGGGTCATGCTTTGGCCTTCCTAGGAAAAAAAAATACCCCCCCCCCAGCCTGACTTTATTGCTCTTTATCCCATGTCACTTGACTTCCTCCTTCACTCCCGTCATAATAACTACAGCAACTAAAGGTATCTGCCAAACTATAAATATAAATATGGGTCGTAATAAGCTGCTTGCACAGACTATCTATACAGCAGTTTTGGGAGGAAGACGATCTGGTATACAGACAGATGAATCTGACAGGAAACTCAGTGTCTGTCCACAGCAGAGTATCAGTGGACCTCTAACTGTCCATGGCCTTTACACTGTCAGATATTAATTTGTTTTCCTCTCAGCTCGCCACACTCAGCAGCTGTTGTGTGTTTGTTTTGCCATGTGTCGTCGTCATAGGGGTGGTGTCATGTTAAAAGGTGACATCCACACATTCCCTCTAAACATGAGTTAAATGAGGTCAATGGTTCCAACCTGCAATACATGTCCTGTACAGGATGTTGTCTGTGTGTGTGTGTGTGTGTGTGTGTGTGTGCAGTACACTCCCTCACAAACAACCAAAAACAGAAACCAGTATAAACACTTACACACATATTTATTCCTGAACGTCTACTCTGCTGTGTGATGTCATCGTCTCCTCTGTGCTATAAGTAAATGTTTCTGTGCCTTCATCTTCTTCTCTCTCGCCATCTCCGACATGTGGCACCAAGACGTCAACTCATTTTAAACATGACCCTGTGTGTGTGTATGAGTGTAGGCATGTATACATTCATTATTGAAAGCTTAAGCTCATTAGTACCATGTGTTTTTCGAAATTATAATGCAGCTGTCATGAAATTATACAATATTGGTTTTGCCATTTTGTAGGAAATAGTACTTTTCCGTGTTGCTGGCGGTGATATTTGGTGTAATTTCTGTTTGGCAGCTGCAACACTGCAGCAAGGTGTTGTATCAATTTATCAGCAGGTGGAAGAGAAAGAATTTATTTGCACAAGACATGAAGATAGGAAAGTGAATTTTATGTATCTATAGTCATCCCCTTCTCTTTGATATGTCATACTTATTTGAAAGCCACAGGTATCTCTGTATTGATATGTTTAGTATTGATCTGCCCATCACCTGCTAGGATCACCTCCAAGGCCTGATGATGAGCATAAGACTCTCACTGTGAAAACATCAGACAAACAGAGGACTAACTGCATCAGAACATATCTGGTTCTTTAAAAAAAATCAAAAGGCATAAAACTGTGTATTTGGAAATAAGAGAAGTTAACTTCAACTCCAACATTTGGTCATGGACTTTCCACGTCCAGGGTTCCCTGGGTGTGTTGGTGGTTGATGTTTTGGGACGCCGTGTCAACTTCAGCCTGCTACATGCATTGTCAGCTTTTAAATTACCCCTCCATTTTCACAGGAGATGTACATTTTGCGTACAGTCTCTTTCAGAATAAACACACTACATCAGTGCAACACTGCAAATTGATCCTTTGGCTTTACAATCTTATGGGAAGCGGCCACCTGGGTGAAAGTCGGTGGTTGTTAGATACATACACCACCTCTCCCACACACCCTACTTGGACTTCCGCTGCCTTAAATTTCGTTCTTGTCCCGCCACTTTTTCCCGCAACGACGCCGGGCACCATTAGACTGTGTAACATGGCGACATCAAAGGACAGCTTCTTTCGTTGTTGTCTTACATCAGAAGTCACTTACCAAGCGCAGGATATCGATGACTACAGAGTGAAACCGGATTATCAATTGCCAAGGAGCAGTTTCAAGGAATACTTCACCCCCAAATGATCATTTGTATATCACTTACTCACCACTTGTTACGTTGAATTTGTGCAGAAAACTTTGTTTTCTTGCATGACTCCACAGTGAACAAAAAGACCCAAAAACGGAGAAGACTCTTGATGAATTGAAGTCTTAAGGGTCTGTGACTGTCTGCAACAGTGAAACACAACTCGTGCAGAATAATCCAGGTCTCATTTATCCAGTTGTGTGCTCAGTACCTCCAAAACTGACAACCTTTTTCGACAGGGAACTGAACTAATGGTGAAACTTATCCATGCTCTCTTCAAAGCCAGACTCCATTGACAAAAAAGGAATTTTATATCGCTGAACACAGGAGCTGCTGGTCTACTGGTCCCTCGATCAGTTTGTTTGCTTGGAGGTTGAAGGTTCCCATAGTGAAGGGGATTTTGTTGACAATAAAACGCAGATAGGGCACGGGACGGAGAACGCGGGCCAAAATAGTAGGTCAATGGCAGGCTTATATCCACAATCTACATCCACTAAGTCAGACTGGTGAATTACCTACAGCAGATTGCAGTCGGCATGCCCCCAGTTTGGAGAAGCAGGCAGGAGTACCACCACAGAAGCTAAGCAGTGTACTACTGTGGACAGGGGCAGATGCCAAATGTATTACAGCCACCTAATAACTCGATATCAGTTGAGGTGTAGGCTGTGAGAGAACATTTGGACCCCTTTACCTTGCTATAGATAGCTCTTCTTGACGGAGACGCCATCTAACCCTTTAAAACACCAAGGTCACACAATAACACAAACAAACCAAATGACTGAGGCAGCAGTACATCAGCTCAGCTCCTGTGTAACGTGATGTAAAATTACTGTTCTTGTCAATGGAGTCTGGCTCTGAAGAGAGCAAATAGCAAATAGTTTTTTTTAGTGAAATTTTAGTGAAAAAGCATGCTTAGGAAGTACTGAACATATGATGGGATACGTGAGACATGAGTTTGTTAAATGTTGTGAACTACTTTTACTTAAATTAATCAAGATTTTTTTCAATTTTTGGATTCTTCGTTCACCAGAGGCATGCGAGAAAAACGTCTTCTTCACGAATTCAACCACAGACATAAACATGTCGTGAGGTCAGGTGCTGGGTGCGACTCTTGTGCCTGTTCTGCGCCATTTTTTCAAGGGCAGGGGGGCAGGTTGCGTCTGAGGTTGCTGAGCGACCGTAACCAGCATGGTATCATAGCCTGCTTACCAGAAATCCTGAGTGCAGAGCTGATCTTCTTCCAGGCACCGTCTTGTAAGTGTGTCAGGCCAAAAATATTTTTTGTGGGACAGATGTAAAGCTCTGGCAGCCCTGCACTTCATATTTACCGCAGACTGATATTCATAGAAGAAGGAAAAGATATCTGCCGGCTGTGATTGGTTGGTGATTGACGCTGCTGCGTTCCAAAAGTTGTGCAGTCGTCGCGCCCTGAAAAGACGACTTTCAAATGTTAGTTCGCAGTTGAGAAAAATACAAAAACCAGTGTCCTTCCCACTTCATACCTCCAGCAGCCTCAGCAGTACATTTCATGTTGAAGTTTGGAGAGACCAGAAGATGTCAGAAGGAAGGGCAGTGTGTCATTTTTTTATGTCTGCGTAAATATAAAGTACGATGCTGCTGCAGAGTCCCCCTGGATAAATAAAGGTTAGAACATAATAACACACTCAGGCGCTCAGTGAAGGATCCACAGCGCTTCAAACGACCTTAACAGAAACTTTACGGCCCGATGATGTGGTGCAGTTTATATTTAGGCAGAGTCCCTCATGCTCTCACACATATCAGATGATTGTTGTCTTTAAATTTGGCATGACACACAGACATACTGGGATGCACAAACACATGCACGCTACACACACACCCTTATCATTCTCATCTTACAGCCTGACCTGTCACTCTTCATTAGCTGCCTTAATGTGTGTTACATTATACGGAGAGTAAGCGCAGCTGAGCGGCATCTCAGTGAGAATATGGAGGGAACTAAATACAGTCTGGGCTTAATGTTGTTATGTTATTTGATATCACTGAATGAATATTCAAAATAACTGCGGTGAGTCACTTATTTTACTTTTACTTGCTGCAGTGTGATGTATTGTTTGTTTTGACCTCAGAAAAATCTGATTTGAAACTGACCTGAATTCCACTTTAAAGCTTCACTCTGTTCGATTGCCTGAGACCGATAAGGTTACAGCCAGTCTTTCATAAATAGCATTGGCAGGGATGTACACTCTGCTGTCGGACTGTTGTTGTTTACCCATTAGCCGTAAGACAGATCATAACAGCTTACATCAGGACAGTATAAACAGCTTGCATCCTTGCAGGCACAATTACGACAGCGGTGCACCACTCCAAAACTGTAGGGGCGCCAAATTGCACAAATACCATTTCTAGCTTTGAGGCTTGATAAGTAGAAACAAAATGCTATGTTTACTTTGTTTCATTACTTCTGATTTATCTCTTTATTTTCATTGTACATTGATTTTCTACAACTTTATCAATGTTTGTTTGTGACGTAGCTGACAGCACTGACTCTCTTAGTGTCGCATGGTTCCCTTCTCAAAAAGCCATTTCCATTAGATTTTGGATCATTGCAAAGAGCTCTGTGGCAAACAAAAATTTAGGATACTTATGCGGGATTTATACTTGTGCAGCAGACCCTACGCGATAGTCTACACACCTGGCCTACGCCTTTGTGAGCATTTATACTTGTGCAGTGGTGTGTCACTCTGCAGTTACACTTCTAGAACACTAGTCTGTGGTGGGGTTTCTGTGAAGTGCTGTAAAGTTTGGTTGATTCAAACACACATTAAACACACATTAAACATGGCTTAATAGAGACCATTTCAAACACAAGTACACAAATCAGCTTCACTATAACTCGCAGCATTCACAGACAAACACTCGTCTTTATCTGAACACATTTTACCCACAAATACAACATGCTAACGTTATTAGCACAAGCCTATGGCATTTGACATTGTAAAAATGAGCCTAGAGGCTAGTGGACATTTCCTCTACTCATATGAAGCCAGGGACAACAGCAACATTTAACAAAGGTAACATTACAAAATTCGGCTCCATTACAACTCACAAGGTTCACTGACAAAACAACTGTCTTATACTAAACATGTTTTCCAAACAAATACAACATGCTAACGTTATTAGCACAAGCCTATGGCATTTTAAATTGTATAGATTAGCCTAGTGACTAGCAGAGATTTCCTCTACTCATATGAAGCCAGGACAAATCACACACAAGACTTAAAATGCTATTTTTGTGGAGGCTTTACTGTTTTCACAATTTATTGTTTCTTATCTGTGAAATTAAAGTAAATAAAAGCTTTGTTTCCACTGAGGGAAATGGTTTCAGCTCACAGAGGTCAGACAGGAGGTCTGCATCACCGCGACATGTAGTTACATTTCTGGGGAGGTGCACGCCAGGCTTTGGCGTAGGGTGCGCAGGTACGCGTCAATTCAACGCAGAAGTATAAATTTTAGACTTCACATTAGACTATAAACAAACTACACTGCAGTTGCATGACTTAATATTGTCACCACAATGAGGCTGTAAAGCTACATTCAGCGTGATGATGCTCTGTAGTGTCATTTAGCCAATTGTTAGCAACTGACCTAAAGGCTTCAGAATTCATAAGTGGGGTATTTACTGACAAATTTTATGTCGTAGAACAGAACACAAAAGTCTCTTAAGCTTGTGTTAACCACAGACCTTATTTAAGACATCCAACCAAAAACCCATCGACTTTGAGATGAGGGAATTGGGAGTGCTAAATGCTAACCCTGGGTTCCGGGACTGGGTGTTGGGACTCATTTCTGCAGCACTGTATAAAGGCATTGTGGATTTCTAAAGATGTCCAACAGATCGATCCTAAGTCCCGCTCACCTTAGTTATTGTTGCTTGATTGGACAACTCTAACAAAAAGAAAGATAACGATGCTGGGTGCAAAAGTGCTAATTAGATTGTTTCTGGGCTTCAGGCAACATGGCTGCAAGAAGATTAATCATTAACTGCAAATTAACTGTGTTGGAGACATGTCTCTTCGGTATAGCAACTCATACTTGTACACTCAGTTCATATCAGACATGAAGCTAGCAGATAAAAAGAACGACAAATTAGGAACAAACATTAAATTTGTACTCATCAGTGTCTCATGCCCGAGTATTGATCTGCAGTGCCCCAGTAAAAATTTCACCAGTAAAAAATTCACTTCAGAGTTTTAACTCCACATAGCATACACAGTGCGGACATGGCTACTTAATATGGTAATTCATTCATGTGCTACTCCATTCACTCCTCGTACACAGTGCGCACATGGCTATGGGCCCGAACGACGCATAGTGCATCCAAATTCACACCTGTTCTTCTCTATTGATTTTCTCCACGACTGTGCGTCATAGCACATAGAAGCCACACATATCACGTGAAACAGCAGAATTGTAGCTTTCCGACGAGACCAAACACTTGTCGGTAGTCCAATGTTTTCACAGCGAAAAAAAAAATTATGAAGTTACACTAAAATGATGTATAACAGAGATTTCATACAGCTTTGCACACACATTACTCTTGGATAGATTACTCTCGAATGCTGGCTCGCACAGAAATGCCACACATATCACATGAAAGCGCAGGGCTAGAGCTTTCCAGTGATACCACACACATCATTGTGCTGTCATCCCATCACGCTATAAATCCAGATTAATTGTCTACAAAATAAAAACCTGACGAATTTCTTTACAATCCATTATACAGATCTTGTTATCAGTCACTTCATATAGTGAGGAATATCGTATCTTACCACGTCTTAGGCTTGCGTGTGTTTCTCCCTGTCTATCCACATTTGTAGTCCGGCTTTCAAGATGCAAATATCTCCAAATTGTCCAGTTGACACTCCATCAAACTTTGTATGGCAAGACCAGCCACTTCACCTTTGCGCACCCAGACAACTGTAACCTAATTATGCATGCTGACAGGGCCGTAGTCACCATATACATTGAGGGGGACATGTGTCCCCCCCAATGCCCAAAATGCCCCCCCCCAATATATGACTGAAACTGAAAAACAACAACAAACTTTGTTTACTGCAAACAAAGTGTCTTGGAGGACATCATTGCACTTGGTTGACTATTTTTCTATGATCTTACATGTAAATATTGCATGTTTCTTTCAGATAAAACACATTTTTGACTTGTGAATGAGTCAATGGAATTTCTTGCAATGATGAAAAAATACTGGCAATCATGTCCACCTGGCACAAACCACATGTTTTGGACAGCTGTGAAGTGACAGAACGTCCCACCATCATGGTTCTTACATTGTTTTGTCACCAGAAAAATGGCTAAAAATATCTGGTTTTGTCGCCTGACAAAACGACAACGATTTTGCAAGTGCACAAGTAGGCCAAATGCATCAGTTCATTCAGGTGGGTGATCAAAGATCCAGTCAACAACATAATCTGATCTGATTGTATAGTTTAAAGCACTATTTAAGCTTTTTTATTATAAATAAGTGCTAAAAAATTTTTTGCTCGCGCTTCGCACGCTCGCATGCATTCTCTGTGCCCCAGATGTGCCCCAGTACAGTCTTAAGTCTAGTGACGCCCCTGTTTGTACTGCATATAGTGTTGTATTCTTTTAAATCTGGTTTTATCCATCCAAAACAAAGTTAAGGGATCCAATGGAGAGACGACCACGCACACCTAGGAGACTGGAAGTGTGTACCAATTTGTTCCGTTGAGGCAGCTTGTTGTGGGGTATCTTCTGTTAAAAAATATCTTTGGTATGACTAAAAGGTGGAAATATAAAGCTAAAAGTTAAAGAACGGTGGTTAAAAACTGAAATTGAACTCAAAAAGCTATCACTGGCACTTGCTGATATTATAATGAAGATATGATTATATTTGATTTGATCTCTTCTCATCAGTCTCTCTGGATAAGCTGAATGCCTGAAACTTAAAAATGTTGATAGAGATCGTGTTTTTGACCCATTTCTGTCTGCATGTCCTCCAGCGGAAAATCTCTGAAACATTTTAACAGGAAACTTGCAGAAAGGTTTGTCATGGAGCGACAAAGAACTGATTAACTTCTAGGGAAAATCTGACACGTGGAACTGACACGTCTTGACACTTTCATAGTGTATCAGTGCAGTGAGTGTCATCTAATTCAACTTGCATCTATTTCATGTCAATCTTAAAGTCTCTTTTTATGCCAAATCTTCCCCTCTCTCACTCTGCAGCTCTGCGTCTCCCTTTTGCACATTTTAGCACTGTCAGTGGCTGTGCTGAGGACATGTGACCTCTGACCTTTGACCTTATATTACCGACCCCTCATTCTGCGTACATAAAATATAGAAATGTAACTGTGGACTGAGGACTGTGTTAAGTGCTGTAAAGTTTAGTTCAAATCAAACTTTATTTATAGTTGATCCAAAACACACATTAAACATTGCTTAATAGAGACAATTTCAAACAAAAGTACACAAATTGGCTTCACCATAGAGGGAATCGCCTTTTTGTTTACAAATACTTCCGGGTAGAAATGTCTATATATATATATAGATAGATATATGTAGCTAAACTCTGCTGGTGAGAAATGTGATATACATATACAGTACAGGCCAAAAGTTTGGACACACCTTCTCATTCAATGCGTTTTCTTTATTTTCATGACTATTTACATTGTAGATTCTCACTGAAGGCATCAAAACTATGAATGAACACATGTGGAGTTATGTACTTAACAAAAAAAGGTGAAATAACTGAAAACATGTTTTATATTCTAGTTTCTTCAAAATAGCCACCCTTTGCTCTGATTACTGCTTTGCACACTCTTGGCATTCTCTCCATGAGCTTCAAGAGGTAGTCACCTGAAATGGTTTTCCAACAGTCTTGAAGGAGTTCCCAGAGGTGTTTAGCACTTGTTGGCCCCTTTGCCTTCACTCTGCGGTCCAGCTCACCCCAAACCATCTCGATTGGGTTCAGGTCCGGTGACTGTGGAGGCCAGGTCATCTGCTGCAGCACTCCATCACTCTCCTTCTTGGTCAAATAGCCCTTACACAGCCTGGAGGTGTGTTTGGGGTCACTGTCCTGTTGAAAAATAAATGATCGTCCAACTAAACGCAAACCGGATGGGATGGCATGTCGCTGCAGGATGCTGTGGTAGCCATGCTGGTTCAGTGTGCCTTCAATTTTGAATAAATCCCCAACAGTGTCACCAGCAAAACACCCCACACCATCACACCTCCTCCTCCATGCTTCACAGTGGGAACCAGGCATGTGGAATCCATCCGTTCACCTTTTCTGCGTCTCACAAAGACACGGGTTGGAACCAAAGATCTCAAATTTGGACTCATCAGACCAAAGCACAGATTTCCACTGGTCTAATGTCCATTCCTTGTGTTTCTTGGCCCAAACAAATCTCTTCTGCTTGTTGCCTCTCCTTAGCAGTGGTTTCCTAGCAGCTATTTGACCATGAAGGCCTGATTCGCAGTCTCCTCTTAACAGTTGTTCTAGAGATGGGTCTGCTGCTAGAACTCTGTGTGGCATTCATCTGGTCTCTGATCTGAGCTGCTGTTAACTTGCGATTTCTGAGGCTGGTGACTGATGAACTTATCCTCAGAAGCAGAGGTGACTCTTGGTCTTCCTTTCCTGGGTCGGTCCTCATGTGTGCCAGTTTCGTTGTAGCGCTTGATGGTTTTTGCGACTCCACTTGGGGACACATTTAAAGTTTTTGCAATTTTCCGGACTGACTGACCTTCATTTCTTAAAGTAATGATGGCCACTCGTTTTCTTTAGTTAGCTGATTGGTTCTTGCCATAATATGAATTTTAACAGTTGTCCAATAGGGCTGTCGGCTGTGTATTAACCTGACTTCTGCACAACACAACTGATGGTCCCAACCCCATTGATAAAGCAAGAAATTCCACTAATTAACCCTGATAAGGCACACCTGTGAAGTGGAAACCATTTCAGGTGACTACCTCTTGAAGCTCATGGAGAGAATGCCAAGAGTGTGCAAAGCAGTAATCAGAGCAAAGGGTGGCTATTTTGAAGAAACTAGAATATAAAACATGTTTTCAGTTATTTCACCTTATATGTTATTGTTATGTTATTTCAACGTTATGTATAGCTAAACTCCGCTGGTTTTCTACCCGGAAGTATTTGTGAACAACAAGGTGATTCCCTCTATAAATCGCAGAACTGACAGATAAACACTTGTTTTTATCTGGACACATTTCCCCCACCAGTACAACATGCTAACGTTATTAGCACAAGCCTATGGCAGTATTGTATAAATTATCGTAGCGTCTAGCGATCTTTTCTTCTTCTCATATAAAACCAGGGACAACAGCGACATTTAACAAAGGTAACGGCACTCAATGTGGCTCCATTACAACTCACAACATTCACTGACAAAACAACTGTATTATCCTAAAACACGTTTTCCAAGCAAATACAACATGCTAACGTTATTAGCGCCAGCCTATGGCATTTTACATGGTGTACATTAGCTTAGCGACGAGCGGAGATTCCTCTGCTCATATGAAGCCAGGATAAATCACACACACACGACTTAAAATGCTATTTTTGTGGAGGCTTTACTGTCTTCACAATTTATTGTTTCTTATCTGTGAAATTAAAGTAAATTAAAGCTTTGTTTCCACTGAGGGAAATGGTTTCAGCTTACATAAACAGACAGGAGGTCTGCGTCACCGCAACGCTGAGCGTGAGGGTGGGCGAGTTCAATTTTCTGTCAACAACATTTTCACAGGTAACTTAGCCTGTCCCCCCACTGCAGGAAATAATGGATTAATCCTGGAAAGCTGTTGATGTAGCACTTTTCTCCTTATGAAAATAACACAGCGATTATTTGACCAATGAGAATTTGGTCGAACGAGAGCATAGCGACCAAATAATTGACTAGTCGACCAGGAGACTACAGTCCTACAAGTGTCGTCCTCCTTTGAAAGATTGGCATATACACCCAACCATCCACCCTTTCCGTCTTCCTATTAGGTTTCACTGGAATAACAGCCTCATCTCTTCCTCTTGTTTTTCTGGCGAGGGCAGTCTCCCATGATTTGTTATCTGTAATCTTTGACACATGAGGCTGCAAACACACAACAAGACAATAACTAGAGTTAAGACCTTTTGTCACCTCGCTCTGTCTTTCCCTTAGTCTCCATCCCCTTATTTCCTAGAAAGAGCTAAATCCCGCTATGACCTTGCTCTGCTCGACTCACCTCCGATGTCCACCTCGCTGAGCTGTAAAAAAAAACGGAAATAAAAAAGGATAAGTGGCTATCTGTCTTAGAGGAAGATGGGGAGATACAGTAAAGGAGATGGAGGTGGAGTAAAAATTGGGCAGAGAGGAAAAGATGTTTTGGAAATGTGGAACAGGAGGCAATTGCATGGAGGCAAAGGACGAAGGTGATAAAGAAAGAGTAGGAATATAGGGATTAATAAGTGTAGGAGAAAGAAGAAAGGATGGTGGAAAAAGGGAAAGGGGGAGGTAGATGAGAAAGAAGAGGAGGTGGGGAAATCAAGTGGGGTAAGGGTAGTTGAAGGACTCTGTTTAAAGAGTAAAATGAGGCAGAAAGAGGAGAAAATGACAGGGCGGCAGGAGATAAAGGAGAAAGAAAAGGAGAAAGAGGAGGTCATGGTTATCACTAAAGCTATAAAGACCCTGTCAATGTAAAGACAGGCGGACGGAGGGCAGGAGAGAAGAAAGAGGGAAAAAAGCGAGGCAGCAGGTTGGAAGGCGAGAAGAAAGGGCAGAGGAGCACGGTAAAGGATTCCACTATATCAATATGAAAGAGTGAAGGAGAGGGAGAGAGCTTAAGTGATTTTGTCAATAAGATGTTCTCCTGCTGGCCTTGACTCACAGCTGCCTCTCAGACTCCCTCTGAGATCGTTTTTTATCCCTTAACCAGCAGCAGATAAATGACACATTTCACTGGTAGAAGAGAAGAGGTCAAACCATTTTACTGCATATAACGTGTATAAAACCAGTCAACGTTTATGTCCGTGTCTCTGCAGTGGACACAGTCTGATCTCCGAAGAGCTTGGAAAAATGTCAGTGGGTAATTCTAAAACATCAAGGGGAAACGCAGCAGGACAAGAACTAAAATAAGGCAGCGAAAGTCCGAGTGGGGCTGGTGGGAGGGGTGGTGGGTGGGTCCAACAAACACTGATCTTCACCCTGGAGAGTGGTGTTCATATACCTTAAGTCTATAAAGCCAAACCCTGTTCTTTTCCTAAACCCAACCACATGCTTTTGTTGTCGAAGGAAAAAAACATCAATTCGCAGTGTTGCACCGACGCAGTGCATTTATTTTGAAAGGGACTGCATGTAAACGGTAAATTCTCTGTGAAAACATAAGTGCATCTTGAAAGAAGACAGGCTGAACTTGACTCTGTGTCCCAGAACGTCAACAACCAACACACCCAGGGTACCTTGCATGTTGTACCTGAACGTGGAAAGTCCATGACCAAATTTCGATATGTGACGAGGTCAGAGTGAAAATGTGTTGAGGATGCAGTGACGGATTGTGCCCCTTGCAAAATAGTGTCAGGTGAAACACAGTGACAAAGCTAACTGTTAGTATCACATGGCTAACGTTACCTAACAGTTATTAACAGGTTAAACGAGTCGTTTCAGTAGCGATGTGACTGTTTAACAGCTCAGTGTCGATGTCAGCCCTACTGCTGTGTTTGCTCATGCTAACCGGTGTTACCTCTCTGAGTGACAGGCTTATAGCCACAAACTACATCCAGTAAATCAGACCGGTGAATTACGTTCAGCAGATGGCAGTCGGCATGCCCCCAGTTTGGAGAAGCAGGCAGGAGTACCACCACGGTAGCTAAGCAGTGTACTGCTGGGGATGAGGCTGATGCAAAATGCAATATAGCCACCCAAAGAGCTATATTTTACGCAATTGGACTTGCTTGAGTTTCTTGAAGACGTTTCACCTCATCAAAGAGGTTTCTTCAGTTCTAGACCCATCAGCAGCAGCATCAGTTCAGTGACAAACATCTCCAAACACTCAGCTATGGTCCTCTGGTTGGTGACACTCCACACCACACTGGACTCAGATGAAACAGTGGTTTCCTACGACGATGCCAAAACAGACAGTAAGACAAACAAACTCACTGATCAAGGCAGCAGCAGACCAGCAGCTCCTGTGTTTAGCCATGTTAAATTATTGTATTTCTCAATGGAGTCTGGCTTTATAGGTGTTATAGAAATCGCTGACTGACACCAAGGAAAGTGGGAAATATTCTAAATATGGCATCCATTATTTTTAGGTGGCTAAATGTTTTGCTACTGACCCTGCTACTGCTTCTCCAAACTGGGGGCGTGACAACTGACAACACCTGTATATAATACCTGGATTATGGTATCTCATACACCCCACTTCCAAAAATCCAAACTATCCCTTTAAAGCATAACTCCAGTTTTTTATTTCCGTGGCTTTGGTCGTGGCATCTACCCTGTTATGAAAACATTGTTTAGTAAAGCAGTCACATGATGCCAAATCTCTTAGATTATGATTCATCATTCTGTTATGAATTTAAGTCCTCGATTATAGAAATGCAAACGAGGAGGTCACAGCATACCTCAGATGTCAGAGGATATTGGCGAATGGAGCACAATAATCACATCTGCAGTGTATGACTCATATGATGCATGCATTGAACACTGATAGGGACAGTGAGCTGCGTAGTGTGTGTGTGTGTGTGTGTGTGTGTGTGTGTGTATGTATGTGTGTGAATGCATTCTAAATCAGTTCCACCACAGCCACTGAGTTTGTAATGTACACCATGTACCCTGGGCAATCTTAGATATGAAACAGAGACATTCTCTGGCTCACTGTCTCTCACACACACACACACATACATGCAAATGTACGCCAGCAAATTCAGTGCGCACTCCCACACAAACAGCCACAAAACTGCACATGCTTGTACAAAAGCAACTTTCACACATGCACTCACACACACAGCCGGTGTCAGCGCAGGAGACAGATGCATGGTGACAGGGCCGCAGTACGCTGGATTAATACACTTAGTGTTCCACATGTCAAACTGCATCACTGCAATCATGAACATTTCAGGCATCTCTCTCTTTCTCTCTCAAACAGTCCCTCTCTCTGATTACTTCTGGGAAAGGGTGAAGATAACCCTAACGCTAGCTGCTAGCTTAGTTAGCACAGTGCATTTACAGCTATGGTAATCAGTAATAATACTAATGCTCATGCTAATTTTCGCCAGTGAAAAACGAGTTTAAAACCATGAAGGGACTGTTCCTGACTTATGATGGGGAGGAGGTGGTGCACAACAGGGGAGGCAAATAATTTTTTTGGCTTAGGGAAGGAACAAACAACTTTAAATGGTAGTATATTGTATTTATTTTAAATATCCCCTGAACCTCCAAACCCACCGGCAGGTTTGAAAGGCATATTTTCTTTAGGAATAACCAAAACTACAGCCTTTAACGCAGCCAGAAACTGTAAATCCAAAAATTATCTTTTTGAAAAAATTTAATCCACATCATCAAAAACTGTTATTCATGGTAGAGGGAGGGTCGTGCATTTTCCCCCAGCCACTCAGGAAGGCTCAAGCAAAAGTATTAGTAGCTTTGGGGAGGGTCAAGATTAAACAAAAAAAATAAAAAATTAAGTCACACCTTAGCCACACCCCATCTCTGATGAATAAAGAACACTCCCATTAAAAAATGTACGTACTGGAAAAACTGAACATCCTTAGAGGGTCTTTCAGTACAACCAAACTTTAAACAAAACTTTTTAAAGCAATGAAATTAAAGTTAAAGGCGGATTTATACTTGTGTGTCTCTATGCAGAGCCTGCGGCGTAACCTACACCGTTGTAAGCATTTATACTTGTGCGGTGGTGTGTGTGTGTCACTCTGCAGTTACACCTCCAAGTCGGCGGTGGGGTTCCTGTGAAGTGCTGTTAAGTTTAGTTGATTCAAAACACATATTAAACACACGTTAAACATGGCTTAATAGCAACCGTTTCAAACACAAGTTCACAAATCAGCTTCACTATAACTCGCAGCATTCACAGACAAACACTTGTCTTTATCTGGACACATTTTCCCCACAAATACAATATGCTAACGTTATTAGCACAAGCCTATGGCATTTTACAGTACATGTGTAAATTAGCCTAGCAGCTATTTTAAAATATTAGTGTTAACATTGTAGCATATTGCACATATTATATTTGTACTTATACTCCTTATTTCTACCTCTATAATTCTCTTTGCCTGACATCAGAGCAACTTTAATGAACCGTGAATCAATACAGAATTTCTGATTGTGATCTTGATAATTTATAACTGACACATAAAGCTAATCAGCCAGTAAAACCAGTTCCCAACATGCCACTCAGACTACCAGATAGCCAACCAGCCAGATTAGCAATCGACCAGTCAGGGTAGCCATGGCAACAGCCCGGTGTGCTCCAAAAAGGACACAGACAGCAGAGCATACATGCTTTTTCATTTCTGTAATGCACTGGATGTGTGCACTTGTAGACATGCACAGTCCACGTGGTCGTCTGAACAGGATGTGCAGGTGTACGCTCAAGGACAAGTGCAGCCTCCAACATTTCTGTCGTGCAGACCCTTGCCGCCACATGGACATGGATCGTGACCCAGTCTGACGGTCAAGAAGCCAACATACCAGTCCGAGAGCCAACTGGTAAGCCGGACATTCAAGGTTGATAAACAGTCGAAGGTCGAGTCCATAAGAGGCCTGACATGTGGAGAATGCTGCTGCCATGATAGAAGATGTCATGTGAGAAGATCACAGGGGACCGCAGAGCACTTTGTGTACATGCGTGTTATCTCTCTGCTGCTACAGGCGCAGGCGTGCTTATGTGTGCATGCAGAGGTGCAGATATGAGGTGTTGAGGAAGCTGAGGGTCAAGAGGAGACCAAACAGTCACAGTAGCTGCATTCATTCTATTTTAGGATCCCCCTGCTGCTGTTTATGGCCACCATTCACCTCGTACCTTCGGTGGTTTAGCTTGGCTCTCTTCCCAAGAGGGCCACCACCGCCCTGATAATACACTCACGTACTGAACCTGCAGTGATCTCTACTGATTGCTGAGACACTTTGTTGCTCCGGTGGCTCAAACTGCCTTGTATACACTGTGGAGAAACATTATTTTATCAGGAAACAACAGCAGGCTCAAGTTTGGGAAAATTGTTTTCCGACTGTAAGATTGCTGGGTTGAATACCAAGGTCTGTAACACTTCCTTCCTCCCTCGGTATCTATTGTTGAGTCGCCCTTGAATAGGACACAGAATCCCAGACTGCCTCGGCGTAGCTGTTAAGTGCCCACTGTACTGTCCTACTGCACTGGGTAGTAATAAAACTTTATTTTTATCGCACATTTCACACCGTGAAAGCAGCTGAAGGTTCTTCACAGGCAGCGCTACCACTGTGCGGCAGAGAAAACACAGCCAGAAGAAAAATATTAAGAGCAATTGATTGTCAAAATAAGCCAAGAGAAACTGCTTTACAGCTTCGCAGCAGCTTATTTGTTCGATACGCCTTCAGTATGAGGCAGACAGAGGAAGTGTCCCTCCTCATAAAGCTCCCTGAAATGTATCATGATGTGATCCAGACTATAAAAATTGAACAAACAGTAAAAAATCTATCTGTTACTGAGCAGTGCTCCACATGAGGCCCTTCTCCCTGGTGTTGTTGGGTCATGGTCTACCTATTTAAAATCAAATCAAGCCTCTGCAGGCTGTTGATTTACAGTACAGGCCTCGTCATGAAATTTACATAAAAGCCTTCGCTTGTTACTTTGTGGCCTTGAGGTTAAAAATGCATTTTTATGTATTTTGACATGTTAATTGCATTCCTTTCTCTTCATCTCAAGCAGGAAATTATTGCCATTAATGTAAGTATGCTGCATATTTGTGGTGATCCAGTCAACCCTGTACCAATTAAGTCTCATTTAAATCTTCACCTCAAGTCATTCCCAGTGTGACGACCCACTTGTAACTCTTTTTTATGTGTAAGCACATTAAACCACAGAAATTTGAGACTTTTAGAGCTACACATAGCAGTGCTGCACATTAGCTGCTCCAACTGACATCCTGAGAGAAAAGTGTGAACAGAAGTATGGTTATAGTTAGGGCTGGCTCAGGCTTGTCTTGGTCCAGCCCCTAGTTCGGCTGGTATAGGCCTAGTCTGCCGGTCTACCTCCTATGCTACACTGAAGCCCTTCTCTCCTTCTCTCTCTCAGATTCTGAAAAGTTGGTTCATCTTCATTTGCTAACATCCATGTCCTCTTACTGCATGTCACTAACTTGGCCTCTTCTCCGGAGCCTTTGTGCTCCACTGTCTCGCAGGTATCACTGGTATCGCAGCTACGCCTGAATCAATCTGAATGGGTTGTGGTTACACTGCTGCCGTGGTCCTGCCTGATGCTGACTACTACTGCTGTTACTATCACGCCTCGTTTCCACTTACGTATGTATACGGAGACGAGGCATCAAGAAGTCCATTAATTCCTATGTGAATCTCTGAGTTCCGGATATCACATTGGATATCCGATGAGCCTGTGAAACTCCTCCTCACCTCTGTAATATTTCTGTCTGGAATTTGTCTTGTGAAACTGAACTTTAGCAGTGGATTTTGGAGGGACGTCTGTCCGTCCTCGAAGAGGGATCCCTCCTCAGTTGCTCTTCCTGAGGTTTCGACCATTTTTTTCCCTGTGAAAGGGTTTTTTGGGGAGTTTTTCATCCTCAGCTGTGAGGGTCTGCGACTGCAACTCAACCACATGTTGTGAATAATTACACACAGGTATATAGTAGTATAACAGGAGGAGCCAGCTCAGTGGCCTAGTGGTAGAGTGTCCGCTCTGAGACTGGGAGGTCGTGGGTTCAATCCCCGGCCGGGTCATACCAAAGACTATAAAAATGGGACCCATTGCCTCCCTGGGTTGGAACTGGGGGGTTAGATCACCACATGATTCCTGAGCACGGCACCGCTGCTGCTCACCGCTCCCCTAGGGGATGGGTCAAATGCGGAGAACAAATTTCACACACTCAGGTGTGTCACAATCAGTGGAACTTTACTTTTATTATAGACCTTTTTCACAACAGACATTTTGATCTGTCATAGTAAGAAAATCACAGGTGTTCACAGCTCATTATTTCCAGGAAGTTACCATATGTAACTGTAATATTTCACAATAAATCATCATTATCACCTCACAGGCTTTTACTGTGATGTTTAACCAAATTCAGAACTTAACTGTGAAATTCATGCAGGTAGTTTTAGTTTAGTTTATTTAGTCCTTTGCAAGGAAATTCTTTTTTTTTTTTTTACAGTCAGTGCAAAAACATTAACAGACAAACGGGGGTTACATGATGTGGACAATTACATAGATATACAAACACACTGCAGGCTGGAACATTGTCAGACATGTTATTCATACATTTAAGGCACTTACAGCTGCAGGAATGAAACTCTTGTTGAACTTGGCTTTTTGTGCAGAGGTAGCCTGTACCTACGGCCAGAGGGGAGGGGAATGAAGTATTGGTGGAGTGGTAAATATAGTAATTTTACCGATGCTAAATCACATTGATATGAGGAGTGTGAGTTTACAGTAAAATACAGTAATTCTGCTAAATCACAGTAATCAGATGTACATAATCTGTGACTATTAAATTCAGTCATTTACAGGAATGTACTGCTAAATCACAGTAATATGCAGGTATAACTACTGTGAGATCACAGTGTACAGCTGCCATTTCACAACAATTTACTGTAAAAGTTACACAGTACTTTACTGTAAAAGTGATCCAACTGATAGCCAGTAATTTACTGTAAATGTACAGTCAAATATTTACAACAACATTAATGATGGCTGCATTCCACTTAGAGGAGGCCTTGATATTATGCATTCTGGTAAGAAGAGCTTACTGGGACACTTAATGGAACTGAGTCATCGTTAATGTTATCAGTTTCACCTGTGCTTTTCCTACTGTAACAAAGTTAAAATGTCTGCTGTTGTGTGGTCATTACAGGTCTTTCCCAAACCACCGCCGACACTTTCCTCCTACCCACTTCCACTCTGTTTCAAATGGAGGGTCCGCCACATTAACTGGCATCCTAAACCAATTAGCTGGGAGTGAGAGTGGGTTATAAAGCCTTCCAACAGGGAGCCTGCATCTCTGCAGACTTACTCATCAGGTGCAACACTGTGTTGTGTTCATCAAGGAAGACGCTCCGTACGAATGTAGGCTTCATGCATCTGCCCTCATATATGTAAACTACTCAAACTAAGACGGACAAGGACAGACAAAAAAAACAAGCAGTTAATTAACATCAGAGTGAAAAGCAAGAATATGTTTACAAAAAATTAAGAAGAAAAGAAAGAAAGAAGCTTGTGAGTAACTTTTATTTCAATTTATTTAGACTTTTTTAATGACAAAGGAATAATGTGCAAAAAGTCAGGTGAACAGCAGCAGAACATACAGATCAAATAAAGAGATATATGACATGTTTAGTGGGAGTGGGGAGGGTCAGGAAGGCTCTATGCTTTACTCACTTTTTAAAGAGAAACCTGACGAGATACATGGACACAAGTACATAACACCTTGTGAGGTACAAAGCTGGCAGACATGAGGAGACACCGGCAGACTCACAAAAAAGAGGGTTATATTAACTTAGAAATGACGCTTACAATTTACAAAATATGTAACAAAGTTCTGGCTGATAAGAGGTCAACTAGCAGAAATGAAGTTCAGCTTAAGTTCAGTCAGGGAGACTATCTTTATGTTATATCCATTCCCAGTTCCCTCTCTATGCCACTGGTTCCTCCAGTCAGCTGACTATGGGCGTTCCCTCTCCTGGTTAGCCAGTCAAACTTTGCCACGATCTCCTTCAGACATTCATGTTTAAACCTCTCCTTCTCTCTGCTCCTGTCAGCTGTCATTTTCGGCAGAATCATCACACCCTCCTCTATCTCATTCACCTCCAGTCACCTTATCCAGACCCCAGAACGAGCTCATCCAAAGCCCACTCCTCTTCACATCCAGATCCTCAGCTTCCTCTTCATCTCATCTCATCACCACCACCAGCATCTAGAGTCTACAACGTCTTTACCACCCTCCTGGAACAGATGACATCACGATGGGGTCTAAACGCCAATGATTCTTCACATTTCTCAAACCTGTGTGCACATGTAAATAAATATTCTTTTCTCTCGGAACGACTCTCTTCTGATTGAACTTAATGCAGGCTGTGCTAATGTCACACAGACTGGATAAAACTAACCTAACAAAAACTAAACTGACCACAGAGGGAAACATATATATAATGGCAGGTCAGACCATTTCCAGAACGACTAGATAACACAGAGACAAACACTTCCAACTTAACAACAAATAAAACGAAACAGGACATTTAGTCCATCAGTATACATATTTCGTCAATCAACCAACCACAAAAGCAACAACACACTTATGTAGTCTAAAGCTCTGGATCTTAACTGGTCCAACAATGTGGTCAAGACTTCTCCTCAGTCATTAATTCAAGGCCCACACAGTTTAATATATTCAGCATCACACTAAGATCATCACACTACCTGGCCATGTTGTTGAGCTAGTTTGCTGTCTCTGTCAAGTAACTGTCCATTAGTCACTCACTCTACAGCAGGAAACTGAACTTCAAAATAAAAGCTCTGTGCTGAAAATTTACTGCACTTAAAAAATAAAGTGTTTTTTTTTTTTGTTTTTTTTTACAAACTTTTGTGTATGTTTACGAGTCACTTGCAGTCCATTCAGAATGGACCTGTGACCTACTTTTGGACTGCGACCCAGTTGGGAACCACTGGTTTAAAGAAATAAACAAAATGAATTAGATACCCCAATCCCCCCCATGATGTGACAGGCACTTGGTACATTCTGATTGGCACTTCCTGTATTTAAGAGCTCTGATTAATGTGGTGCGTCTTTTGCTTCTGTCTGTCAAGATGTCCCTCCAGCACCTTCTGCACTGACAACCCAAAGACAGAACGATTCAAGTCAAACTAAAGTGTGACTGGAAGTTAACCAAACATGCATGTGTCACAGAAACTCCTGGCAGCAACACTAAAACTGTGAGTAATTATGTATGAAACGAACATTACCTGCCATTATTTATGTGTGTGCTGCTGTACGTGCAATGTGCATGAGGTCGAAAGGTCAAACTCAGTGAGGAGAAAATGAACTCTACAGAAAACTAAGGTGTGTTCAGGGGTGTTAAAGGAGGTAATGCATCTAGTGTAGTTTCCTAGATCAGTGGTTCCCAACTGGTGCAGCCACAGGGTCCAGATTTCTCCCTCAATCATTAGTTCAAGGTCCACACAGTTTTAATATACTCAGCATCATATTTGTGTTTGGCCATGTCACTGAGCTAGTTTGCTGTCTCTGTTAAGTAGCTATCTGTCATTTACTCGTTCTACAGCAGGAAATGGCACTTCAAAATAAAAGCTCTCTGCTGGAAATGAACTGTACTTAAAAATAAAGTGTGTTTTTTACAAACTCGGTGCATTCCCGAGTCACTTGTGGTCCATTCAGACTGAACTCATGACCCACTTTTGGACCACATCCCACCCGTTGGTAACCACTGCTCTAGATTGACTATGTTCCTGTAAACGCTCCAGAGCGTGGGATGAGTCATCACAAATATCTTAACATTTTACAGGAGGAGACAAGGCAGGGATTTTGATAAATAAATACTCCATACGATTTTTTGACACATCTCTGACAGATACTGGGGACACGGGATAAAAGCCTGGAAAAATTTCCATACCTGGCATCAGAATTTCATTTAGGCAAATAATTTAAATGTGCAGATGGCAAAGCTTTCAGTAACGGCCTATCATGATGAGACAGGTGGATTTTCAGTGCCTGGTGCACTTTAACCGAACTCTTTAAACTCATTGCACCCTTTTAAAGAACGTTATCAGATTGAGCACAGACGGTGTGTCAGCATATTCTGTCTGCTTACACCTGGATTCAGCAGCATGTGTCACACTTTCCCAGACACATTGCTAAACTCAGCAAAACAACACTGCCTAAAAATATTGTTGTGTTTTTCCTTTTTTTTGGTTTAGAGTAGTTTACATTTCAGCTCACTTTTTTTTCTCTGCATAGCTACAAAGACTCATTTATAAGTCCCCCCCTCCTCTCGCTCTGAAGTGTCTTGGTTTCCAGTAAGGAATTTGTTTACTGGCTGAGATGGCGATGGAGCTGTAAACTCCTGTTAGAGCGTGACAGTAATCCCTGAGCTGGATCTCAAACTGTTTAAAGCTAAGCCTGTTCCTTACAGTGGGCTTTTTGGAACGAGCCTGCGCCACATGCTTCCGCTGGCTGCTGGCCACACTGGACACACACACACACGAAGGTATGCGACCCCACGCAGATGGAAATAGATATAAGCACGCTGGCACACCCGCTGTTAGATCCAGAGTTTAGAAACATTAAGACATGCTCATAGCTTTTATAGCATTTCTGTGCATTTAATGCACCGAAACATCAGTCACAAAATAATAAACAAAACTAATAAAATATAGTAAATTTTATACACAAATATTATTTAAAATCAAAAACAAATTGACATAAAAATACACACATATTTGAGATTTTTCATGCCTCTGTGTCGCCGATATCTGTGGACATCTGTGCGTCCATCTCATTCCTGTTAACATGATATCTCAAAAAAATTTGGCACAAACATCCACTTGGACTCAGTAATGATTTTGGAGGTCAAAGGTCATGGTCACTGGGACCTTGGTCTGTCTCATTCTTGTGAATGAATAACTCGATAACACATTGAGGGAATTTCTTCAAATTTAGCACAAACGTCCACTTGGTGTGAACAGTGAATTTATTAGAAATTTGTGGTCAAAGGTCACTGTGGCCTTGCATCCGTCTCATTCTCATGTACGCAATATCACAAGAAGGCCTTGATGGAGTTTTGTCAAATTTGGTAAAAACATCCTCTTGGACTGAAGAATAAACTGATTGGACTTTGGTGGTCAAAGATCAAGGTCACCGTGACCTTACAAAACATGTTTTTGGCCATATCTCAAGAATTGATAGCTAACTATGACAAAATTTCACATAGATGTTTAACAGGATAAAATGATCAACTGATGACATTTTACATCCAAAAGGTCAAAGGTCAGCTTCACTGTGACAACATGATATTCTGTCTATTATTCGATGCCAAATCTCAGGAACAGAAGAGGAGACATTTGGTCAGGTACTGAACTGGTGACTCTAATTTTGGGTGTCCACCTTGAAACTGTGCTGACTGTATAGATCCTCTGAGCTGTCGGGGGGAGAGATGTGTCTGAAGCATTTTTATTTCCACAGACATGAATATAAAATGTATGTGCAACTTGACTGCTTCGCGGAGGCATGCAACCACAAAATGGTAATTCTAGCTTTAATTGGCATAATTAAAAGAAAAAAACAATGTCAACATTTTACCCTCCGAAGTCAGTTCTGTAAGAAACTGAAGCCTATAAATACTTCAAATCCAAAAGCAGCTATAATCGCAACTCAAACCACAGATGTGTTACATTATGTGGCAGATATTGTAGGCTATAACTTAATGTTTCAACAAAGCTGTAGTGAATGTATGGTGAGGTTTATTGCTGGTTATCGTTAGGAAATACTCCTGTTTAATATCTACGGCTCTCACCAGAACAGCAGCTATGATTGTAAAAACAATGGCTTTTCATGCTACTATCCCAGCAGGAAACATATTGACGTCTTGGTAAAAAAATAACCACTTTTCATGCCACTATTGCGACGGGAAATGCAGTGATGTCATGGTTAGAAACAACCACTATTTGTGCTCTAATCCTGTTGGATAAACAGCTGTGTCTCAGTGCAATACAACTCTCTTTGTGCAGTTATCACAGCAGGAACAGCAGCAATGCCTTGATTCGAAACAACAACCACTTTTTGTGCCATAATCAGTGCTGGAAAAGCAGCCATGTCTCGGTAAAAAACAACTGGTTTTCATGCCACTATCCTCACTGGAAAAGCAGCAGTGTTTTGGTAAAAAAAATACCCATGTATGGTGGCTGTACAGCCTTTGAAAATGCAGTGATGATTCATTAAAGCATTACTCGTTTTGGTATGTTTGAAATGTGCAAATGTAACATTCACTAACATTTTCTTTTGGCAACTGGGCTAACAACCAGTATTTTTATATTAACAAACAATAATGAGTCACATGTAGAATCCCATCACTCACAGCAAGACTGATTTGGAAAATATGCTTTTAGGGCCTTTATTAAAGCATCATGAGCCTGTACATAGACCCACTGAAACACAATCATTAGTGAACACACAAGAACATTTGACCCACATGTTCTGATGGAAACAAGTTATGCTCTTACTCCGCTGCTCTAACAATATATTTCCTCTAAATGTGTCTGACTACCTGTAGATGTGAACACACACACACACACACACACACACCTGGCTGCTGTTCCAGGGTCTGTTATAATGAGGCTTACATGTCAACAGTGACACAGACTTACACTCTGTCACTAAACAGCAGAACTGTTGACAGTGTAAGCAGCCAACATAAAGGATTTTAACCAAAACCCAAACAGTGCTGAGCCCGATAGGGGAGATGGTGATCTGATCAGAGTCCATGGGAAGCGGCACTGCAATATTGACTCAACAATTTAGCTCAGAGTTTTTTTTACTCTGCAAAATCCATGGCAAAACAGCGAGATATCACATGACGGCACCTGCTACTGCTCAGTCGTGTTTCAAGTTTAAAGAAGGAGCAGATTTGTGACTGCCAGGCTTTTTTTTTAAACTCGTTTCATTACTTATAAAAACCCTCTGTACCTTTACTTCTCAGCGAATATTTTCTCTCTGAGCGCTCACTGTAGAGGACCTGGAATTTGTTTTACAGTCTATGAAGGTGCTGCGACCTCAGGCTCATAGTACTCATCACTGGTTTCCCATCTAGGTCGAGAAACTCACTTTAAGTCACGTTGTGCAGTAAATTAGCGTCAGCAAATATGTACACATGACCTTTGGAAATTGTCCATGTGTTGCTGTATGCGCTGCCAAATGACGACAGTGATACATGCCTCTGTGGTCTGAAGGGAGCAAAGATTAGTTTGTATAATGGAGAAGTCTGTTTGATGTGAATTAATGGCTTTAAGGCGACAGAATTAAATCCTGTGAACCACATGAATCTATGAGCTCGTGTTTTATTTGCTCTGACAGATGCGTCTGGTCCCTCTGCCAGGTCCAGGTCAGGCCAATCACAGCCAATTAACTTATATAGGGCACGTTTGAGATGATGACTGACAACTGATGGAGCTTTTGTGCTTTATGCAGAATACATAATGACATCAGTTTCAGCCTGCACACCCTCTCACTGTGGACATATAGTGAGCATAAACCTAGTTTAGTGAAGCGACCAAGATGGTTGCAACCAGTGTTGGGCTTGTTACTCCAAAAACATTGTTCATTACTCGTCACTCTTTTCAAAGTAATATCATTACTGTACTTATTACTCCTAGCCAACAGTAATTATACTACATATTATATTACTTTTCTGTTACACCCCATAAATTTGGTAATTGCGTATCTCCCCAAATTTCAGATGTGTGCCTGAGGTGTAGTGAAGTGTAGCTAAGGCTAAACAGCTTCTTCTTTTTTTTTTTTTTACGTTGGGTTTTCAGTTGCCTGTGACCGGTATTTTCCCAAAGATCTGCCTGACTGGTGGAGAGTCACTCATGGAGCAACATTTCATCCACCACATATTCAACCACAAGCTTCATCACTTCTTTGTAGCTGCAGCTGTCCACGAGTAAAATCCAGTTTTGGTTGTTTAGCCAGTGCAGGGCTACAGATGTCTGCGGCCAAGGAGGGCTCACCTTTGGTGGGGTGTATTTCCTGGAGCTTCACGTTGTTGTGTTGTCAGTATTTCAGACCGGAAGTTTTAGGACGTGTTTTTCGCTGTGGAAAGAGTTTTGTTACAACTACCTGCAGCAGCAATGTTCTTGTCATGTTTCCTCCTGACAAACTCAAAGTAAGGGAAATATTTCCACCCGCCAAGGTAAGCATTTCCAATTAGCTTGCTGATTTGTGACTCGTTACTGGAAAAAGTAATATTACTACTGTAGGGTGTTACTAGTAACGTGTGTTACTTACCTTTGCAGTAATGCCAGCTGCAACTGATGATGAACTTTCTGTTACAGTTTCAAATTCAGATGGCAAAAAATTGCAACAACAACAACAAAAAAAAAGATGCTACACTGTCCCAGGGGGATTGGGGGGCTGTTGAGAGAATGGTTTGGGGGTCCGCTCTCTTTAGAGCAGAGAATGGGCCCTTGTGAGTGACATACAAATGCTGTTTTATGCCCTTGAGAGAGCATCTGTCACTTTCTTTTTTCTTTTGTGAAATCTATAACATTATATGCTCATTTCACTTAAACTATATAAACTATAAATAAACTATCTTAAAAATCTGTGTGATTAATAATTTCTTGTTTACTTTGGTATTTTTGTCGTATACAGTTTTGCAGTGATGATTGCTGATATGTATGTTGAGGGTGTCCATCGTGAAGTCTGTATTTGATCATGTGACGATACTGTAAAATGTAAGGCAGCTGTTTTGACGCAAAATCTGGCACTGGGGCCCGTCATAAATACTGGCCCAATTCCAGTCCGGCTCCTAAAGACTCAAGCCCTGAACCCTCACTGACTTAACTGACTCAGCTGTAAGTGATGGAGTGTGAGAGTCTGAAAGTGCTCCGGATGCTACAAATAGGAATGGGACAGCACTTATCTCCCTCTCTACAAAATGTTGTTAACATTGGCGGCTCTGGGCGTGATCATTTATTGGTTATTGTCAGCATATATTCCACACACAAAGAATATATATCTATAGATAGATAGATAGATAGATCTATATATATATATATATATATATATATATATATATATATATATATATATATATATATATATATATATATTCTTTGTGTGTGGAATATAACCACTGGTATTCCTCTGACTTCATGTGTGTTTATGTACCATCTTAAATCCTTGTTAATGTAATGTTTCATTGTTTATCTATCTGTTTTTTCGCTCTCCTTCCATAACGTTACCGTTTGCATATCTGCCGACCGTGTTTTCGTTTTTTTTTTATAACACTTCTGGTGTTCCGAGGGAAACCCCTGCATAGATATATATACATAGATGCCGCACCCTGGCTTGTGGGATGCGTCAGTACCGCCGCCATCTTGCCTAGGTGCTCTGACCGGTTCAGACCCGTGTCAGACTCGGCAAAAATGCCACATTTTTGCTCTGCAGTTGGGTGTACGAATGAAAGAAGTGTTAAAACCAACCAGAAGGGAATAACATTCCACAGGTAAGAAGTTGTTTTACAATATTTTACTGTTATGAACATGTTTAATGAGATATATATCTCAAGAAGTGATCCTTCTTTTAAGCTAATCAAGTAAAGTAACTGTCCTGATCTGTTCCTAATGCCAAATTAAGCTAACGCTATGTCACACAACTTAAAGAAAAAAGGTTAACATTTAACGTTATTAATATTACTTATAAAATTATGATGCTTTGTCAAACAGCTATGTTGGTGTGTGTGTTATTCCAAATTGTCAACTATCTGTTTCATGGCACCAACGTGACATAACACAGCATAACGTTAGTTAACTTGTGGCCTGAATTGTAACTACAAATTATGTGGAACTGCGTTTTTCTGACACACTTATTTTGTGTGTAGTTTCCCAAAAAACACAGATAGCAGACGGGCATGGGTAGCAGCAGTGAGGAGAAAGGACTTTGTCCCGAGTGACTCCTCAGTCATCTGCAGCTGTCACTTCAGACCTGAGGACTTCGACAGGACTGGGCAGACTCCTAAAAATAATACTAGCTACTGTACACTGTATGTTTTGTAAATATGACCTAATAATGTAAGCAGTTCTGTGTCCAGGCTCCCATGAGCACTGTGGTGTTATACATATGAGATTAAAGCAAAATTTTGTGTAAACATGCAGCTCTAAGTCATTTATTTTCACTTGTACAAAACCAACATTTGTTAATCAGAATCTGCACTGCAGCTCGGCACAACCCTGCTGATACACTATTTTTTGCACATTGTGTGAAATGTGGATAAACATTTATAGTCAAAATTGATAATTAAATGACACCACGGTGGGCATTGTACATCTAGTAAGAAAAAAGAATATTTATTACATGGGGGAAGTTTAGTTTAAATGTGTTGTAGAACTATTACTGTTACTTTATCTACATAAGATCAAATATTTTGGTATGAAAAGCTGCATTTTTTATTTAACCAAGTATCCTGTATCATAACTAATTTTAATCATAAATAATCTCCTGCCTCAATAGACATACATGCATTAGGCAGCGCGGCTCCACCTGGTCAAGATGGCGGCTGCATTGACGTATCGCTCCAGTGACGAGCGCAGTTGAATGGGGCATCTACGTATATATATCTATGCAACCCCTGTATTTGACGTCACAACGCTATGAACTGTGGGTAATTTCCTTACCGTAAGTCCGCATCGATGCTGACCCACGGTAAGGGGGCATAAAGGGCTCACTCACTGACTCACTGACTTGACGATTTGACAATGGGACAGTCCTCACACACTCACGCACTTCACATGAACGCGCCTCTAAGTCAGTGAGTCTGTAAGGGATCGGATTGGAATTGGGCCACTGTATGCCACTGCTCTGGCCCAAAACTGCTGTTTGTTGGGCCTGGATAGAAGCTACGTGGGTTCATGCAGGGTTAGGCCTCATTATTTTGGGCCTGATCATAGGTCTAATTTGTCTGTCACTCAACACTACGTCATGTTTCGTTGCTCTGATTGGTTTTTGGCCTGTCTAATTGCTTCCATATGAATTCTGATCTCAGGCTGTTGATAACTGCCCTTGGAAATCAAAAATGAACTGAGAAGTCCCAGACTAATCTGCATTTGTGATTTGGTGATGTCAAGCTAATAGAATTTGGTTCGTCGGTGTCCTCGCTCCGCAGCATACCTGTTCATCTCACCACACCTGTACTCTGTTCTTGCTCTGATTCTTTTGTGTGTGCTCCACCTGCTAATTATGTGTCTGGCAGACACACAAACAGGCTGGAGGTGCAGCAGGCTGGTGGGAACATACCATGTTTTACTGGTGTTGTAATGGTCTTGTTGTGGATGGTATTTGTGGGACAGGGTCATGTTGTGTAAGTATAATGTGGAACCTTCCTAACCTGTGTGTGAGACTGTGGGACGCAGGCTCATCCTAGCACTTAATAAAGGTCTTGTCATAAAAATGTGCTTACAAAACAATATACACTAAGACCGTTTTCATTAAGTACTTATAATGTGCAGTGTTATGAACGCTCTTATGTTATTAAGGGGCTTTTTAATTGCACCCAAGAGGGCTCTGTAGTACAGTGGGCCTGCTGTGTCAAGTACGGGTGGGATAAGAAAACATGATATACTGCAACATTTTTCTTTGTGATACATTGCTGTTATCAGCACAAGTGATACACTTGCACAGAGAAGTATTGGACCAGGAACTCTATTGCTGTGAGGCCACAATGCTAACCATTGCACCATCATGCTTTTAAGTAGTTATAATTTATCTGCATTAATATGAAAGATCTGTTTATAGAGATTAGCGAAAATGTTGTCATGTCTGGAGTTCATAATCGAACTGTAAACAATGAGCGTCACACAGAAAGTCTTGGCCCGGCTATCTGCTGGCTACATCAGATACAGTTTGGCTGTTGCTCCCAGAGGCTTTAATGTGATCACATGATCAGTGTGCTGACACGAGTAAAGAATGAAGTGGGAAGCGGTCTTTTAAGGAGGCAGGTTGGGGGCTGGATGGGTCACAAAATTTTCCCCTGGAGACAGGTGTTTGGAACATTGAACCTGGGACCTTTGAGTCATTTGAAGGTATGTCGTCACCATGTTTCTTTACCTAATCCTAACCACAGTAACTTGACTTGCCTAAACCTAACCTCCATCTTTACGTTAAGTATGTAACATCATTCATGGGGCACTAATTCGTAAGATATCATACAAACTGTTAAATGAGGATATGTTAGAGAAACACACACACACAGACTTAAGTAGGATTCATACTTATGCAGTGACTCGATGCTGCTCTGCATCGAAGCAGAGCCCACGCTGTACCTAATACTGTGGGCTGACATGCACCTTCCTAGAAATGTAACTACAGTCTGTCATTGTAAGCTGAAACCATTTCCCTCAGTGGAAACAAAGCTTTTATTTACTTTAATTTCACAGATAAGAAACAATAAATTGTGAAGACAGTAAAGCCTCCACAAAAATAGCATTTTAAGTCTTGTGTGTGATTTATCCTGGCTTCACATGAGCAGAGGGAATATCCGCTCATCACTAGGCTAATTCATACAATGTAAAATGCCATAGGCTTGTGCTAATAACGTTAGCATGTTGTATTTATTTGGAAAACGTGTTTAGTATAAGACAGTTGTTTTGTCAGTGAACCTTGTGAGTTGTAATGGAGCCGAATTTTGTAATGTTACCTTTGTTAAATGTTGCTGTTGTCCCTGGCTTCATATGAGTAGAGGGAAAGTCTGCTTGCTGCTAGGCTAATTTATACAATGTAAAATGCCATAGGCTTGTGCTAATAACGTTAGCATGTTGTATTTGTGGGGAAGATGTGTCCAGATAAAGGCAAGTGTTTGTCTGTGAATGCTGCGAGTTATAGTGAAGCTGATTTGTGTTTGAAACTGTCTATTATGTTTAATGTGTGTTTAATGTGTTTTGAATCACCTAAACTTTACAGCACTTCACAGAAACCCCGCCACAGACTAGTGTTTTGGAGGTGTGACTGCAGAGCGACACAGACACACCACCACACAAGTATAAATGATCACAACAGTGCAGGCGACGTGCGTAGGCTACGTCATAGGCCCTGCTGACAACATTACTCCATGATATCTTTACAGAGCAAATCATTGCTTGCTGCTATATTAACACTCTGAATGTTAGTAGGCTACATGATGTCATGACACCCCCAACTCAATATAGCCACCTGATGAAGTGAAGCCACAAGTAGGCACAAGGTCTGATGTGTGTGAAGCTTTGTATCTTCTTATTAAGCATCGATATAGTGGAGGACCTTTGGCAGCCCAACTGCACATTATCATAAAGAACACCTTGGTGTGAGGCCATAATATTTGACCAAAGGAGTTCACTGCTTTAAATATTTATTGCGAACTAAATATAAGTATCATTAATGTGACAGGCCCACTGAATGAACTTGGCTCATAATACAATGGCAGAGAGTGCACTGAGAGTGTATTGTCACGTCTCACCTGACAAATTCAGTGTTTATCTTTTCTCCAGGGAACCACGAAGTCATCACAGACACACAGGAAGTATTTGTGTAAGGTCAGTGTCAGATAGTGGAATCTAATATGTAGTTTTGTTGTGCAGCAGGGAAACTGTTGCTGCGGAAACATCATACCGGGAATATTTTGGATCCTGTGCTTCCAATCCCATGTTTTTCCACATAATATCAGCAGACACCAGACAAGACAAACATTTCCATGCTTGGTAGGCCTTCGACACAGGCAGCAATGCTGGAGTTTGCTCCCTCTGTTCTCTGTCTTTGAGTGTGTGTGTGTGTGTGTGTGTGTGTGTGTGTGTTTACAGTGTCTCGACACGGACAGATTGACCAGGACCAGACAAACTTTGAGAGTTGGTAAAAACGAAAAAGTCTGACATGCTATCTATCTATCTGTCTATCCACCGTATTTATCTGTCTGTTACTGTCCTCCCTCCGGCTACTCTTCTGTCCACCGGCTGTGCCCACCTGTCACCAGTAGGGGGCTGTGGGGAGTTGTGAATTCCTCCCTTCGACAGATTGATGAGTGCCAGTAAACAATGTACTGTCTGTCTGTCTGTCTGTCTGTCTGACTTGTCCCTGATGAGACACTGAGGCATCATTTAATGTTTCAGTCTCCTACACAGACTTCCCATTAGCCCTCTGTGATGGGCTATTACCACACACACACACACACACACACACACAATGTATAGCTGGAAAATAACAACGCTGCACCAGTTAAGTGAAGGTGGAAACATTTCCTCTTGAGAAGGTGAAAAGATCCTCAGTGTTTCGAACATGTTGGTGAAGTCACACTTGAAGAGAACAACAAACATTTAGAAGCAGATGTTTGATCATAATTAAACCATAATTTGTATCTTAGTTTGACTCATGAGTGGGTCAGTCGGTCAGTGGAGGCGACTAGATGTAGTTTGATTGACTATACTGTATATTTACAGCACAGTCTTTGTGCTAAGCTATGCTAACGGGCTGCAGGCTGTAGTCTTTATTTAACTGACAGAGTGGTGTCGATCGTCTCATTTAACGTTCTGCCTGAAAACAAATAAATGTACATTACTTCTTAAACTGTGAAGCTCAACACAGAGGGTCACGTTATTAAATAACCTTAAGTTTTTTGGGCTTTATATATTGTGGTGTGCCTGTGTGTGTGTTTTGCTAGCTGCTCGGCTGCTCACCTGGCAGCTGTACCTCCGCTTCTATTTCCTTCCATGCTTGTCCTTCTATACGCGATCATGGTCAGAGGTGGAGGACACATCATACAGGCGAGGCTTCTGCTGCCACAACTCCACAAGGTTTTCCTCTTTGCTGGAATCCCACACATTTTGTTTAGTGTGTTTTGCCTCCATGGTGAGCTGCTCTCTGTCTGTTTGTTTGGGTTTAGCACCGGTGCATCATTTCATGCTGTGTTTCTATTGGTTGGTTAGGAGACGTAGGTGGCAACAGCAGTCACACTGTGAGATGGTCATCCCAAATCTCTGACACTGTCAGAATTTTATCCCATGCTGTCTTTGATCGCAAGACTGTGACAGCGGCCATCCTTGAAGCTCTCTCACTGTGCAACGTAGGACCATGGTTTGAGAGCCACAACCAAAGATATCGCCACGTTTTTTTCACAATGATCATCTTGCGTCTGGGACAGCCCAAAATTGCAGTGTATACCGGGCTTAAAGACATGGTCACACATGAGCAAAATTAACATTCGTGAATATTTGCTTCCTGTTCACTTTCATAAAATGCAAGCAAAGAGGAGAATAAAATTTTCACTTCCGATTGACCCTTTCCTAAGTCCCGCCCCCGGGCACAGACCGGCCAGTCATAACGTAGCATCAGGCCGGCTCAGACCAGGGTCCGACAACAACACAGCTGTGCTCCATTGACTCTAATGCAGTCGTTTCAGATTTCCTTCATTTTCAGGCTGGTGTTGTGGATCTGGAGCTAAATGTTGTGCCTGGGGCACGTCGTGTATTAATGATACTCGTTACCTGGAGAGGTTGGAAAAAGATATACGTTTCTTCCCTGTTCCAAAACCAAAATCAAACCCTGAAAAGTGTAGGGTTAGCTAGCTAGCTACTGAAGATATAGCCTACTGAATGCATACACATGCTGCTTTTGCTTTGTAATGATTATAACAGTGAAACAAAGACCGACCCTGCTGTACAGGAACCAGTGAAGGGAAGCAGGGAAACTTTGCTGATATTGAACCAGCTGTGTGGCACACAGTGTGTGCAGATGAACAGGGATCTCCAAGGGAAGTCAAACAACATTCATCTGCACACACTGTGATGACACACAGCTGGTTCAATATCAGCAAAGTTTCCCTTTATATTCATTGTCTTGTGTGGCGATCAGCAGTGATGTGGTGGTTCACTTTTACACTGTGATCTGTAGCCTATAGTTCGGCTTTAGCTTCTAACTGTCTTTGTCTTTTTAACCTGTTGTTGCTGCTGAGTCAGTTTGACATCCTGGATATATCCTTCAAACACAGACTGTAGACCCCTCTGTCTGCTTCTCTCTGGAATCACTCAGTGTGGGCTCCATGTTTACTCTGACAGCTTGATGGACCATCACAAATGGGCGGGGCTTAGCAAAAGGTCAGTTTGGTGATGCCTGCAATACAGAATTATCAGCTGAATCTGCAGCTCCCCTCAGCTTTCTGTCAAACTTCAGCTTCAATGTCTCAGTTCACTCTCACAGCTATTTCAGTGATGTCTTCAGCTACAGCTGTTTCCAGTGAAAAAACCTTTAAAAATCCACTGTTCACTACCTGCTCAGCAACTAACCACAGACATACACAGTTAGAGACTAGCAGGTGAACACAGTGGAACATTTAGCAGCTCTTGGGACACATATTTCACTCAGGAGTTGGTGGAGACCAAAAACCGAGCTAAAAGAAGGTTGACATTTAACTGTATCAATTTAAAAGATGAAGATAAGTTTGTTTATGCTGCTGCCAACTGGCTAAAAATCTTTTTTTGCAGGTTTAAATACAGCTTTAGTTGAAAGCTGTGGTATTAAGAAAATAAATAAATAATAAATAATAATAATAATAAAAGCCAAATCCTGGTCTCTGTGTGTGTGTGTGTGTGTGTGTGTGTGTGTGTGAGAATGTTGGATGGATGAAAGGAAGAGACAAGAGACTGTTTTTGTCCCTCAAGGACATTTGGCCAGATTACTTTCTCAGGCACACAAGGCTTTGTAGAGATGGGTACAGGCCGTCCAGAAGATAAACCTGTCATTAAGGAGCTCAGTCCAGATTGGATGATGTCAGGTGTGAACTGGTCTGGACTGGATACACTGGTCACCTGCCTGTGGTAATCTTTGCAGTCAAATCATCCCAGTTTTTCTTTTTGTTCACCTTTTTCTCATAGTTTCTCCTCTCCTCTTTTTCCTCTACATTTCTCTCCTGTCCTTTACTTTCCTATCTCCTTGTCTCGACTCGTTGCCTCAATGCCTAACTTTTTGTGTCCTCGCCTCGCTTCCCAACTTTCCATCTCTTTCCATCGTGTACACACACAGTCTTGCTGTTTCCTATATTTCTTGTGCAAAGGAAGTTTGCCCCTGAACACCATGCATCCCATCTATCATGTCTGGGTATTTATAAGCATTTGTATGTGTGTGTGTTAATGTGTATGCATGTGCACGACCGGCCATACATCAAACCTGCGCATGTGGACAACCTGTGATGTGCCCAGATTTATACCAGAGTCAGTGCACTGCAATCCCAAAACACATTTTTTTTCCTGTGTGTGTGTGTGTGTGTGTGTGTGCGTGTGCCAATGTCTCTCTCGTCACTGTGACTGAATTCATGCTGCTCCTCTTTGGTCGTCTATTAAACATGAGAGTCGGTATCTGGATGGCAAGCTGCTGCCAGCTGCAGCCATGCTGTGTTTGGTGATGAGGTGACTCAAAGTTCAGAGGAGTGAAAAATTATTATGTTTTTGCAGTATTTTATTAAAACAGAACATGGACAGATGTGACTTTACTTTCTCGAAAAGCCACAAGAAGCTTCACCTTCCTTCTCCAGGCTGTGTTTTCAGTTTGCAACACAATTGAATCAACTTTAATTTCCCACAGAACAGACTTTACTCACCTGAACACTTGGGGGAGGAACTGTTTTGCTGTGCACCAAGATACATGTCAAGAAACATTTCACAGAACTGCCAAAGCTGTAGCAAATTCAGCCGCAGGTAAACAGACTAGATTTATAATTAATTACTGTCTATTTGGCCCCATTGCGAGCTGAAGGTGTCCAGTCAGCTCCACAATAGTTAGTTTCGAACCCTCTGTTACTCAAAGGATGCATCTGGTTTGTTAGAATTTGAGTACTTTTGTGATTTAGAATCCAGATGGGCCGAGAAACGCAATCTGTAAAATGATAATACAAAGTTGTGAACAAAACTTTTTTGGCACAGAAAACAAAGGCTTAAAGTAAAACTACCCATCTGTCCTTTCTGAAAATCCACCACAGTCTGCAGAACATTATGGTTCAACTTTGATCTGCCATGTTCAACAATTGCCAAGTTGTCGAAATCCAGCACTTGGGCAGTGATTTGCAGCATCAGACGACAACAAAAGCCGTCCTTTGACATCGGCATGATACCTGGGAAACGATGCAGGTTGGGCAGGCGGGAGGTGTGGTGGATGGGTCCAACGAACACTGACTTTCACCTGGGAGAGTGGTGTTCACAACCCATAAGATTTTGAAAATAGACAATGTATGTAACAAGCTGAAGTTGATGCAACGTCCCAGAACCAGTGCACATCATATGTCGACATGGAAAGTCCACAACAAAACGTTGATAGGTCAGAGTGAGAATGTGTCATGTGGTGTATGGGAGTGCTGGGTAACAATAAAGAGTGGAGAAGGGTTCGGGTTTTTAAGACTTATGTATATGAAGAGCAAACATGTTGACAGATTTTAGTAACGTCTAGATACCAGACGCCAAGATGGCACCAATTGATTCCAATGGAGTTGCTCACCTGGTGTGTATGCCAAAAAAGTTTTCTAGCTTCCAGGTTTACTTCTGCGGTTTGCAGCCAATGAATACGCACAGTGGGGTTTCTCCTGACGGTCCGCCCACGAGTTTCTGCTGTGCTCATAGACTTTACATTTTGATGACGTCACCGATTTTTAAATTTCTTTTTCTGGGCTTGAGTAAAGTTTTACAAACATAAAACCACCATGGCTCAAAAAATCTGAATAGAACGAGTTAAACTTGACCTTGATTGCAGTTCGAGGTGACCTGTCAACAGATTTACTGACGTCACTTTTACAATGGTAGCCTATTGGGGAAAATGCTTTTTCTTGCAGTACTGCAAGTGACCGCTAGGAAAAATTTGCTGCAAGGCTGAGCATCTTCCATGGGGGCCTGGCTTAAAGACACAGGCGCTGAAATGGAGTGACACAGACATAGAGTGAATACAGATGTTCCAGCAAAAAAATAAAGTATCTTTGAACAACAAAGCATGTAAACATGTCCCAGTAGAAACCCAACGTACAAGTACAAACCTGAAAATTAGCATAATGGGTCCCCTTAAAGTCTACAAACTTGCTAAAAAATTTCCCCCGTGACTGATTTATTATAATAAATTACACCAAAAGATTATCTACTAATGCATGCTAGTTTTAATATTTATACCCACACATAAAGAGTCACCAAAGATAAATGTTGTGAGATGATTAATGGGGTTTGAGCCCGGCTACTAATTTAAATAAAATCATCTGAGAAGTTTACAGAGGAAATGTTTCTTTGGTGAAACTTAACGGCATCTAAAACTCCAGCGGCTGCTTTTTTAAAAGGGGTCACAAAGTGCCTCACAATTGTACTTAAATACAGTTATAAAGTAAGCTAAGAGTACTTAGTTACTTTCCACCCCTGCTATAGAAATACTGAGTGCTTTTATTCATTCACTCACAGCTGTCCTCTCTCTTCCTGCTCAGGCTCATGATGATGGATGGACACAGAGCGAAGGGGCGTGGTTTCTATACTACGCATACAAACACACATGACCATAAACATGCATGTTTTCCAGTGACATCACACATGTCGGTGTGTAAGAGAGCAGATAAGTGTGAACGTAGAGCTGCGTGTGTGTGTACGTGTGTATGTACTGCCCTACTTTCTAAATGATCAATAGTGTTGTAAATTAGAGCTGAAGGCTGAAACAGGACGGTCAGCTGGTTCAATATGTACGTACAGACTGTGTGTGTGCGTTGTGCATGTATGCATCTCTGTGTATGGTTTAATAAATAACTGTCTGTATCCTAGTGTGTGTGTTTTAGTGTTTGAATGTGTGTGCATGTTAAGGTGTTTTTGTGCATAGAAATATCATTGGGTGTTGTGGTGCATTAGTGTTTGTGTGTGTCTCTTCTCAAGAGTGTATGTGTGTGAATGCATATCTCTGTGTGTGTGTGTGTGTGTGTGTGTGTGTGTGTGTGTTTCAGTGTTTAATATGTGAACTGGATTTCATTTTTGTTGTCTTATCAGGTTAAACTCTGAGCAGAAACTCTACCTGCTTATCAGCGCTGCAAGTAGAAAATTAACCAAAGAACTAGAACAATTATTACTGAATGACTTATAGAAAAGTCATTACACTGTTAAATTTTATCAGTTTAGTAGATAATATTGTCTCCCTGGGAATTTCTTGAGAAGTTTTGCCATTGTTATACATTATAATCCTTAAGATTTCAATCCTGATTGATTTGGTGAAGACTAACCTCTTTCACAAACACACTGCTACGTTCTGTGTTTAGTAGTAGTGTTTAGTGTTTTAGTAGTAACTTAACACCTCTCTGAGCTGTAGGAGAGTGAGGCCTTTATGCATAGGTAGGGGACACCATAGACATGATGCATGATTTGATGCAGCCCTTTATGGGTCAACAGTAGAGTTAAGAGTGATATGGACTGCGTTGCATAGCGTATGGATGATCCATAAGGGGAGTAAAGTGGACAAAATGTACAAACATAAACTTGGATTTCCTTCTAACACTGGTCTTAAGCTGTGTTCCCACCAAATGCGATGAACGCGATTTAATCGTTCATAACGCGAGTAACGCGCCGCCCGTAACGCTCGAGTTTCGACGCCTGACCATTGTTTGTTAATTCACGTTATCGCGTCATTCGTGCGAGTAGCGGGGAAGCCGGCTGTGCTAACTGGAGCTAAGCTAGTGCTAACATTCATAATACAACCATTCTGCAAACTAATTAAAGACACATATTTACAGAACTTACCAAGTAGACCAGTCTCCTCGGCGTCTTTCACCCAAGCCTGCTCCTTTTTGTTGCGGTCTCTGTAGAGTAGACACGTAGTATCATATAGCTCCAGGTAGCCACTGACGACCATGGCTGAGATAACCACCATCGCTGCTTTGTACCTGCTCTGGAAGTCCCAAATGGGCCAAACGCCATCGTTTTTGGGTTCACCCTATCCTGCAGAAGCGCATCCAGCTCGGCGAGTTTCACCACCTCCTCCAGGAACTCCGTCTGGATGATAGCCGCATTCAGCGGTACTTCAGGCTGACTGGGGCCCAGTTTGAGGACCTGTTGGCGAGGGTTGGCGCCAGGATCTCCCGGCAGGACACCAACTACAGGCGCTCCATTTCAGTTGCGGAGCGTCTGTCCATCTGTCTCCAGTGAGTCGCAGTTTATTACTGTGTCAACAACTGGACGTTGTTGACACACCCCAGTGACGTCGGGAGAATCTCAACGCTGATTGGCTTTCGCGGCACAGCGTTACGCGAATTTGCCTCAAAAGTTCAATATTTTCAACTCAAGCGATGATTCGTTGGACACGAATTTCGTGTCTAGCGCACTGCACTAGACGCCTCTATCACGTCCATTGCGTCGCGCTAGACGCGTCCATCGCGACGCGTCTAATCGCGTCTTTGCATTGACTTTGTATGTAATCTTGACGTGCGAATTTGCGAATTCGCGTTTGGTGGGAACACAGCATTACACCAAACAACTTTTTGAGCGATTTCATAGTCGTAGTCAAATTACCAGTGTTGGCATGAAATCATGAGAGATTTACCTCAGCTGATGCGTGCTAATGTGATCTTGACTGTTTGATGTAAGATGGTCATAAACCTCAGTCGGATCAGTCTAAAGCCCAGTTCAGACCAAAGATTCACGATGAGACGAAAAGAAACTGTTTTAGAACGTTTCAGAGAAAGATTGCAGCAGTGTGACCTGGCCGGTCTGAGCTCGACTCAAGCTGAATGATGGTGTCACCTGCAACTCAGCTGGTCAAATCACTAGTGGCTGGTTATAGAACGAAAAGTTAGTCACCTGTTTCAGCAGCCAACCGGCTCGTAGTGAAGTCTGCTGGTCAAGTCGCATTGCAAGAAGTTGCCTGTTTCTACTCATCTCATTGCAAATCTTTGGGCTGAACTGGTCAGAAAATTTAACATGTTTTTAGCCTTGGCTGAAGCAAATAGTGAAGAACAGCTGCATTGTCTGCAACACCAGACAGGAAGCAGCAAACCAGTTAGACAGTAAACATGGTGGGGACTCTGGGGGGCTGCAAGAACGTGAACAAGTCTCGGTTCTCTTGGACTGTGGAAAAGGAGGAGAAACTGGTGGAGTTGTGGAGCGAACAAATCTGTGTTCAATTCAGCAGGTATCTGATCCACCTACGGAGGCTGGAAGCAAGTTAAAGCAACAACATCCAAAATGTAAAGTTTGTACAAAAATACAGTTTCTTTATGGATTATATTGATGTCGAATTGACAGAATACTGTCGACGTATGATGCTTTTTATCTTGTGTTTCTAGAAGTGTGTTTTTGCAGATACGTAAGGAATTTTTGATATGTCGTGTTTCTTAAAGGGAGATTGGTGTAATATTTTTCAGCAGGAACAGGATGGGAAATAATCTCAGTCTTTTAAAAGTCTCCTAGTCTATGTTAGGCATGGCTCAGATTAATCACAGACTATGGATCATTATTACAAAGCACAGAAAAAGTTCATGAAGAAAGAATTTTAGAAGGAATGTATAAATAAATAATATGTGAACAAGAACATTAAATACCAAAGAAGCAAAAACAAAGTAATGACTAACTATATCAAAGATAATTGAGCAATTCAAAGAGCAGTAATCACAGGAAGTGCCCTGCAGTCACAGTTTGAGCACAGAGACGACAGCAAAGAGTCAAATGTTTCTGTAATGCAGGAAAAGTCCTGGAATGACAGAGGACAGGAAATAAAAGCAGAGGCGAGAAGGTGTGAACGCTCGTGTCTTGTCGACAAGAAGAAGTGTTTCTTGTTGACAAGAGGACTGTGGTGCTGATGATGGGTGACACATTCAGGGTCAGGGGTCACAGTGACTGACAGCTCAGGCCAGGCGTGTGTGCAGCCTCCGGCCTGACAGGCATGACGGACAGGCGGAGAGAGGATCGGTAGGCGAGTGGCTGCATGTCAGGATCACAGGCTGAAACCGGGAGGTGTTGGTCTGCAGTGTGGGCCAGTTCTGCTGGTGTGATGAAGATGATGATTTTTGCCTATTTTGCATACGCAATGGAAAGCCTATGACAGAAGACTAAGTCCAGAGTGTTTGTATCTGAAAGGTACAATCCTCTAGCATCTGCACTTGATTGGCACGTGACTTAAACACAACCTACCAGTTCAAACATGGCTCCAAAGACTTTTTTCGTTCCTTGTTGAGAATAAGCTGTATTTGATTGACAATATCTAGGACATGCTTTATGCCAGACTGTGCAGACCACCTTCTTTACCTCCTACATCTTTTCAACCACGCCTATTTAACATTTCAGACATCTATATCTAACCTTATGGGAGCTATGCAGCTATGGTTCAGTTTGTGATATCACTGATGTCCCCCGATATCCCCAAAATGTTTCTAAAAGCTCTATGCTTTTAGTCACCTCTGTCAAACTAGAGACCATGGCTGTAAGCAATTTATTTTTCCTAGGATGGTTATTTTTTAATTGTTATTTGTCATTTTTATTTACTTATTTTCCCTTCTTGTTTGTTCTTCTTTTTTTCTCCTTGTTAAAGATCCAGCGTGTGGGATTTAGGGAGATTTAGGCCAGTAACATACTTGCTGCAAACAACGCAAACGCATCATGGCATGTGTTTGTTTGATGCGTCGGTCGCACATCTCAACACGAGGTACCGTGACGCATGCGCGAGATGCAATATTGACATGACCACTAGAGGCGCTCGTGTGAATGAACATAGTGACTGTGAGATCAGACCAGACGGAGTCGCTGTCGGAGCAATGGCGGAAACTTTTGAAGAGAGGCTGACAGACCTGGTGCAGAACTACCCGCTTCTCTATGATGTTTCCATACCGTTACATAGTGACATAGTTCTTCTTCCTCATCAAGCATATCGAGGGCATCCACGTTTGTTTACAACACACGGCATGCACTACCCGATTCCTGGGTTATATTTCTGTTGTCTGCCCCGAGTGGAGACCAACAGTATTGTGCTGCATATAGTGCTGCAGCAAGTATATACACAGACACGGCGCATTGTGTACGCGTACGTTCGATCAAGCGGTAAGTCTTTTACGGCCCTTGGTGGCAAATATTGATGAGGATGGCAGATTGCAACCAGATGAAACTTCCTCAGGTTCCTCAAGTGTTCATCGCTCAGGAAGCTGAATTATCCACAGACGTCTCTTCCTCTCCAAACAGACCAGGTGATTTAAACTGGTAAACACACTGAATAAAACCGTTTCACGTTTCACCTGCTAACATGCACACATCTTTCTTCTCTGATAATTTAAGATCCAGATGTTCAGGAGGTTTTTACTGGAAGTCGAGGTATCCACAGAGGTCTTCTTCTCTCCAAAACAAACAGACCTTGTGATTTAAACCAGTAAACACGCTGAATAAAGCCGTTTCATGTTAGAAAAGTCAGTGTTTGTCTCACGCTGCTTGCTGGGGAGGGAATTCTAACTACAGTGGCTGATGTAAAAATCTGTCTCTATTCTGGGCTACTGTAGAAACATGGCGGTGCAACATGGCGATCTCCATACATGAGGACCAGCTCCCTATGGAGATATAAACAGCTCATTCTAAGAGGCCGTTTACACGTACACAGTGATTTTGATAAACGGAGACATCTTCCTTCGTTTGTGCCCTTCGTTTACACGCAAACGGAGATTTCTCCTCTGAAAACGAGTCTTTCTAAAAACTCCGGCCAGAGTGGAGATTTTGGAAAACTCCGGTTGCGCGTTTGCATGTAAACCGAGATAAACGGAGATAAACACAGTTATAGGCAGCTGACGTCGCAGTATGCGCCGTAACTTGCGCCTGTGTCAAAAGTGCGACCTGTGTTGCTATGGCGACAATGGATACATGGAAGTCTTGAGCTTCTCGTTACACTGCCACCTACAGGTTTGGCGTGCTCTTGTGTGTATATATACACGGGTAAGTGTAAACGAAGATCTTTTTGAAAACGGAGACGGTGAAATGTCCGTTTATGAAAATAGCCGGCAACGTGTAAACGGCCTCTCAGGTATAAAAAACACAACAATTACTGTTTTCAGGTGATTATACACTAAAGAAAACATACGTATTATATTATATTACATTTCAGCCAATACACTCCTCTATGTCCTGTACACTGGACCTTTAAATGGGCCCTGTAAGAACCAAAACTATGGCGTAGTAATAGTAGTAGGATTATAGTAGTAGTGTTAGTATAAAGGGAAGCGGACAGTCTGTCTGTTAATCTGTAGGTCCTGCAGTGATCAGATGTTGGACCTTCTGTCCTCTTTAGCCAGCTGTAATCCCACATCATCTGAACACACACACACACACACACAGCCATAACTAATTTCATCAGATCCAGATAGCCTTTGACATAAAGTCATTATATTCATTTTAAAATTCATACACTGTCCGACTTTAATAACACTCTGTGGTATAATCACAGACTCACACTGACTTTAGAAAACCAGCACATAATGTTTGTACATTCAAACTGTGTCGAGATGATACTGAAGCGGATTGAATGCAAAGTATGAGACACCTTACAGTGAACATAATCTCCGTAAAAAATCAAATTCATTAAATCTTATTGAGAGGTTTACATTATCTTACTGTGTTTGAAAGTGTGTGTGATTGCAAACTTTTAATTTATTTAAATATTTTTTATTGAAGATTTATGCAAAGCACTGTGAGCTGTATATTTGTAAAGAGACAATCTGATATTATCTGTTTATCTACTCTCCTTGGTTTGGAGAAAATGTAGGCAAATGGGACTTATCAGAGACAGTGATATCTGAAGTCATGTGTGTGTGTTAACCTGCATTATATGGAACACAGAGTTAATGAGTAAATCACCCTTCTCTCTTACACACACACACACACACACACACACACACACACATGTTTGACCTCCATGACTCCGGTTCTCCTGTTCGCCCTTCATGCCTCTGCTGCTGCGTGTTGCTGGCCCATCGTGCTGCTGATATGCTTACTGCAGCACTCTGTTTCCTCAAAGGCAAACCATTAACAGCAACACAGCAGCATGACACGGTGTTTGCCTGATAACTGAGCTGCACCTCGTTACAAACCCAACACACACAAACGCATGAGTGACTTTGTCAAAAGATCAAGTGTGGTCTTGATAAGGAGCTGCCGATCGGCCTGAGTCGCCTTTGAGCAAGGATCAAAGTCGCACAGAAATATCCGAAGGAGGCCAAAAGATTGTGCTCCATCCTTTTTCATTCATCAATGCTATTTGTTTTTACAGGATACAGCGACATTACAGTCACACCTGGAGCACCTGTTCTTAAAGGTCCGGTCTGCAGGACGTATTGGCAGCGTTTGAAAACAAAATTATCAGTCAGTTTTTTTTAGTGTAAAGTTGCCTGAAAGTAATGATTGTTGTTTTCCTTATCTTAGAATGAGCTGTTCAAATTTAAATAGGCAGCGGGTTCTTGTCCACTGTGATTAACATGTTGCAACACCATGTTCTGACATAGCCCAGAACAGACAAACCAATCAGTGGTTTGAGCAGTTTTCATGTTTGTGCATCGGCCACTGTAGTTAGAAGCCCCTCCTTATGACCAGCTCACCAAAAACACGTATTCTTTTAACCTGAAACTGCTTTATTCTGTGTTTTTACCTGTTTAAATCACTGGGTCCACTTGTATCGGAGAGCAGAACACCTCTGTGGATAATTTGGACATCTGGATCAGGAAGTAGGTGAGCACACATTCTCATGTGGTGGCCTGTCGGATATAGATTTAGTGTGTTGGTCCAACTAAAACCAGACTTTTAAAATACATAAACTTGTTAGTCTGACTGAAATTAGTCTTACCACCAGACAATCAGAGATCTCCGCCTTCTGATAGTCTGGGGACACTCCTTTCTAAAGTGTGTTTAACACACCGGAGAAAACGGCCGGCAACAAAGCAACAGCTCTTGCATTTTTGAAAAGGACACGCCCTCCCGGAAATGTGCGCTCCCCCTTTTCTCGTCCGCAAGGAAACAAACACACAGAGACCTTGAAAATGGATGCTGAGAGATTTAACTCTGTTTTATCAAACGTGTGCTCAGTCCACAAGATTGTGGAAATGAAGGACTTAGAGCGACTTTGTTTAAAACTTTTAACACAGTTGGACTATGTTTACGAGCACAAGAGTTCAGCGAGCCACCGAAGGACCGCCCTGCGGATTTACTATTGGTTCTGCAACGTAGGGAGTTTTTTTAAACTCTGAAATTGTATCCGCCCATCTAAACACAAAATCAGGGAGAAAGTCATCAGTCTTTAGTTAAGCAAAGCGTCTAAAGACTGACTTGTGAGTCTAGACTGAAATAGTACTAAATTGAATTTCAAAATAAATGTCACTGGGAGTTGAATTCCTCCTGCATGTATACAGTCAGTTGGACCCAAACTGGCCGAGGCGCTCTGAGCATGCTCCAGTTTCCGCCCCGGGATTTGACCCAGAAGTTGAAAGTATTAAACGTATAACAGAGGAAGATGCTGGTAACAACATGGAGAAATCTACATACAGAGCTGTGTATTTTTGGATGGATGAGGAGACACAAGCTGGATCTCAGTTCAGGGGCTGCAGCCTACGAAGGCTGCATTTGAAGACCGATTGCATCACACTGGTGCAAACAAGGCTGTCCCAGTTTGAAGGCACCTTCTAAATGCAGCCAAGAAATGCAGCCTTCTTTCCTGGAATTCGGAGAATGCAACGGATGATTCCTTCGTGGCCCAGCCTTTCCCAAGATGCAGTGCATGCCAGTGATGATTATATATTTAGTTAAGTAACAGCTTAGCTGTTAACTGGTGTTAACATTGCTATTAGCTAAAAACACACCGCTTCAACAATCGCTATCTCCGGCGGCGAATCATCTCCTCAAGTATTAAATAATAATATCTCTGGGTCCATGATTTAGGGTTAACTAACTTACCAGCTTACTCCTTCTCTTGTCAAGCGCAGCTGGTTGCTAGGTAACAGGAACGCCAATGGGTTGGGGTGATAACAACTGGTGATGCAACCAGGAAATCCTCCACAGACCAGACCGTCCCATTTCCAAGACCATTTGGTGTGGCCGATGCGGCCTTCAAAGGCTGCGGCCCCTGAATTAAGACAGCTAATGTTCGTGCAGCTGAAAGAGTTAAATATTTGAAGACACATGAGATGTGTCATCAGATGGGAGGAAAACATGGAATGGCGACGTGTTCAAAAAAGTGTTGGAACAGCTGGACGATGATCAGTTATTTGGAGAGAAGAAGGTCCAATCCTAATAAACTGGAAGGGGGCATATCGTCACCTATCATAGAGGAGTCGGACATACTTTGGTCAATAAATCAATTCCCCTCCTGTGCTTATATAAGAACAGTAGTTCAATTAAATGGCCTAGTGGAGCTGTAACTGTAGCTCAACTTAACTGTGCATGTAAAGTACTGACTGATTTGTAATGTGAAACTGTTTTATTGACTGTTTTCACCGGTTTTAATCACCTGGTCTGTTTGTTTTGTAGAGGAGGAGACCTCTGTAGATAATCTGGCTCCCAGTGAAAACCTCCTGAACATTGAACACTGAAGGAATTCTAACTGAGAGAAGTTTCATCTGGTTGCAATCTGTAATCCTCACCACTAGATGCCACTAAATCCCCCTAAATCTTACACACTGTTCCTTTAATCAACTTAGCTTTGTGTTCTGTGGCATTGTCATGTTGAAACAGGAAAGAGCCTCCCTCAAACTGTTCCTTGATTAAACCAAAGGCCCAGAGCTGAAGCTATGAAAAGAAGTCAACACCACAAGAACAGAAAAGTATTTTAGCAGCATCAACATGTTTTAATCTGCCCACTGACTTTAATTAAATGTAAGAAGTTTACTGCACATGTTGAAGCCTCGCTTCCTGCTGTTACAGTGGATTCTTGTTGAATCAGGATTTGCTCGCGCTGACAGTTTTAGTCACGTGACCAGCTGTGAGTGTGGTGTGTGTGTGTGTGTGTGTGTGTGTGTGTGTGTGTGTGTGGATAGTGGGGTCATCGAGTGGCTACCAGCAGAGTTATTGATGCTGGTGACCTTCAGGCCCTGAAATGACGGCGGTCTTCTCAATAATGGATTGGACTGCTCTTATGGGGAAAACTGAGTGCATGCATGTGTGTGTGTGTGTGCGTCTCAGTGTGTGTTTGTCCGTGTGTGTGAGAGAGAGTGAAAGAAAATGACAGATAGCTCTTTATAAGCACATTTGTGAGTGTGTGTGTGTTTGTATAAATGACTTTGAGTCTGTGTGTGTGTGTGTGTGTGTGTGTGTGTCTACCTGTCTGCATCTGCAGTGTGAGTGAGGAGGTGCAGGGGGAGTTCATGGTTACGGTACACATGCTGCATATTTGTCTCTCCACAGGAGGCAGAGAGATGCACAGAGTCCCATCAGAACCATGGACAGCTTCAGCGGGGGAGGGAGGGAGGTAATCGCTGCCTTACACCAAATATTATTAAAAAAAATACCTCTCCGCACTTACGGGGAAATTTAAGCCTATGTTTTTTTCAACTTATATCACAGAATAATTTTTAACAGATGGTGTGACTCATCTCTTTTAAAATGTTTTTGTGTCAGACCAGAGGTGTATGTGGTTCACCCACTGGTCGCAGTGTCAGGGCGCAGCAGTGGGAGAGAGTGGGTAAGAGACGTCCATGATATTAGATGTAATCAATATCAGTGATAATGTCTTTGCGGACCGGTAGCCAACACTGCATCGACCACTCCCAGGCCAAAGCCTGGTTGCTGTTAATCCCCGAGTGACCTACAGTTGCAGAGATGTAAACAAACAAACCACCATGTGCAGATGAACTTGTAGCCGGGTCTGGAGAGAGATCCTTATCCAGCTTGGTACAGGGCTCAAAGTGGGATGGTACTCATTGTTATATTTAACAAATTATATTTAATAAAATGCTTCCCATATCTCATATGTGCAGTGGCAAGTGACTTGGAAAATGTGGTGAGCTAAGCCAGTTACTCTACTTAAAAATGAAGTTTCATCAGGGGCGATTGCTCTGAGACAACAAAGGAGGCTGAACTTCCCCTAAAATTTCATATAAGAAGTGGTCAAATATGCACTATTGAATTTACATTAAAATAAGAATTTACTTTGCATTAAACGTGCGCTAGGATGCGTTTCACATCATGACTATGATGCTCAAACGTCAGCTGTTTATCACTAGTTTTCAAACGCGACCTCCCTGTCATACATTCTCGTGTCAGCACGGTGGACGCGGAGCCTCCAAGCATTCCTATGAGACAGCACTGAGCAGGTTTTTTTCATGCAGCAAAGCGAGACGCTCACTGGATAAATGCGACACAATCGTCACTTCCAGGGAGGCTCAGCTTCCCTGGGACCTAATGGAGCAGTAGGCGGGAGAGGACGCTCGGTGTCTGCGTGATGATTGGAGGAATTGTCTAAAAGGCTGAACCTCTTTGTGACTGACAGCGCTTCGCATTTCGAGCTCAGTCCCATGCGGATATTTGTGAGTGGAGTCTTCTGACAAAGTACCATCTGGAGCCATATAGCTCATTTTCACTGTTATCTGAAAATCTTTGAGGTGTGTGTTGCTGTGGTTCTATGGCATGAGTGTGGTTGAAAAAAGGCTTCAATTAAATGTTCCTTTTATAAGTTACTGCCTCGCCACAATATGACAAATTTTATGATGTAAACTTAAAGTGAGCTTCCCCTGTTTGAAAGACCAGCAGCCGCCACTTGACCATATGTCAAATCAGCGTTTTCTCAGTGATCAGAAAAACTGTCAGCTAAACAAACAGACAGGCAAAAAAAAGTTCAGTTAAACTGTTTATTATAAAATAACATACTTTAATGAGAAAATGGTCTTTTTTTAAGACCTTGTGACATTTGAACATGTCCTCCAATAACATGACATCATCAGTCGGCCTCTTTCTCTTGCTCTCTGGCTCTGTCACTGATTCAAAAACAGAATTCCGCAGTATATTTTTCAGTCAATAAAACCATAACAAATAAAAGACAGTAATTTAAATAATAAAATTAACAGACCTAAATGAAAACTTTTCTTTCTTTGGGACATTAGAACATGAACATGTCCTGCAAATAACACATGACGTCACTTCCTCTCTCCTCTCTGCCTGTTCTCCCAATGAGCAGCGTCAGAAAAACATTTATTTTTTAAACCTAAAACTGCTTATTTGGTGTTTTTATCAGTTTAAATCACCAGGTCAGTTTGTTTTGGAAAGAAGGAGACCTCTGTGAATATTTGGCTTTTGGTATAAACCTCAGTAAAGAGATAAAAAGGTGTGCACATATTAGCAGGTGCCGGGCTGGCGGCTCGTCTGCGATGTGCCGAATAGCATCAGAGAAATACCGATTAGTAAGGTGAAACCACGCTTAAGGCCAAGTGACTCTAGTCAGTGCTCCTTCACACTGAGAGGAACTGGCTGAGGTAGTTTGGGCGTCTGATTAGGATGCCTCTCTGTGGATGCAATGTATTCCACACATTACAGTCTGGGAGGAGACCCTGAGGCCCAGAAATGCTGGAAGGGTAATAAAACCCAGCTGGCATGGGAACAGTGTTGAACATCCCAGGAGGATGTGGAGGAAGTAGCCAGGGAATGGAGTGATAAGATGCTGGATGGAAGGAACGTGTTATTGGAAAGTACCTTTTGATTTTCTTCAGTTCATGTTGTCAGGTGCATCCAAAAGTCACCGCCATGATTTTTAAATCCCAGGTTGATATTGAATCACGGACAGTTTGGCAAAAGAGTCGTTCTTGTTGCTTCTCTTTATCCTGTGGAACTGAGCACTTCACTTTCCCGCATGATGGAAGACATTTTCTCAAAGCCAACTATTTGGAGGGAAAGCTTTCTCAGTTCTCCTCAACACAGGAAATGAATAGAATTTCGTGCCACTGTTCATCTCTGTTTGTCGCTGTCAGTCTGAATTGGACGTAGGAGGAGCAGAGAGGTAAAAGCAGGTGACGGGGAGCCGAGGTGAGGAAAGAGAGAAGTAGGAGGATGAGGTGAAGAGGGAAAGCAGCGCTGCTTTGAATGTATTAGTCATCTGAGATTTACAGTGAAGTTGTGTTTTACTGTGTGAGTCACTGTTCCACTGGAGAGAAGATGGAGAGGGAGAGATGAGCGGCACCAGCATCTAAACGGAGCTGAGAGTCTCTACAGCTGAAACTTCAGAGTGAGTAAGAAACAGATGAAGAGACAGATGAAATATTTAGTGTAATAAAGTTCAGCTGGAACAGAGAGGAACTCAGAGAGAGGAGGGGAGAGAAGCATAAAGACAGAGGCTCAGAGAGGCTCAGAGGCAAATGCTGGGTGGCCATCATGCCCACACACAGTTGAAAGCAAGTATATCACGAGGATCTATCGTTGGCTCCATCATAACAGATCTGTGTGTGTGTAGAAGCACTTTCAAACCCAAAGAAATCTATTTTAGATTCTACTTTAGTTCAGAGTTTTTGAAACGATCTCCGTTCACATGGAGCCGCAAAATCGAGTAAGGTAAAGCTGCAGTACCAGAGGCTGCAGTTTCAGGACTGCAGTTTTAGAACCGTTTAATTTTCCGAGTGAAGGCTGCAACCTGAGGTTTATTTTCATTTTTTTTGCTATACCCAAATACTGTTTCTTATTAAATAGTTCTAATCAGTGTTGGGCAGTAATGCGTAATTTGATTGATGAAGCCCAGGTAACTATACATTTCACTTGCCGGTCCTCTCCGCTCCTCTCACCCACACCTAAACACTCGTTCTGGGATGCACAGTGTCGGCCCGCTTTGCCTGACCTGACCGTGGAGGTCAGGCCGGGCGGGCCAACACTGTGCATCCCAGAACGGGTGCTCAAGTGTGGGTGAGAGGAGCGGAGAGGACCGCGACGAGGTGGAGTTGCCACAGTAGATCTACACTTTGCTGGAGAAGCGTTGATCAGTTCAACAGGGTGAACACCACAAACAGAGCTCAGCATTGTTGTTGTGATGCTCGACTTTCTCGCACATGCCTAGTGCGCATGTGCGAAAAGTCTCCGTTTTCAGAGGAACTGCATATTGCAAGTTTACATGACAACGGAGATGCTGCCGTTTCCAAAAAATTGCACTCTGAAACCCATTTTCAAAAAGTTGCGTTTTCAGGCACCCAAAACGCCGCTGTCGTGTAAACAATCAGCCAAAACACAACTAAAGTTTACAGTTTTCAGTTGAAATCGTTGTTGTATAAACAGGGCCTTAGTGAAGTCCATTTAAAGTAATCTTTACTGCACTAAACTGGTTACAGTTATGTTTTTATGTGTTGTTTTTATTTTTTATGGCCAAAAGCGAAAAAGAAAGTGCTGGCAGCTTCTTCTGTAACTAATTGTGTTAAATGATTGTATGATATTATGTCATACCAGTCGCAGGCCCCTGAACTGAACTGAATCAAAATCATTTCATGGCAAACTCTATAAAATATTGTATTATTGTCCAAAGAATTGATATATCATATGGTGTCGTCTGATGAAACTAGTGATTTACACCCTAGTGACACATCACGTCAGCGGAGTGCTGCACCGTGTGGTCGAGCCTACTTCACTGTGTGCATATTAAGTTGTGCCAAGTGATAACACAGTTGATTATGCAGGGTTTAGAAGCGTAGGCTATATTGACCTATAATTAATTAATAACTGGATCACTTTAACAACAGCATGCATTGATATGATTGGTTTATTTAAATATGAAATAAACACCCACACAGTTGCTCTGCTCCATCACGTTGCCTCTGGTACTATCAGATATTCATCCGAATCCTTTTTGAACATTTTTATGTAGCTGTTACCTGTTGGAGGGCTGTTGAGCTGCGTAGAGGAAAGAGATGTGAAGAAGAGCAATGCAATGTGCAATGCCCGCACCAGAAAGTGCTGCCCCCATGGTCAGTGTAGCAGCTTCAGCTGATTGTAATGGACGACCTCTGCTGCAGGTATGATGCTGCTGAAGCAACATTTAAACTTCTGCATTGTAGCAGCAACGCAGACCTCCTGTCTGTCTCTGTGAGCTGAAACCATTTCCCTCAGTGGAAACAAAGCTTTTATTGACTTTGATTTCACAGATAAGAAACAATAAATTGTGATATTGTGTTATCCTGGCTTCATATGAGCAGAGGAAACCTCATCACTAGGCTAATTTATACAATGTAAAATGCCATAGGCTTGTGCTAACAACGTTTGCATGTTGTTTTGTTGTCACCCTGAGCCAACTCAAACTCAAACTCTCAAACTGTCAGGTGACAGGTGCAGCCCTACTTTATATAAAACAAAGAAAAGAAGCAACTTCTCACATTTAAGAGAAAACAGTTGATTTAAAATGGAAGGAAACTCAAAGAGACAGATAAGAAATGTGAACATTTATCATACAGAGCACTGGAGCAGGCTGGTGAAGTATATATTATGTACTGTGTGATAGTGTGTGATAAGACAAGACTTTATTTATCCCACAGTGGGAAAATTCAAATGTTACAGTGGCTCAGCAGTCAGAGGTAAAAAAAAAAAAAAAGGGAAAAGTGGTTGAGTGCTAAATAAACAGGGATGAAAATACAACTAAAATTTTGATTAGATAAAATTAAAAAATATATAAAAAATCTGGATAAATTGTATAAATCATTCTCTTGTAGACACTGTATGTCAGTGGTTGAGAGAAATGGTAAAAAAAAAAGTTTTATCTGCATTTAAAGCTCCTTAAGTGAGAAATTCTCAGAGGAGCAGTGATGACTGTTTTTGCTGCGGCACCAGAGAGCGACAGAGCGAGAAGGTTAGAAACACAAATGACTGATAGAAAAAACAAGTAAGATAAGCTCAGTGTGCGGGAGGGAGGGTGGAGACAGGAGGTGTGTGTGTGTGTGTGTGTGTGTGTGTGTGTGAGAGAGAGAGAGAGAGAGAGAGAGAGTGTCACTGTTCAAACTGCCCAGGTCAGGCATCTTCGTGCCTCTCATGCCTGAAATATGAACTCACGCTGTTTTGAAGTAACAGTGCTGAGAGAGGACACACAGCAGCACTAAGCGTGTGTGTGTGTGTGTGTGTGTGTGTGTGTGTGTGCTCGCGCACGCAGTAGTACTGCAGCAAACTCTGATGATGAGTAATACTATAACACAAATCTCCACTGTGTCTCATTAGCAATGCAGGAGAATCACACACACACACACACACACACACACACACACACACAGAGGATTTTATTTTAGGCTCAGAATTCCAACATCGTCATTAAATATTAAACAGTTTATTTTCGCAGGAGCTCAAGGAATGATCACACCATAATAAACTGATTTTTTTATTTAAATTTATACTTTAACTTTGACGTTTTCATTATTTCACTTTAAAATTCAAAGTTAAAGCCCTCATTACACTTTAATTTTCTTTTTTATTAGACTTCTACATATTTCCATGATTATTTGTGTTGTAAAAATAAAAAAGGAAGTGCATGAAGTGCATTAGAGAGTAAATCATTTAGATATTAAACCAAAAAAAGTCTCTATAGAAGCACAAGTGGTCTGTGAAGAAGAAGTGCACCCTCCTCAGACTGAGCGGTGTGTTTGCAGAAGCTCATCAGAGCCAAGGTCAGATAGTGAGATGAGCAGTTTGATGGGATGTACGAGGCAGCGTTTGTAGTACGTTCACTAGGTGGGGAAATGTGTGTGTCTGTATCTGTATGTATATGTGTGTGTATGTGTAAGTGTGTGTGTATGTATGAATGACAGGGTGCTAAGAGTGCTGTCACAACTACCAAAGCATCCTAAGTGTTTCAGTTTCATTTTTAACATCCCTGGAGTGTCTGACCTTTCACACTGATCCACCTGCTAGCACACACACACACACACACACACCTAGTTCAAAGCCAAGTCAAAACACCTTTAATAGAGATTTAAAAGAGGCCGTGAGAGGCTATTCCAGATCTTTGAAGGGCCTCCTTCTCTCTGCGTCCGGTCAGGCAGCAACAACTGGTCGTCAGCAGACTTCGGGGTGTGAACAGGAATGTGTGGAAGGAGAAGGTCATCAGTGGAGGAAGGAGCCAGGCCTCTCTGAGCCCTAAAAACAAGCCGTGAAGCTTTAACATTGATTCTGAAGGATGCAGAAAGTAGGTCAGGGAGATGTGATGTAAATGTGACTTCCTATTTTGTAACTGCTAAAATCTGTGTTGTGTTTCCCATAACTTCAAGAGAAATAATTACCTGAGCAGGCTGAGTGCAATTCGAGAGTTTTATCTATGCCCCTAAAGTCAATATGCAAAATTATGTGTCATAAATTAAAGTTTTTTAACTCAGTAGGCAGCTTTGAAAACAATAGCAAGATTCCAAAAAATGTTCAAATTCAGACGTGAGCACTTAATTTGTAGCACTTCCTAGATGAATCGAAGCTAATGCATGCTAACTATGCTAACAATGGATGAGAAATGTGAAAGTTATGCGGGTGATGAGTTAAAATTTATGTAACTTTAAAAAAATATGGAAGCCCTAAAAGGCTGTGATTGAAATATTTTGTTTCCTATATTCTCCGGTGATGGCAAGTCAGGTGTTAAAAACTGTTCTCTCAAGATCAAGGTAACGGGGTCATTTTTGCTGACAACTGATAGATGACGCGAGCACTTTCGTAGTTGGCTATTGTGTAATTTGTAATGTGTTATCTTCAACAGGAGCGCATGAAGTAGGGTCAGCTTGTGTCAGGCTTTGATTGAAGAGTGATGCAATGATCAATATGCTCTTGTTGATCAGATATTGCCACACAGAATGCAATGGTTCCTGTAATAGTAAAAAACTTTTTTTCTTGCCTGTGTATCATTCTGTGTCTCCGCTCAAAATTCTGAGTTTTTTGCGGGTCCGTGAACGAAGTGCAGGCGGAACTCTTCTTTGAGTCATTGGATGATCAGTCGATCCGATCAGAGCTGACCGGATCAGATCGATGGATAAGAGGAGTAGCTGTTTGTGAGTGAACTCAATGAACTGTAAAGTGTAACTTTAACTGCGCCTGATGCTCTGCTGCTCCATCTGTTCCCACCAGGGGCGATTGCTCTGAGACAACAAGGGAGGCTGAACTTCCCCTAAAATTTCATAGCAGAAATGGTCAAATATGCACTATTGAATTTACATTAAAATAAGAATTTACATTGCATTAAACGTGCGCTAGGATGCGTTTCACATCATGACTATGATGTTCAAACGTCAGCTGTTTATCACCAGTTTTCAAACGCGACCTCCCTGTCATACATTCTCGTGTCAGCACGGTGGACGCGGAGCCTCCAAGCATTCCTATGAGACAGCGCTGAGCAGGTTTCTTTCATGCAGCAAAGCGAGACGCTCATTGGATAAATGCGACACAATCGTCACTTCCAGGGAGGCTCAGCTTCCCTGGGACCTAATGGAACAGTAGGCGGGAGAGGACGCTCGGTGTCTGCATGATGATTGGAGGAATTGTCTAAAAGGCTGAACCCCTTTGTGACTGACAGCGCTTTGGAAATACACACCGGCATCGTTGCATTTCGAGCTCAGTCCCATGCGGATATTTGTGAGTGGAGTCTTCTGACAGAGTGCCATCTGGAGTTCCTTATTTCCATAAGCGATATAGCTCATTTTCACCATTACCTGAAAATCTTTGAGGTGTGTGTTGCTGTGGTTCTATGGCATGAGTGTGGTTGAAAAACGGCTTCAATTAAATGTTCCTTTTATAAGTTACTGCCTCGCCACAATATGACAAATTTTATGATGTAAACTTAAAGTGAGCTTCCCCTGTTTGAAAGACCAGCAGCCGCCACTGGTTCCCATACTACGCTCTGCGCTCAGACAGTGCGGAGAAATGACTGTATGGTATATATATTCCAACAGGGCACCGGATGAACAGTCCAGCTCCAAAAGTAGAAAATCAAAATGGTGGTGGGCTGCCACATAACAAAGAATAGGAGGGAAACCCTGCCTTATATAGCCTACGCTACCGTATCTTGTCTCAAGCTCTTGGGAAAATGTTCCAGTTATCTTAGGAAAACATTTGGTATTTTGAAATAATGACATAAATAACATGATTTTGAGAAAACAATATTAACTTGAAGGAATAAAATGTTTCAATCCATGGCTGTTTAGTGCTTCTGTAGACATGTTAGTTCATACCTATGACCAAATTAAACCATCTTAACAGTGCTGACCTTTGACGTATCCATTTTATGATGAGACAATGCGATGGTTAGGGTTGAAGCACCGAAACAACTTGGTTACAGGTCGAGGAATGTCATGGTTTCGGTTAAAATAAGAATTTTGTAAAGGTTAGGGAAATTTTGTGGTTAAAAGAAACCAACATTTACTGTCTGTTGGAGATGGGAAACAAACAGCGGTCTCCTGTGTTAAAGTCTGATGTGTTGTTGACCCATCCATCCACCTGACCTCAGCATCACCTTACTTCCTCCTTCGCTCCAGACAAACAAGAGTCGTAATCCCTACAGCCACTTGTGAGAACAGTCTTGACCAGGCACTGCACCTTTTGCTATAAAATATATGTGTTAATAATATTACATTAAAATACTAAACTGCAGCTGAGGAGTTGAGTCAGAAGGTGGGTCACGTGTTTAAATGTAAAACAATGTTGATTTGATTTTATAACACTGGTCTCTATTAGTTTCTCAAATCAGCACGGATTCACAGATTTACTGGCGTGATTATAAAAGATATTATTCACTAATTGTTATTATTATTGTTATCATTTTGTCCCCTCTGAGTTTCTCTCTTTCTGTGGACGCCTCTCACCAACACTTAGTCTCATCTCTCATGACAATGGGAACAACACATTTCTGTTACGTTCCAAAATTAACAGCAACACAGGAACAGCATCAAAAGTACCCAAACACAGCCCACCTTTCTCCAACGAGATATTAACATTTCCACCCACACTGTCAGAGAGAAAATAAAAGGGAACTAAACGGTTCTGAAAAGAAGGTGGTATAAATAGTAACAGGATAAACCCTGAGGAGAAGTTCAGCGTCCTCTCTGGTTTCTGTTCGCAGTGATGAAAACTGAACCATCTGAGAACTGTGAATTCTTTAAAACCAGAAGAGTAAATAATAAAGTACAACATTCACTGAATTTATGCAAGCAGCATGGCTTTATAGGGACGACAGTGTTGGTCTACAGCGAAATATCTTGACAAATATTGGATGGGGTGCCATTAAAAGTACAGATAAGATCCACAGTGGCTGAATCCTGATAACTTTGGTGATCCCTTGACGTTTTATCTGGGGCCACCACCAGGTCAACAGTTTTTGGTTTATTCTGAAATATCTTGACAATTATTGGATGGACTCCAGTGACATTTGGTGCAGACATTCATTCATTTCTTAGAGGATGAGAACAACTTAATTCTGAATCATAGGACATATTAACTGGTGCATTCCAACATGTGGAAATCTAATAACCTCTAACTGTACGTTCACAGCAGAACCTTCCAAAGGGGCAAACTCTCTCGCGGATGCCCAAGAAGCACGACTGTCAAAAATATTTGTGGCAGCTTTGGTTGCTCTAGTCGCTCATCACGTGAATCATTCGAACGTTCGATCGAAAGGAGCCACAGAGCGGACTACTGGCTTGAAAGCAGCGTAGTTGCTGTTTGCTGTTGTCCAGTCAAAAAGCTCATAGTTGGCCTACACAAAGTTATGTTTGGTCAATGAAAACAGAAAATGTAGGTCATCCCATTCAAACCAAGCAAGGAAGACTTGCATGCTACGTCGCAACATTAGCCTGCTGTTCTCTCCTCTATTACGAACATTACACACTTTAAAACTCACCGGACCAACCAACTTCCTCCGTGACGCGCTCCCAAGCCCCATTCTTTTTATTTTGGTCTCTGTGTGCTGTAGGAACCAAAGTTACATGGCTTGCTCTCTGGGACCCGCTTCATCGAAGCACGTCAGCATTCCGACTGCCACCGAACTGCGTCAGAGCTCATTACCATTAAGTCAAACGAGTTTTAACTCCCCTCCTGAGCCGCTCCAGTTGCTTTGGTCTCCCAAGAGGTGCAGTTGACAGCCAGATGGCCCACGTCGCCGGGCTCTCATTGAAAATGAATGACTTCCGCTGCTTTGGAAGCTCTGGTCGCTTTTGGTGTGAACGTACAGTAAGGCTAACCTGGCTGATCTGTCTGATGCTCCAAACTAATAGTTGGCACCATTTTACCTCTGAGCTGACTACTAACTAACAGCAGGACAAGAATTCACAAAACTCAACCAAACTGCTGAAACTCTGACAGTCAAAACACCACTGCTATTTTATAATCTTCACATGTTGCATCGGCCTATAGCGTACATTATAGCTTGATTAGCTCGGTCAAAACTGTATCAAAGCCGTTTGCGCCTTTTTTGGTACAGTCTGTGTTGTCGTTAGTTGCGCTGTCTGTACTGTAATGTCTGACAGTGTTTGCCTAAAAACAATGATTTTGGATATCGCAGTTTTGGGTTTTGGACTTCGGATTATCTGGCTCTGGACATACTTTGATCACAGACTTGAATGAGCAATAAATGATAAGCCTGCAAGCTAGCTAAGCATAGCTAGTTTAGCGTGGCTACCCTAACTACCTCAGATTGTCTAAACCAAGAAATGTTTTGGTCTCGCCTGGATTGTGAGCATGTGCCTTGACCAAATGGGGCTGAGTAGCCTGCCAGCTATCTTAGCGTGGTTGGCTTGACTGCGCCCGACGTGGGTAGCAACTTTGCATTTTGTTTGTACTTTCTGCAGACATTGTTTAGTTGACCACATACACACTGAACTAGAACTGGAAGAGGAAGTTGAGGACATACTGAGGGCAGACTGGACACTGTGGTTACTTATCACCTCTCGAGGTGAATACAAGAAAAGACGGCCTGTGGCTCGTTGGTTAGCATGCTCATTTCAGTAGATATCTCCAAACTAAAATTCTTGCCGCATCTTCCACATTGCTTCTTTATTGATTCCCTGCAAATACTAAACTTTGGTCGACAACACAATGAGACTTTTATTTGGAACATTACATGAACGCGCTCAGTGTTTTATGCTGCTGAGAGGGTCAAGTGTCCGTCACCAGTGCATGATTCAGAGGCTGGCAGGTTTGCTGTGTTTGGCAGAGTTAGCGTTAGCATGACTGATCATTGAACCAGGGAGAAGACTATTCTGGTCTTCAACTTTGTCCCTGCCAAGAGAACACAAAGGCTTCTCTTCCTTTATCTTCATCCACCTTTTCCCTCTTTAAGCTCCTTTCCTTTCTTTACCTTCCTGTCATTTCTCTTTATTTATCCTTTCACCTTTTTTGGTCCACCAACACTATCTTCAGTCACTTGTCTCGTCCCTCCGTCTGGCAGGTGCATTATCATTCTCAGCCAGAGAAAATGTGTGTGTGTGTGTGTGTGTGTGTGTGTGTGTCTGTGTGTCTGTTTGTGTGTTGTATTTCTATCATACCACAGGGAGCAGCCGCTGGTGTCCACTCTCTTTTGTGGCTCGCTGCTATTTGCAGAGTGTATCATATGAGCACAATGACACACACACACACACACACTTATCACACACACCATGACCTTCACACACATGCAGGCACACAGAATTCTCATTTGGTAATACATATATACACACACACACACACACACACACACACTGATACCTAAATTTGCTCACATTTATGCAGACAAATACACAGCTCCTGCACACTGGATACACACACACATGCACACATAGGACACAACATGACTAGAGAGGTATTCAGAATACACACACACACACACACACACACACACACACACACACACACACACAAAGACAGGGAGCTGTTTAAAGCATAAATAAATGCCACCAGCATGCATTATGGCCTCCTCTCCTTTTCTGATATTGATATTCATTCGTCAAACAAAAAGCCCAAAATAACTTTGTGATGATGTTTAAAGTTCTATACATTACATTTACATAAATATTTATAGCTGAGAAAAAAATATAAGGTAGATGCGAACGAGATAGCAGACATTTACAATGTTGTATACATTAAAAAGTCTACCCAGTTTTGTGCACCCAACATGGTTTCAGTTGAGAGGTATTTGTCAAAAGCCAGACTTCGCTCATAATATAAAACCCTGCTGCGTTGAGAACTGGTTTTCAAGGTGTGATACTGGGAGGTAAATCTGTCCACCCATCTGTTCTCCTGACCTCTTCTGGCATATCTCAATGTCAAACTGTTTATTTTCTCCAGTTCTGTCTCGTCTAGTTGATCTGATGAGGAAACTTTCACTAAGAGTGATAAGATGTGTTTGTACTTGTACGTCTATCTTTGTAAAAACAATTTGAGCTGCGTTTACACTACGAGTGACACGGCGACAGGCTACAGTTCATTTTCAATGGAAGCTGGTGACATGAAGCTACAAACGGATGCCTGACACTTGAAAGTTGAGGTAGCCTTAACTTTCTTCAGCACTCCAACTAATCATATGATTTTGTTTCTAGCTGTGTTACTGTGTTATTCAGCTTAGTTAGCTGACGCTATGCTAGCCGTGCATCTCAGTGCACACAGGGATGCGATGGTGAAATGTGATGTTAAAGTGGGGCTCAGACGCTGATCAAAAGCAAAGATATTTTTAATGACTAAAGTTAGTAGACATTCAGCTGAGGTGCATTGTTGCAAGCAGCAGATAAGCACTCAGTCCTGTGATGGCGTAAGTACACTAACGAGTGTGTGAGCAATACATCAGCGGCAACTCAGCAGTAAAGTAGCTGGTTGTGTTGTTGCTTGTAGTCTGAACACAGAATAAGGGTGGGGACATTTTTGGAAAGCTAGGACATTTGATCAAGTCCTCACCTTCAGAGGATTCAGACTTGGTTTTAGGGTTTTGTTAGAATTAGGTTTAGGTTAAGGGAAATGTCTGTTTCATGCTTGTTGCAGTTGGAGCAGTGCGGACAGTGTGCACCATCCCTTGAGAACATCTGATTGTTTATACTGACAGAGGCCCCTGGTCAGGTTTTTATAATTTTGGACCTGTTCAGCCAACATTTTCTCAAGGCGCTTTGATAAAATTTGAATCAAGGTAGACACTCTTCTGGGTCCTGTAACTAGCCAACCATTGCACCATGGTCTGTGTGACCCTGTCTGCAGTGTTAAAAAGTCTTGGAGGTGCGTGGCTTTGGGTTCAGACCATACAGGCACAGTCACCCAGGTCGCATGAAATACATTTCAGGGTCGGGGTTAGGCGCTTAGTTGTGATGGTTAAGGTTAGGGTAACGCTTTATGTCGATGAGGGTCCTACGAAGATTGCGAGAGAGGGCTACATGCATTAATTTGTTTGCGTACAGTACAGTATCTGTGCATTGCAGTACAGTACGAATAAAAGTTAAATTGCTCTCACACTCATAACTGGCTCCATAATGACTGCAGTCATTATGTCTGTATCTGTGTGTATATGTAGGTGTGCATGTGTGTGTAATGTCACCTGGGAGCTGGCTTCAGGCTGTCCTCTGAAGCGTCTCAAGCTCACCTCGACACACACTGTGAGAGACAGAAACATGGAGAGAAGGCAAGGACAACATGAATGCTGCAGTCAAGAAGTAAGGGAAGAAAATTTAGACTGAAAGATGGAGAAGAGAGAAGATGAAGAAAGTACAGCAGACATGAGGCTAAAAAAAGACCTCACAGTCAACATTTCTCATTGGGATGTATTGTATGTTTCAGCTCTTTAATACACTTTACAGTGCAACCTGGACACATTCTCCATGATGGGCTCGGGGTCATCGTGTATTGTGGGTCTTAATATCAGACACCTTCACCCAGGCAATCCAGGCTGGGATGATGAAGTCCTAACTTGTGTCCAGGTAGCATTTTATGTCATGCGTTACCCCTCTTAAACCAGAGCCAACGGGAAGCCTTTTCAGCAGCTTCCAAGACACTCTTCTTCTAGCCCACAAATCCTCAAGAGCCCCAGGACGTGGTATCGTGACTGGCCTGCAAAGCCCCTGAAACCCACCTCATCTGACTCACAATGAGCCTTCAACCCATTCCTCTGACATTCACCCACCAGATCTGCGTATATGGCTTCCCTCCTTTCTTGGGCCTCCTCCATCCAATCTTCCAGGGGACATTTAGCTCTATTAAAACTACTTGCTTGGTTGCAGTGGACATTAGGATGATGTCTGGCCTGAGTGTGGTTGTTGCAATGGTTTCTGGGAACCTCAGTTGTCTCTTTAGGTCGGCAATGGACTGTCAGTCTGTTGCTGTAGCAGTGGTAGACTTTGTAGGGTGCTGCAGCTTATTGTAGCTGATGCCAGTGCAGAACTTGGTCATGTCTCCAACAATCACTCCCCTCTCCCAATTCCTTTGGACAGCAGCTGAGGATGTGGTCCAAGGATTCCCTTTTCTGGCCGAGTTGGCGAGCAGGTGAGTCCCCAAGGCCCCAGCTGAACAGGTTGGCTTGGAGGGCTCGGGAGGATGTCAAACTGACTGGACTAAGAACTTGAATCAAAGTGGTTCCTACCTTTGAGGGAGTAATCTTTTAGCCAATGGTATGCTCGAACTTAGTCCAGGCCCCCTGCTTGAACGAGTTTCCTCCACTTCAGCACGAACGTCCTCTGGGATAACTTTTGCCTCTCCTTTCTTCTGGGTTTGCGATAACAAGGTCTTGAACTATTTACGAACTTGGTCCGATCACTTGCTACAGTGCCCATTATGATGTTCTGCTCGCCTCAACCCGCTCAACGGCCTCCTGCGCCCGTCACTTCACTTCACTTTTTGGTGTGTATTTTTGAGTGATCTGACCCTTTAACTTTCATACCCTGAATTTTCCCCCTCCTTTCTTTCTGCCTGCCCTTCGCCTGAGGGCTTGAGCCTCCTGCACAGCCTGCTGGCCCCAACATCCATACATCCACCCCGGCCCCTCCCCTACACCTGCCAGAGGTTAAAGGAAGCGTTAGAAGTTTTTGTTTTTCTCCACTTTAGCGGCGGTGTGCATGAGTGTGTGTGCACGTTAAACAAGCAGAGCCAGCCTTAACCTTTACACGGCGTTATGAAAACAAGAGAGGTGGGGGCTGCAGCAAGTGTGTGTGTCAATTATTTTGCACCTCTGTGTGACCGTTACATGCATGTGTCTGTCTGCATGAGACCCTGTGCAAGCATAGGTCTGAATGTGTGTTATGGAGGTTGTCTGCCCACGGGGAAGACTGGAGGCGTACTTGTTTTGAATTCCTCCGCGCCAACTGTCATAATAGAGTTGTATGGGAGCCGTACACGGAGGGGGAGAGGAAAACTACCGGGCCGACATGACAACTTCCTCATGTCAGTGGATTAGGAAATGATTTATGTTTATACAGACTCGCAGCATCTTGGCTGCAAATCATATCAGCAAATATTACTGTAACAACATCATTTATGAAAAACAGATCAATTATAACCATAACAGTGTAACAGTTTTCTCTTTATCTCATGTGGTATCCAATGTTTGGAAATAACTGGGTTTTTATATATCTGTCAGTAAGGCTGAGCAATACGGACAAAAATTCATAACAAAATTCATATCTCAGTATTTTCAGGCTGAGTGATGATGCATGATATATATCTTCGTATTTTCTATGAAATGTGCTACATGTTCATTTGCAAGTCAAAGTCACATCTGAGACATCTCAAGCACTTTCATAAAAACAGACTGTGATCAAAATAAAATTCATCTTCTTCATTCATCTTCTAACCGCTTCATCCTCTTGAGGGTTGCGGGGGGGCTGGAGCCTATCCCAGCTGACATCGGGCGAGAGGCAGGGTACACCCTGGACAGGTCGCCAGACTATCGCAGGTCTGACACATAGAGACAAACAACCATTCACGCTCACATTCACACCTACGGACAATTTAGAGTTATCAAAATAAAATGCAAAGATGATTTGAAAATATACAGCTGCACATCATGTAAATGAAAGATTATGGGTGTGGTGGTTTGAAAGTGCTACCTCTCTCAGTGGGTGCAGTTACATGATGGCTTCTCATTCAGAATGAAATAAATCTGAATGAAATCATTTGGAATTAAAGCCTTTCCAGGTAGTTTACATGAGAAGTATTCATTCTGAATGAGGGTTTACACGGGAGATCAGTTTAATCACCTTTTAATCGCCCTCATTCAGGTCCGCACAAGGTTTGGGGCAGGGAAGGTTTCTGATTGGATAGGGGGCGGGGCGGATGTTATGTGTAACGGAAGAAAACACTGTAGTCCTCGCTCCGGATAACAAGATGCTTGACGACGCCGTTTTCAGTGCTTTTTTCGGGCTTGTTTTGCTTATATTCTTGAACCAGCAGTACTAATGCTTCGTCTGCTGCTAATGCTTCGTCTGTTGAGGAGGAGAAGGGAGGTAGAAGGTCGAAGAAGGGAGATAGAAGACTGTGCTGTGGTGAATGGAAACCGGTGAGTGCATCAAGTCCGACTGCTCTATCTCAGCCCATTGCTATGCAGCCCGTTGCTATGCACACTATATACGTCATCGCGCCAGAAGGGCAAGGAAACGAGCATGCGCAGAAAGACCGGAATGAGCGTATATAAGTGTGAGAAATTCTTTCATTCGGAATTAGAAACGGAATATTCCAGCCCCATACAATCGGATTGAATTTTCAATCGCATTGGCCATTTTCATTCCGAATTAATTGTTTACAAGATCACTTTTAATAGGAATGAACTTTCATTCCGAAAGAAAAGGGCATAAACTGTCCACGTAAACGCACTCACTGACAGCTTACCAGCTCTGAACTGTATTTGGGCACAAGCTGGCTTATTAACATTAATCTAAGCTTGGCTGGTTATTAACTGGTAATTAGCTTGTAGTGGTCCGGACCACTCAGCAAAAGGAAGGATGGTGAGGCGTTCACCAACAATGGCTTTATTGCAGTCTTCACCAAAAACAACAAACATGGCCTCCTCATGAGGTTTAACAGCAGCCCTGAGCTCATCTAGACACTTAATTCTACTGCTATCATCACTATTTACCACATGCTGTCTTCACCATGACCCCCAGAGAGAGAACTGCTCCCCACCACATACAACAAAGCACACGTCACACACTCACAGGTGGCCACAAGGCCGCTGCCCTTAAAGGGGAAAAAGGGTGAACTGGTAACAAAAGGTTTGCAGCACAGGACACAAAAACAGGAGTATAAAGGTATCAAGTAGGCCTAAATCCATTGTAGCATCTTTGTTGGCGGAGTAAAAAAGTCATCCATCTGTCGGCCTTTCAAATGGATCTAGTGCTGAAAAATGATTTAAATCCTTTTATTTATTTAGGCTATGAATCTTATTTATGCACAGAGCATCCACAGAGAGGCCGAGGGAGGGAGGGAGCGAGAGACACTGTCCACATTATATACGTCTTGTATATGAAATGTCTGTGTTGTCGCTGCATTTTTCTTAACAACATGTTGTCTCCAAAGCTAATATGCGCTCATCCTGTAAATTAGCATTGGACTCAGCGGTATAATCTTCTGAGCTCGGTCTGCCACTGCAGTTTGAATGTGGTGCAGCTTTGCTTCAAGTGTCGAGATGGATGCCCTAAAGTCAGCGGACAGGACCTTTCAGAGGGCTTCCAGGAGATTAGCTATGGTTGCCATGCTGAGCTTGTTGCTATCGTTAGCTTCGCCAGGGGGTCGGCTTTTCTCTTTTTTGCTGTGTTTGGCTGACCTTGATGCCATCTTTCGGTGACATGTTGCCAGTGCTGTAAATATCCACCATTTGGTAACAAATACATGTGGAATGACAGGGTTCTGGAAAATTGAATACACAAAAGTTTCAGGAGTCAGATTCAATGCGTGTCTACTCCATCATACCCAAACAGAAGTCTCTGCATTTTTCTTAAACACATCTGTCGCCTGCATCGAGGCACTGTCTCCATGTCACACAATGGACTACAACTACTAAGAAGAACGCTGATGCACTATGATCCACCTCATACACAAGCTAGCATGGGCAGGTGCTACTGCAGTCATTTCATTCATCTCACAGACTGATTTAGCGTAGGACGTGCAACATACAGTATAGACCAATGTCATGCTGTAGACTAATGAACAGACAGATTAAACAGAGGAGCAGCTCTGTGTCTCTCTGAGTTAGAGTTGCCACCCGTCCCGTTTTTCCCAGAATTGTTCTCTTTTTTCATCAGCTGTCCCGGTAAAAAAAAATCTCTCCCGGGACACAATTTGTCCCGTTTTTTGGGGAAAATGCAGCAGCAGCAGCAGGCCAAGGAGTCCATCCAGAATCAGTGCAACAGGCTCAAGAACATCTGTGTCAGTGTCAGAGAGACAGCAAAGAGGTAAGAGGAGCTGTGGGAAGTCCTAACAGTTCACTTAGTATATTTGCACATCCAATCATGTTTTAATTTGTATTTTTTTCCATTTATATTTAACCCTATGGGCCTGAACAACGCATAGTGCGTCCAAATTCACACCTGTTCTTTTCTATGGTTTTTCTCCACGACCGTGCGTCATAGCGAGAAGCCACGCATATCATGTGAAACAGCGGAATCGTAGCTTTCCGAATGTTTTCACAGCGAAAAAAAAATGATAAAGTTACACTAAAATTATGTATAACAGAGATTTCATACAGCTTTGCACACACATTACTCTTGGATGGATTACTTGCGAATGCAGGCTGGCACAGAAATGCCACGCATATCACATGAAAGTGCAGGACTAGAGCTTTCCAATGATACCACACACATCATTGTGCTGTCATCCCATCATGCTATAAATACAGATCAATTGTCTACCAAATAAAATTCTGACAAATTTCTTTACAACCCATTATACAGATCTTGTTATCAGTCACTTCATATAGTGAGGAATATCGTATCTTACCACGTCTTAGGCTTGCGTGTGTTTCTCCCTGTCTATCCACATTTGTAGTCCGGCTTTCAAGATGCAAATATCTCCATATTGTCCAGTTGACACTCCATCAAACTTTGTATGACAAAACCAGCCACTTCACCTTTGCGCACCCAGACAACTGTAGCCTAATTATGCATGCTGACAGGGCCGTAGTCACCATATACATTGAGGGGGACATGTGACAAAATACAGGCACATAGAAGGACATGGAATGATGGCAAATCTGGTCTCCTATATGTCCGAATTTCATGTTCATTGGTCAGTCTGAACTGGTAATAATGGCCGAGCCCTCCGCCTCAAACTTTTGGTCGAGTGTCCCTTTTTTTCACAAATCCAAGGTGGCAACCCTACTCTGAGTGTTGATGGAGAGCTTCTGAGTGTGAGAAAGGAGAGATGCACACTGGTATGGCTTTTTGGAAGAGCAGTATTATGCAGCTTGGCCTTATATCGATATAAATGGTATTGTCTAAATCTATATCTTGCTTGAAAATATATTGACCTGCAGCATGGCAGGTATCTCATCTCGATGTCATGCCATCCACCATCCCCTCCACCTACTAGTGACAAGTTAGCTCATATACTGCATTACTTCAGAAACACTGATATGAGCATAAAATGTATGAATATAATATATCCATGGTCCACAGAAAGGTACAACGCCAACATTTTCTTCTGACAACTGGGCTGCTCTACATCTCATATTGGTACGGAGACAGAGACGAACTGAGTATGATAAAACCTGGGCAAAAAAACTCATAAAACTCTCTGCGTGGCACCACTGGTAAGAAATAAAATAGGTTTGATTTGTAATTTGACTGAACCAACCGTTTACCTCCACCTACAATAAAGAAATCTGTATATTAGTCCATCTTAAGGCAAAAATCCAAGATAATGTGTCTGTGGGTCCACCTGGTTTAATCTCTGACAGAACAGACTCTGGAAAATACATTTTGAATGCTTATGCACTTCCAAATTTGTTTTCATACCTTTTTCTCTCCCGCATGATAAAAAGTAGGTCAGTTTGATAATTTGCGGTCATCTTCATGGCCTTTAAAATCACTTCTCAGAAGATAAGAGTCAGTGCTTTATTAGATGGTATAGACCACTTCATGCAGCAGAAATTAGCACGGCGGGGATGGGGACTGGGGATAAGGACCTGCGCTCCATGTCCTGCCCTCCAAAATTACACGTGGAATATCCTCATCATTATGTTCCCCATCACTAAGTGCCCCCCTGGCTGTGGGTGTGCATATTAACTCATCAGAGGAAGCCTTGGAGGGTGGCGGCGGCCTCACGCTGACCCTCATTAAGCATGATGTGGTAAAAACAAGAACGCCTGCATCAGTGCAGATGAAATTACATGTGATGCGGCTACACTGCGAGCAGTGAAAGGTCAACGGGAAGTAAACGGAAGTGCTTCTGCTGTTTGCAGGGAGGTCAGTGGTGGTTTCAGGAGTCAGGCCGCCATGTTGAAGGACTTGCAACACAAGGACAGTTTGTATAATGTTTAGGAACCATGACATCACAATCATGTATTCTAGCTGCGCATAAAGTTTGCCGTTTGGATCTGACAAGACAGTTGCACCATAGAATCTTGAATCGTCGAAACTTGAGGTCAAAAGGTCAAAACCCTGCAAGCAGCCCCTAAAGGCCGCAGTGCTCCTCACCAGAACTAGACTAATTTGAACTGAGTCACTGACTTAAATTACCATCCTTGGAGCATGTGCTTTAAAAATAAAAATAAATTAAGACAAACTAAATCAGTCTGAACCAGGAAGCACATATCCCTGCTGAGGCTGCACAACCCTCTGACACTGTTTAAATCTGCACCTGGATCTTTCTCCACCAAAGCAATAAAATAAAAAATGAAAGATAAAATATGTCCTAAAATAATTTCCTGTATCTGCCAAACTGGACACCCAAAATTAATAAACTGGCCCTTGGCTGGTCTTCTACAAAATCTAATTAACATGCATTCATGAGCTTTAGAGATAAACGATATCTAGACCACTGAGATTAAAGGTCCAGTGTGTAAGATTCAGGGGGGTATATTAGCAGAAATGGAATATAATGGAATTATTATGTTTTCTACTCACCTGAAAATAAGATTCATTTTGTTTTCATTACATTAGCATGAGCTGTTTTTATCTACATAAGGAGCAGGTCCTTATCCAGGAAGTCCGCCATGTTGCACCACCATGTTTCTACAGTAGCCCAGAATGTTTTCCTAATCCCGGTCCTCCCCGCTCCCGCTGGATTTCTGACCATTTCTGCCTGCTCCCACAGAGGGATTTCTGCTCCCGCCCATTATTGCACAGTGTGTGTCAGCTTCTGCCTGCACCTGCAAACATTCTGACCACACATGCCTGTACATTTGATTGATTATCAATAGACTGAGTCTTCATTTTGGCCATTATCGTGCAGCTCTGATAAGCATGCCTGTCGGTATTAAGTAGCAAAATTACATTCATAATTACAGTTATTCTGGTCTCTGTGGGATTCATTGTTATAGTTATTATCTGTGATATTCCTGAGAAATTCCTCCAAGTGTTCAACTTGCCTTTTGTACTGTAATGTCCTGCTCTTCTTTTCTCATCCACTTCACTTGTTAACGACTTTATCCTACATGTTACTTAGCCATAGTTCACAGCCCCTCCACAACGTGCCAAACAGCACTGGAAAACGCTGAATTTTAATGTGAAACTGCTTTATTCAGTGTTTTTACCACTTTAAATCACCTTGTCCATTTATTTTGGAGAGGAAGAGACCTCTGTGGATAATTCGGCTCATGGTGAAAACCTTCTGAATGTCTGGTTCGTAAGTTATCAGAGAAAAAAGGTGATCACACGTTATCAGGCAGCTGGGGCCAATCTTGTAGGAGAAACATTGATCTGTAACATGAAACTGCTTTTTGACCTCTCTGACTCCGCCCGGACGCCCACGTCCTCGCTCCCCCCCTCCTCTGTTAAATGGTATCTCCCAGGCGCACTACGTCATCAAACCATGTGATGTTTGGTATTGCGGGATTCAGGAAGCTCTCGACTTTTCAAAAATAACATTGTTTTTCTTTTATTTCTTATGTATTTCGCACCAGAGCAGCCTAAACACACAAAGTCCAAAATCGCGGTGAGTGGTGACAAGTCATGTCATGCCGTTTTTCGACGGGAAAAGTTACAGGATTACTCGTGATCTTATGTGGAGCGGTTAGCGGGGACTTAGCTGGTTTATAAAAGGTAAGAGTCTCACTCCTACCACTATTTTTGGCTGAGATATACCGCCTAGAAAGTGGGATCATAACTTTCACGTTTCATATGGCTTTATTTGGTGATATTTTATGGTGTTTCTGTGTCATAAACAACATCAGCTATCACAATCACACCTGATGTCAATAAGGTACAATGTTTGAAGCTGGCTGAGTGTTGTTTGATCACTGATAGGACTGTTTTGAAGCCGAGTGAGCACTCTGTCATTTGGAGCTCCGCCTGGATCTTTTCATGGAAAAACACTGTAGAATGGTCATACTTTGAGCAGTCTTCTTCAAATTTGAAACAAATGTTCATTGACAGTGTGCCTACAGCCCCACAGTGTCATTTACCTGCTCAGACGAAGCCACAGACAGTTATTCATCCTAAAATACATTTTTTATTTTAATTTATTTTAGGCAAAATCTTCAGCTTTTTACTGATTTCAGAGGCCCATTAGTCTGTCTCTGTATCACCTAGAGTGTTTCTGACACTTTCATAAGAAACTTCAGGGAGTTTTCTTTCTGGCAACACCTCATGCATGCATGTAGTCAGAGCGGTTCAGAGGCTACAGTCATTTTGATTTGGGTATGTCATTTTAGGCGTTTTCACTACAAAATGGGGGGGGAGTGCACGAGGTATTAAATGTTTCTAAATGTCCTCTGTGGAGAATTTGGCTCCTGGTTAAAACCTTCTGAACAATAAACACTGAAGAAATCCTAAGCGAGTGTTCACGTTTGGCACATGGGAGAAGCTTCAGTTGGTTGCAGTCTGCAATCCTCACCTCTAGATGCCACTAAGTCGTACACACTGCTCCTTTAGCAGCCTGTTAAAGATCCTAAAAGTGTTATAATGAGAGTCAGGTCAAAGTCCTTTCATGGAAGACTGTTGTTACACTTGACTGCACTGTGTGGTCCATTTTCTTTTTGTTCCATTACCACAGCATATTTAAAACAAGCACTGAGATCTTAACATAAAACACCCGGTTTCTTGCATGAATAGATTTTCCCTTTAAGCCAAACAGCTACAGGCTGAGCTAAGTGGAGCTCTCCTCTGTCACTGTGACCACAGCTCAGCTCCTCCTCTGTGTGAGAGCATCGATCCAGAAGAAAACACTCCAGAGGAAGGTGATGTGGCCTTGAGATGGCCTTGGTACCAGCAGAATTAGATGGAGGCTTATTATTATCACCTTTCACACACACACACACACATACACACACACTGACACACACCGACACACACACACAAGCGGCCCGTCCAACATGCATACCAATGGACAATGAAACCTAAACGGGCTCTCAATCAGCTACAACTACACACACGCACACACACTCCCAAACAAACAGCTTGGTACAAATACACACACACACAGTCACGTGTAATACCAACCACTGATCAATAGCAGCGCTAATGGGAACTTGCGACAAGCCACAGGACCCAAGCCAACACCCACACACACATTCTACACATACGTTCTACACATATACAGTACGTGCACACACACACACACACACACACACACACACACACACACTTTCAGTTGCAGTGTAACGAAAGAGGGAAAAAGAGAGAGACCTGCTGTGTTAAAATGCAAATGTTGCCTAGAGGTCAACCAACCCTGACACACATACACACACACGCACGCACGCACAATGCTGAGTGTGACACTACTGGAACGCCGGCCACTCATGTGGAACCAGCTGACCTTCGGCCACTGATACTTGTCCTTGAGTCACATGAGAGGGGGGACACACTGTAGTCTGTGTGAGCGGGGGTTGGTGAGAGAGAAAGAATGACAGGGAGTTCATGTGTGTGTAGCTGCACTGCATCGCTGCCGTAAGTGTACGCATCTATAATGGTAGCTAAAATGATTGTCTGCTCTTAAGCGTGTCACAAGGGTGCAGGGTTTTTCTTTTAATCAACATTCTGGGGGGACAAATATGACGGTCTGAGGGGTTCTCATCCTCCCAACATTGTGAGCATCAAACACTTTATTTCCTCACAAGTGCTGCGTCGTAGGCAACTGAACTTGCTTGAGTTTCTTGAAGACGTTTCCCCCTCTCATTCAAGAGGCTTCTTTAGTTCTAATGGACTGGTGCGGAGTCGCAGGCTTTAAACTCTGTGTGGGTGTGAATGCTTACAGAGTCGCTGAGGTCACATGTGAGCTCTGAGTTTCAGGTTCTCATAGCGCTCATAGCACTTATGATTACCATGACCTGGATGACTGAGAATCTTCACTGACACTTTATTTTATGCAACAACTACTTCCTGTTTCAACTGTGCGTAGTTCATCTTATCTCCATCTTAGGGCAGACTGCAGCCATTGCTTTCGAGGTTGCATCCTGCCACCACCTACCTTACCAGCGGCAATGGTGCGTCTATGAGTCACGTTCTAGCAGCTTGTCATAATAACAGTCCCTTTGAAGACCTGGCCTCACAACTGTATGTCTGTTATGGTGATAAACTGCTGTCAGGTCATGACCTCGGTCAGGATGAGCATGCAGATGAGCTTCTCTGAGATGGTTATGACAGTTTGTGCAGAAATTCCTAAGTTGGCCAATCACAGATGATCTTGCAGGTGAGAACAATGGTTGTGGAGGTCCTGAGCTGGTGTGGCTACGCATGCACTGCAAAATTCACAGAATTCACCCTTTGCCAAGTCCCGCCTCTGGACGCAGACTGGCTAATCATAATGTAGCATTGGGCCGGCTCAGACCAGGGTCCGACTAGCCTCGCGTCACCAGGCTCTTCACGTACAGCGAAGAGCCTGGTTTCCATTCACTCTGAATTTTGTCTGGATTCTGGTTCCGGTCTAGAGAGCAGATCCGGATTCCACCAAATTCACCAAAGTAAAAGTGTTCACCAAAGTAAAACTTTAAATTCTGGCGCACCATCGATTTCCATCTCCGGTTTCTCCACGTTGGAAAGTTGAATCGGAAAAGAAAGAAGAGTGAAGACTGGCGCCACGATCAATACATTTTAATCATTTAAACATGGACGTGCAACAGTCTGTTTTAGAAGAAGTTCTTCAAGAAACTTGTCGGGTACATAAAATAACCTCTTTAAAGCCGCTACAGAAGCATTGCCTGACGAATTTAACTGACAGAAAGGCGCATCCATCGAATTCCAGATCCTATCTCTCTCGCCCTGGTTGCTTACCAAAATGACCACTAAACAGCCCCAGACCAGGGTCCGACAACAACACAGCTGTGCTCCATTGACTCTAATGCAGTCATTTCAGATTTCCTTCATTTTCAGGCTGGTTTTGTGGATTTGGAGCTAAATGTTGTGCCTGGGGCACGTCGTGTATTAATGATACTTGTTACCTGGAGAGGTTGGAAAAAGATATACGTTTCTTCCCTGTTCCAAAACCAAAATCAAACCCTGAAAAGTGTAGAGTTAGCTAGCTAGCTACTGAAGATATAGCCTACTGAATGCATACACATGCTGCTTTTGCTTTGTAATGATTATAACAGTGAAACAAAGAGCGACCCTGCTGTACAGGAACCAGTGAAGGGAAGCAGGGAAACTTTGCTCATATTCAACCAGCTGTGTGTCATCATAGTGTGTGCAGACAAACGTTGTGTGACTTCCCCAGAGATCCCTGTTCAGCTACGAACTATCTTGGACAATGTCTCACACCCACTCCACCATGTGCTGGTCAGGCACAAGAGTACTTTCAGTGGGAGACTCATACCACCAAGATGTACCACTGAGCACCACAGGAAATCATTCCTGCCTGTGGCCATCAAACTGTACAACTCCTCCCTCTGAGTGGCCCTGAGACTTTTTCATATATATATATATATATATATAAATATATATATATATATATTTACGTTTATGTTGGTTAATAATTCCTGTTTATTTAACTATATATTTGTTAATACTATTGTTTAAATTTCTTATATTTTCACGTATCTTTCCTCTCTTGCAAGGAGCACCTGTAACATAAATAATTTCCCCTCGGGGATCAATAAAGTATTTCTGATTCTGATTCTGATTCTGATCTGCACACACTGTGATGCCACACAGCTGGTTCAATATCAGCAAAGTTTCCCTTTATATTCATTGTCTTGTGTGGCGATCAGCAGTGATGTGGTGGTTCACTTTTACACTGTGATCTGTAGCCTATAGTTCGGCTTTAGCTTCTAACTGTCTTTGTCTTTTTAACCTGTTGTTGCTGCTGAGTCAGTTTGACATCCTGGATATATCCTTCAAATACAGACTGTAGACCCCTCTGTCTGCTGCTCTCTGGAATCACTCTGTCATTTGTCCAAAAACATGATAATATGTCTTCAGGGAGTGCAGTTAGTTCCAGTGTGGGCTCCATGCTTACTCCAATAGCTTGTCGGACCATCACAAAGGGGCGGAGCTTAGTGAAAGGTCAATAATGGGTGATCTGGGAGTCCTTGAACTTGAGGCTTCAGAATGGAAGTCCACAAGCCAATGGGTGCGTCACAGCAGCTACGTCCTTTATTTTTACAGTCTATGGATAAAGCACATTTTAAAATACATTAATATTATTATTAGCACCTTGTTCAAAATAATAAAGTCTTTATGGGTCAGTGTGTTTCCCTGCTGGCTGCAGCATGTGTGTGTATGTGTGTGGGGGGTTGTATGAACATGTCTGTGTGTGTGTGTGTGTGTGTGTGTGTGTGTGTGTGTACCTGCAAGACAGGGAGTGAATGTTAAGTGTGCGCTGTACATCCATATGTGTGTGCTGACAGATCCTTTTCCCACCGTTCACTAAGAGTCCTCTGGTTGACCTCTGATCCCCTCAACCCTGAGAGATTAAAGCTTTACGGAGGAGAGAAGGAGACCCTCTTCTTCCTCTCCCCTTCACATCACCTCCAGCTTTTGTGTCCTTCCTCCACTAATATTTATCTCCACTTCACCTCCTTCTTTACCCCTTTTCCTTGAACATCCTTTTCTACACCTGACTCCATCTTCAGTCTCTCCCATCCTCCTCTTCATCCTTATCATCCACTTTGCCTTCCTCTTACCTAGCTCACCCCTCTCCTCCCCTCCTCCTTCCTTGTGTTATGGTAATTTCCTCAATATGCCTCTTCATCCTCCACACCTCTTTCTTCACCTCCTCCTCTCCGTCTTCCTCTTATCCTGCTCTTTATTGACAGGTTTCACCTTCTTCGTCCCCTCCTCTTCTTCAGGTGAATAGAATGCAGTATATTGGAATAAAATCGAACAGATCAGGTGTGTGTGTGTGTGTGTGTGTGTGTGTGTGTGTTGCCTCATGTTGGTTTATTGGCTCTAAACCCTGCATACTTTCAGTTTTACTTACAATGTTTTTACAGCATTTAATTAGCTGCATGTAAATTCACAAGAGGGTTCACAAATCAATACAACACCACTCTCTCTCTCCCTGTGTGTGTGTGTGTGTGTGTGTCAGCTGTTGTAATTTACTTTCAGCAGTTGAAGGCCCGTTGATTTGCAGCAGTCTAATGATGATAGACATAAATAAATAACATGTTTTATAGCTTTACAGGCTCTTTGAACTGCAGCCAGGTTCTCTGTGTATGCGTGTGTGTTTCTGTGAGGTTAACCTCTTTGGAAACACTTGTCCACAGGTCGACAATGATTAGAGTCCTGCCACCGTGGCAACCGCCCAGCTCCTGTCAGAACACAACACAGCTAACTGAAGGGCCGCTTGATTACAAAGACAAAGACGCGAGTGGACAGAGGCAGGAAAATGTAAATGTGTGGCAGCACAAGATGAAAAATTTTACAGGTATTGTTTTATTGTGTGGGGCAGCTGTGGCTCAGAGTTAGAAGAGGATCGGCGGTTTGATCCCTGGCTCTGACAGTCCGCATGTCGAAGTATCCTTGGGCAAGATGCTGAACCCCAAATTGCTCCTGGTGGCTGTTCCATCGGTGTGTGAGGGCTTGTGATTGGTTACTGAGTAGCAGGTGGCACCATGTACCAGTGCACGAATGTGTGTGTGAATGGGATGTGACATGTGTAAAAGCACTAGTAAAGACTAGTAAATCACCACACAAGTGAAGTCCATTTTCACCTTGTTAGTAAACGTTTGGTTAGTTGGTCGTCATGGTCTTGTCCTACCAATGTCTTGCTGGTGTGACTTTAATAAGACTGTATACCCACCAAAGCCTTTCTTTACTCAGCTGGAAACTGTTCAGCAGTAAACATTTCCCAACTGTCATCTTTGATCGGAAAAGGACTAAGTTATCACACAGGAAATTTGATGCTGTGTGTTTATCATTATGGATTTATATTTACTAAGTTTCCAAAAGACACCACAGTTCAAAGCTGGATAACAAAGCTTCTGAAAGGAGTAGGACCACACAGGAGCCCTTGTTGGAGTGGCAAGATGGCTAACATTAGCTTCTGGGCTAAAAATAGTAACGTTGTGTTCACATGGGACCAGAAAGGTCATTAGTCGGCAAGATTTCATTGGTCACTTGGTCACAGAAAAACAAATACAAACAAACATGAAACTCTATCAGGAGCTGCACCTTATCAGAATAAATACAAACCTATATGACTGGACCATGTGGGACTTTAATTTGAAAGGGCAGACACAGGAAGTGTCCACGCTCAGCAGTCAGACAGGAGTCAGGTTAATTTCCAGGGCTGGTACCTGCGGTTATTCCACAGGCTAGTTAATAACATGTCGGGCAGGAAATCCAAAGTGTGGGATCATTTTGAGAAGGTGAAGGACGAACCCAAGGTGATATGTAAACTCATCTTCATTGGTCGACTACAAACATGACGTATCATCTGAAACATGGAAGTAGCTACATGCCCATTAGCCCACAGCGTCATTAACAGGCGGCTCGCTCAGTGTGTGACGTGCACTTGGAGATAAAATATAGGTCTATATTAATGAAGGTTCATTAGTACGGTTTGTATTTCTCTGTAATGTAGCACAGTGTTAACAATGTTACTGATACTATTCTTTCTCACACCTTCAACTCAAACCACCAAAATATATCTTTTAATACATCAAATTAATATCGTAAACATGCGGGAGACTAGTCGACTAATGGCCCTAAATGACGACTATCGGTCGACTAGTAATTCTTAGTCGGGGCAGCCCCAGATACTTCAATCATAACAAACACAAAATGAGCTTTAAAATGATATACTGCATAAATAACAACAAAACATTTCTCATCAGAATAAAAACAATGTGCAGTTTGTTTCTGACAGAATATTCAGAGCTCAGTTGGTTTAATCTCCCGTTAACGCCCACTGGCTCGGCCTGAAACAGTCCACTGTGATCTAATCAGTCGTGATCAAATCAAATCAAATTCCACCCAACAATCAAAGTGTGTCCGTCCCTGATTCAGCGCCACATCTTGATAACAAAATGAAAGTAAACACACAGTAATTCAGTATCATTCACTACTCTGTAATTAAAATGCCACTCCAATGTTTTTGAACTTTTTATAGTCTTCACACAGCAGAGGGACGGATGTTGGCTCCTTCTGTCCACTGCCTTGCTCAAGGGGCGCTTGTTGCAACTCACCTTGCAGTGAGAGGAGAAGCTGATAACTTATCAGAGGACAAGGTCTAACATGTCAGCTGAAGGTGATTTAACACTCCTGATAATGTAATCAGGGGATATGGTGACAAAAACTAACTTTGCTTAACATTTGTGAGGCGACAACGTGGCCTTCACAAGTGCTTTACCACACACAGGCCTAAATTACCAGCACTGTAATTAGGAGGCAGAGTGTCTGTTTTTTAAACAAGAAAAAACACCTGAGCTTTTTACATGGAGCAACATTTTAGGATGAGTTCTGACTGATCTCAGCCTTTGCTGTGAATATGTAGTGAGAACTGTCCCACTGCATAAACTCACCATCTGTATTGTTGATCCGTTTACTGATTAGAATCACTTCAAGCCAGCTCAGCCTCATTTTTGCGAGCCTTCATCACAATAACAGTCTCAAATGGTTTTGCAATCACACATTAGGGCGCACTGAGACTGATAACGGCCCTCTAGAAAAACACCTCAAGGGGCTGTGTTGGTGTGGGCGTGCTGCTACAGGCAATTGATGAGAAGATAAAATGCAAACCAGGAGGTTCAGTTTAAAGGCGTATCGGATGATAGACACAGAAACAGCAGGGGATTCTCCTTTGAGGCAACTTATCAGCTGCAGTGTTGTTTTTTCCTAATTGTTGATACTTTAAAAACAGTAGAATTAGCAGTATTAGACATCACATGTTACACAACATGTTTTCACTGCCAGCTCGTCACATATCGCTGCTTGTTCAGTGGACTTTCAAGATCTACATATGATGCACTAGGTATCCTGGGTGCATGTGTTGTTGACTTTCTGGTAGGAATGCATGATATTGGATTTTTTGCCGATATCCAATATTTCTGGGGCACTCTGTCAATTTATACCTGTTACATGCATTGTGTCTTCAAAATACACTTCTGTTTTCACAGGAAGTGTCGGTTTCTGCTTGTTAGATGCATACAGCCTGATGATTAGTCCAGAGCCTGGTCTCACTCCGAAGCTGTCGAAATCCAGTGCGTGGGCAGTGACTTGCGATGTCAGAAACCAATGAAAAAAGTCCTTGAACATCGGCACGGTACGCGGCTGGTTGCTATTATAGTTATAGCATACAGTTTAATGGCGCCCGGCGGCATCGGGGGGAAACGCGGTGGGGCAAGTACAAAAGTTAAAGTGGCGAAAGTCCGAGTGGGGTGGGTGGGAGTCATGGTGGATGGGTCCAGTAAACACTGACTTTCATCCGAGAACGCGGCATTCTCGTCCTGTAAGATTCTAAAGCTTGTTCTTTTTTCCTAAACCCAACCATGTGTGTTTGTAAGGGAAAAACAATGTCAATTTGCAGTGTTGTACCGATGTAGTGCGTTTATTTCCTGTGAAAACAGAAGTGTATCTTGAAAGAAGACAATGCAAGTAACAGGCAGAACTTGGCACATGTCCCAGAATGTCAACAACCAACACACCCAGGGTACCTTGCACGGCGTACGTGGACGTGGAAAGTCCATGACCAAAATGTCGATATGTGACGAGGCTTGAGTGAGAATGTGTTGGTGCCCAAGCCACACCATCTACATGTTTCAAGGAACTAAATAACTGGGAAACAGAACGAGTCCCATTCCAGGACTTGTAGGTGCAGGTTGCTGAAGGTCAAGATACCAAAACAAAGTCACAATAAGGCAGTGTAGCATGGCACAAATGTAAATGCAGAACATCAGTGAGATCAGTGACTCTTGTCTGACGAATGATGCGCATCTTAAATAACAACCAACATTCTCCGAGAGAGAGATAAGACATGCATCAGACTATGCTCACGACTTGTAGAAGGATGAGATTTGTGTTGGTGATTCAGTTCCACCAGCAGCGCTGTCCCCAGAAACACCTGCATATCAACAACTCGGTGATTATTTCGCCAGCTGCTCTCATTTCTTTATTCCAAAATTCTGTCACTTTTGAAACAAAAACATCTCCAGAAACTAAAGTTACAACACCCCCACAGAGACTAAAAATAAATGTCTTTGGTTCTCTGCTGTAATCATATTCCACAGTTAGGAAAATATCACTTCATTACCCACGTCAATCACAGCCCATTGTAAGCTGGTTGATTTTACATTTCTTGTGTTTAGACTGAAACTCATGGATTGCTTGATAAACCATTTTAAACTGTGATACTGTTGCTGCAGATATGACTTCAGACTTTTCTCTCTGATCTCATAGCTAACCAGAGAAATCACTCTGGTGTGGGAAGATTTAACTTCACAGCTTTGGGGGAGTCATTCTGTAAAAACTTGTGATGAAACCTGCCTCACCCTTCTGCAAGGAGCCGCCAACCACCTCAGACTATTTCATCACTCTAGGTTTCAGGGGAGAGTTGTACTGTGGGAGACTAAATGTTGCTTCACGGGCTTTTCCACCCTGACAAGAAGAAAATTAAGACAGAGAAACAATGTGCTCATGTGTATGTTATTTCTTGTATTGGAGAGATGACAGTGAATACCAGGTAAAGATCTGATGTCACCTTTTATATTTTAATTTCATGTTATGAGGGCAAGATGGAGATTATATGAAAGGAAACTTTTCAAACCATGAAAATAATTCAGATGGTAACTACAACTCAGCTTGTCTAATGTTTTTTGCATCCGCTCAAAGTAACTCTCACCAAAGTTTTACTCAAGTCAAACCTGTCTGACTTCACTTGAGTCAAGGGTGAAGACTTAAGTGGAATTATATCTGTGCATCAGCTCTACACTGTAGCCTACGCCATTATGAGCATTTATACTTCTGTGGTGGTGTGTCTGTGTCACTCTGCAGTTACACCTCCAAAACACTAGTTGTTGGTGGAGTTTCTGTGTAAAGTTTAGTTGATTCAAAACACACATTAAACATGGCTTAATAGAGACAATTTCAAACACAAGTACACAAATCAGCTTCACTATAACTCTCAGCATTCACAGACAAACACTTGTCATTATCTGGACACATTTTCCCCACAAATACAACATGCTAATGTTTTTAGCATAAGTCTATGACATTTTACATTGTATAAATTAGCCTAGCAGCTAGTGGACTTTTCCTCTACTCATATAAAACCAGGGACAACAGCAACATTTAACAAAGGTAACGTTACAAAATTCGGCTCTGTTACAACTCACAAGGTTCACTGACAAAACAACTGTCTTATACTAAACACATTTTCCAAACAAATACAACATGCTAACATTATTAGCACAAGCCTATGGCATTTGACTTTGTATAAATTAGCCTAGCGAATAGCGGAGATTTCCTCTGCTCATATGAAGCCAGGATAAATCACACACTTAAAATGCTATTTTTGTGGAGGCTTTATTGTCTTCACAATATATTGTTTCTTATCTGTGAAATTAAAGTCAATAAAAGCTTTGTTTCCACTGAGGGAAATGGTTTCATGGTACATTGTGGATTCAACGCAGAAGTATAAATCCCACTTCAGAATTCACAGTGGTTATAACCAGAAATGTGCATTATACTCGACTCATCATAGTGAATAATGTGCTTTATGATGCCTTGTAGTTTGGTTTGGCTTGTTGGAATCATTCAATCATGCTGTTATTATGTGGACAAGTGGATTTATTTGTAGTGGTATGTGGATCACTTTGAAATAAGTTGTACAGTATATCAGGATAATCCTCTGTTGGATGGTGAAACTGTTATATAACACTGAGGTTTAGCATGAATATAATGACCCACATTAGCCTGACAAAACCATAGAGCAGTTTGCACTTAAGGCCTGGATAGGTCAGATAAATGAGCTTAAGACAATATGTAATCTCAGTTAGTGCTCGACTGATATGGTATTCTTTAGACCAATACCAATACCGATTGTAGAGGGGAATAAAATTCCCAGATAACTGATATGGCGCCCAATATAGTGGATTTTTGAGCTGTAATGATAAACAAATCTTTCCTATGTGCTATGTTTACCCTATTTTGCACTGATATAACTATACAAAAATACTCTGAAGACTTCTGTCTTAAAAATATAACATTAATAAAGTATGTTTAATATTTTCCATACGCTGTCAGCCACTTATAAAAATGAACAAAATGACTGAATTTGCGAGATCCCAGGCTTATCTTTGCTCTGCAGCTGTTGCAGAGAACTACATCAGCATCTTAGGAGAAGTACTCCCACACCTCACTGTCTGTTCACTGTCGCTTTCAGCCATCTGTGTGGTAGAGAAAAGAACATCTTATTGAAGCTTGGCATTTTTAAATTGTAGAGATAATTCATTTCAACTGACCATAGGCCACATATTGAAATTAGTCTGAAAAGTAACTATAGCTGTGAAATAAATGTAGTAAAAAGTACAATGTTTCTTTCTGAAAATAGTGTATTTAAGAGTAAAAGCATAAAGTAGCGCAAAAGTGAAATACTCAAATAAAGTACAGGTGTCTTGGAACTATCCTAAAGTGAATCCGTTTTTACATCTGGAGCCTCCCGTCTACAGTAGGCTTGAGATGCTTCCTCGTTTTTGAGGACTTGGCTCAGATTCCTAAGTTACTCTCTTATCCTGAAGCCTCCTTAAGGAATCTGACTCAGTTTGATTCAGCGGTGGGAACCTCTTGTGACTGCATGCCTTTGCTGACGTCGACCCCAACAGGATTCGAATCCTGGACCTTTCACACAGAAGACGAGTGCTGTAACCACTACACTAGGGAACTCTTCTAAATAACCATGGTGTCTCTACCCTAGCCAAATAGCCAAAATATTGAACACTAATCAGAAATGCTTTTTCTTGTCTCTTTTCTTGTCGGCTGCACATCCATGATGAGAATCTCCCATTCCAGCACATCCCAAAGGTGCTCTATTGGACTGAGATCTGGTGACTGTGGAGGCCATTGGAGTACAGTGAACTCATTGTCATGTTTGAGATGATGTGAGCTTTGTGACATGGTGCGTTATCCTGCTGGAAGTAGCCATCAGAAGATGGGTACACTGTGGTCATAAAGGGATGGACACGCTCAGCAACAATACTCAGGTAGGCTGTGGTGTTTAAACCATGCTCAGTTGGTACTAAGAAAATCTCCCCCACACCATTACACCAGCAGCAGCAGCAGCCTGAAGCGTTGATACAAGGCAGGATGGATCCATGCTTTCATGTTGTTTACACCAAATTCTGAGCCTACCATCTGAGTTGCTGCCATGTGATTGGCTGATTAGCTATTAGCAGGTGTACCTAATAAAGTGGCCAGGAAGTGTACTGAAAAGGGAGAACGTTACAGTCATTGTTTATTCATTTTCCAGCATGTCTGTCACAGACTTGCGCCAACTTACCATGAGGTCACCTTCTTTACCTTATGGTAGAAATGCACCACTTACATGGCCGTCGTTAGTCTCTGACTCCAATTTTCAGTCTGGAGAAGAAGATGGTGAGTGATCTGGATCAGGAAGTAGGCCACGTGGCTGCGGGATCAGGCTCTGAAGTAGCATGAGTGTGTTCGTACAGGAGGTCAAAGTGGAACCACAATTCAGCTCTGCCGTGTCGCTTATTTTTACTACAAAACAAGTGATAACTGGGTTAAATTGGTTTATGAGCTTATCTGACGCTTGACACAGACTGACTGACTGTAGACAGTCATAAAGCCAGTTAATAAAACATTATTGTAACCAAGAGGGAGAAATGCCCAAATTACAACAATAAAACCAGCGTTGTAAACTAATTTAATTTGAAAAGCTCAGCATCACATTAAGTAAGAGTCACTGAAGGTGAAAGAATTTATGACAAAAGCAAAGACGTGAGCGAGTTTCAAGCACAAACTATACTATAATATACTATAAGAACATTATCCTATATCCCATTTCATCAAAGCAAATCTTCAGTTCTGCCAATACAAAGTCTGAGTCATTTATGACTTCCTGTTCTGATAGTCACATACCAGTAGTACCAGCTCAGCAAATTGTTTGATAAGGCCATGATAGGCTGCAGATAACCTACAAACTAAAGCAGCTTTAATCATGAAAGCAGTAAACTACAGGTAGAGCCACTGAGGGCAGGTTAAAGGCTCATGGTTATATTTTTAGAATTTACTTTAAATACATTTACTTTGATGAAGTATCCAATTTATATTTGGCTGCTGGTGTTTTATAAACGCTTTCACCAAGCAGATTGTTATTCAGTTGTTTGACAGAGGGGACATCAGAGTATTAGTTTTATTCAATGTTTGCACACTAAGCAATAATTACGTTTTCACTGCACTGTGTAACTGCACTGATGTAATTACACCATATAAAGACAGTGGGCCCAGTCTTTAAAGTGTTCGTCCTTTTTAAAATGGTTAGGTTTGTTTCACCAGTGAGTGAAATGAAGCTGAAATACTGTTGCTATGGTTACCGTTGGTTTAATACTGACTCTGAAAGGTGCTTTAAACCAACACATTCTCACTCCGACCATATTAACATTTGGTCATGGACTTTCCACGTCGAGATATGACGTCTAAGGTGCCCTGGGTGTGTTGGCTGTTGAAGTTCTGGGACGCTGTGTCAACTTCAGCCTGTTACATGCGTTGTCTGATTTCAAAATAAACTTCTGTTTTCACTGGAAATGTGCAATTTGCATACAGTCTCTTTCAAAATAAAAGCACTATGTCGTTGTTTTGTTTAGCCAACACACTTTATAATCTTACGGGAAGTGAACATCAGCCTCCCAGTTGAAAGACGGTGGTTGTTGGACCCATGCACCACCCCTCACGCCCACCCTACCGGACTTCCGCTGCCTTAACTTTCGTTGCCGTCCCACCAAGTTCCTTCGTGATGCCGCTGGGTGTCATGAAATAATAACAGCAACCGTGTGTCATTGCCAACCTGAAAGGACAGTTTTGTGTAGCAGTAGCTCAGAGGTAGAGCAGGTCATCCACCAATCTGAAGATCATGGATTCGATACCTGGCTCCTCCAGCCGGCATGTCGAGGTATCCTTGGGCAAGATACTGAACCCCAAATTGCTCCCAATGGCTGTTCCATCGGTGTGTGAGAGCGTGTGAATGGTCACTGAGTAGCAGGCACCATGTATGGTAGTCTCGGCCACCAGTATGTGAATGTGTGTGAATGGGTGAGTGGTTGTAAGACTAGAGAGGCGCTATACAAGTGCAGTCCATTTATTATTTACCATTTTTTCATTGGTGTCTGACGGTGGAAGTCACTGACCAAGCGGTGGTTTCCAACGCCTTTAGCGTGAGACCAGGTTGTTTAAACAGTTTGGAATTTCATATTGACACCACAATGGACATCTGCCAGCCCTGTAGTGTTCATCCTTTATTTTCCTCTATCAGGGCACAGTGGAGTGTATTATTACATTTACCATATGACTTCTAAGCACAGACCAAAAAGTTGGTTTAAAGCACAGTTGGTTTATAGACAGTCTAACCCAGCAGTGTCATGGACCCTGTTTATACCTGGTATTAACATGTGTTTCAGTGATCTGAACACAACTGAGACAACTGCGCCTCCAGCTGACAACTTGTGTTCAGATTTCTATACTGACAAACGTCTCTTTCATGAGAAGGTCAAAGGGCCCCACACGTCATAATTATGTCCACATTCTCAGTAGAGGACGGTCACTCTGCTCAGGGCTGAGTTGTGGCTGGTTTGAAGCTCATGTCACCACTGTTCATACTGTGGAGAGTTTTACATACATTAGTTAGCTGTAACTATAAAATGAAAGGATGTTTTGTTGCCTCTCACAGCAGCTGGAGTCTGAGAGAAAAATAACTTAATTCACTGGGCCGACTGCCGGCAACTTTTAAGGTGTTACATTTACTTGTAATGTTACTCAATGCATGAGTTGACTTCATGAATCCATCAACACACCTTAAATTTTCACTGTGACAACTTTAACCATTCCCTTTGTTTTTATTGTCTCTCTTTGGACACTTTTAGTAATGAGTGGATCTTCAAGTGTTTAAAGATATATTTTGATTTTGACCAGATTATGTGAACTGGAGAAAAAAAGCGTTGCAGAGTCATAGCTGTCAAGTCTCGCATTTTGGCCGGGAAACTACCGTATTTTACCCCTCTTTCCCGCATTCTCAAATCTCCTGTCTTATAATATAATTTCAAAAAAAAAAAAAAAAATTCCTGTGCCTCTCCAAACTGAACTCTGTCACTAGCCTCGCGACATCTGCCACCTGCAGTAGCCTGCGTGGCAGTTGTCGCGAGGTTAGTGTTGACAGTGGGTCTATCATGTAAAATCAACCACTCTGGCCCAGCCCACAAATACACTCCTTCCAAAAAAGTGTTAAAGGATGCAAAGTCTGCAACAAATCTGAATCAGAAGTCATGAGTGAATGCCAGAGAGCCACATGAGTGAACATGAGAAATTAAAAGAAAATGTGTAATGAAAATAAAACGTAAATGTTTAACTTAAAGACAAGCAATGTGAAATGAACAGTAAATATGTAATGTGTTGACTTGTATATAAACTGAAAATATGTAAAATAAATAAATGTGCTTCAGATACTCTTTTGTGTTTTCATTTAGGCTGTATTATAACATAGGAATGTTCACAGCATTTCAGTGTCAACAAAGGTAGGCCTATCAGATTCTGATCACCTAATTGTAGTTAGTAAGTGGTTGACAAGTGGTTATTTTAGATATCCTGTACACCTGTCTTAAAATGTAAGGGATACTGGAGCTTGGTTGGGGTGGTGGGACGGCTCGTGGCGGGCGCCAGAAAATTTCCCTTATTTTCAAATCCAAAACTCGACAGGTATGTGCAGAGTGTTGTTCCTGTGGGCTACAGCAACACTAAACCCCTGAGCTTGCCTGAGAAGGACTAAATGCACAAAGCTGCTATTTTTAAATATCCCATGGAGAGAGACTCTCACTGCAGCCTGTTCTATTTTGTTCTGAAAATGTGGGCGTGCAGCCTCGTTCTGTGGACGATAAACCAAGTGCAGACTCCCATCTGTGTCACCACTGATGAGGAAATACAGCGAGTGCTGGACGGAGCAGTGAGTGACAACAACCCCGCCCACATTTAAGAGGACTGTCTGAACACACCGAGGGTCTACGTACCATGTCTGAAGGGTTACTGCTGGTTCCAAAGGTGCTGGACTGAAAGTGTTTGGTGGAAATGTGGCTAAAGAAGGTAAATAATTCTATAACTCAACATTACATTACATTTTCAAGTGTTTCTGGTTGGAAATTTTGAGGTCAGAAATTCTAAAAGCCGGTACCCCATCATCACCTACAGTATCTCCAAGCAGCAGGGTCTGTCAGCATTCTGACAATTTGAAAAAGAAAGTGAGCCACATTTGACACGCAGCAAAGACTGTGTAAAGAGTTACAGACATTTTGAGCACTTTTCATCCAAAGTGCCTTTTAGCACAGTTTGGGCCCAGTGGGAGTCAAACTCCTCCGCTGACACTGTCAATGCCTTGCTTTTCACAGAATGTGAATGTCACTGCTGAGAGGAGAGTAAATAAGTTCATGCATGAGTTAACAAGTGGGCTGTTTTAGCTGAATATATGTGACTTCAATAAAAGAATAAAATAAAATTAAATGGGAAAGTTACAAATGTATTTTAAAATTATAATTTTCTCTTTAAATTTTAACCTCCGCAAAACACTTTATTTTTGGTTTAATTTTGGAGGGTTAGACATGTGACTCTCTGTTCTGTCGTGTGTGTGTAGAGGAAACTGTCTTGGCATAGTGTTTCGTAAGGTCACACACACACACACACACACACACACACACACACACACACTCATACATTTGTCACAGGGTGTTGACCATTTAATCCTTCCAGATCTGCATATGAGGAAAAATCTGTCATCAATGCTCTCAACATCATTTTATATGTGTGTGTGTGTGTGTGTGTGTGTGTGTCTCTTTTATGCTCTACTTTGAATTTGATTGCTTGCTCTGTCTCACGTGACTGTGCTTTTCACCTCTCTCCCTCTCTAACCCAGTTTCGGTTTTTCCCTGCTCAGCATCTTCTGGTTTTTCCCACGTGTGTGTATTTGGTTGTGTGTGTGTGTGTGTGTGTGTGTGTGTGTGTGTCTATGTGTGCATTTGTTTGTTTGAGTGAGTGAGTGAGTGAGTGACTGCCTGAGCTGTCTGCTCGCAGCATTTTGGATGGATTTACCGAGGTTATATTAGGATTTCCCCTTTTTCTCTCCCGCTGTGTGTGTGTGTGTGTGTGTGTGTGTGGTCTTGTCAGCTCTGAGGTAATTATGGGAGATTTCTCCCTCACTGGAGCGAGCATGGGGCAGGTGCCTCAGGAACAGTCTCTCCCATTTGTTCCCTTTCTGTCTCTCTCTGTCCCTCTCGGATCTGGTGTCCCCTCTCTTCGTCTCTCTGCGTCTCTCCTCTCTGTGTCTTCCTCCCTCTCCTCTCATTGTGGCGGTGTTCATGTCATCAGATCATGTCATTTCATTTGTGCTGCCTGCAAATGCCACACACATATTTGTGCACACATGCATGTAATGTAAATGCTTTGAGTAAACAGTAACTTAACCCTGATTTTAAAACATAAGCAATGGCTCCTGGTCTCAGTCTGTGGGGTTTACTGCACTGATGTGCATATGGCAGACAGAATCAAGTAATGCCTCCCGATAAACAGAAAAAAAGTGAAGACATAGTGAAAATGCCTTGTAGTCCATGCCCTGAGAGTAAAGGCCAATGTCATGTTCCCTTGTAATAGGCATCGCTCTGTGATATAACTGAACTCTCTGCAGTGTGGAAAGTCTGGAGTTTCAGTTTGGAGTTAAGAGCCTCTACACAACAAGCTGATGGTTGGCTGTTGGTAAATGTCAGGCTGTCAGATTTTTTTTACTTTGTATTGGCATACCGACAGGAGGTAGGACCAAGGCCTTAGCCTGTTTAACCTGAAATCTATTGTTGAGTTTTGGCTCGTTATCTTACCTTACGTCATATTCTTACTCTTGAAAGGCAGCCTTTTGCTTTGCATGTTGACGCTGAAGGGGTTGGCAGCAAGTCACGCAAGTTGACTGATCTGACTATGATGGGAGCAGCAGTTAGTTTAAAGTAAGAAAACTACTTAGTAAGAGATAGGAAAAAATAGTGGCTGATGTTATTCACATGACATTTAGTAGAAATAATTCAATGTTGACTTTCAGTTTCACAAATGCTGGTCTCCTGGGTCAAAGTCCTGTGCCTGTTGGACCCATCCATCTCCCCTCCTGTACACCCTAAGCAGACACTGGTGCTCTTTAAACTACGTCCATTCCTCTGAACATCTAGTTTTGACATGGATCAGTTTACACTGGAGTTACTGGAGTGTCTCGTACAGATGCTGAGGTTGCTCCCAGCATCATCGTAGTGACAAAAATGGCAACAGTGTATTTTGATGCCCTGGGAGTAAGACTAGGCTGGTTTTGGACGGTATGCATACCACTTTCCCATAGACCCTTTAAAGGCCGACGTCATAATGACATCAGTTTCTTAGCTGGAGGTAAACCTGCCTCTCCACCACAGGGCTGTAGGCTACATAGGAGTCTTAAAATGTGCTCTTGTTGTGTTATTGGGAGCCAGAATAGAAGGAGTCATGGCTCAAAACCAGCCGCCACTGCCTGTCAACAAAAACAACTATGGTTAAATGTGATAAGACCAAAGGACTGGACGGAGGCCATCATCAAAAATGCTCACATGTGCAGCGCACACTTCATATCAGGTTAGGGAAAAAGTATTTCCTGTTGTAGGGATGAATAAGGTTATGTGTATTAAGGGTTATCATGTCCACCTCATCAGAAACTGGGGAGGGATTAAGAGGAATATTGGATTTCTTTGCAACACTAACTTTTTAGCACATTAGCTAACGTTAGCTTCCATAGCAAAACAAACAAGATTGGCTTCCTGTGACATCATCCATCCACTGAGTGAGAGCATACGGGTCGGCCAGTCTGGTCCCGTTGGTCAGTGTTTACTTATTCAAGTAACACTGGCGGTCCCGGAGAGTGAGTGACCTGACATGGTGCGTTGGTAAATTCAGTCTGACACTAAAATGAGAGTCCTGTTGGTGGAAGAAACGGAGCGTTATATTTCTACATGAATGAACCAACGGTTAAGTTAACCACACATTCACTCCGCTCGACACTCTGCTGCTCCGTCTCCACAGACAGAGTGTCCAGAGTGCAAATTTATGAATGGTCCAGTTTGTGCCAGAGCGCACTGCGGCACTCAGAATGAGTATTTCTAAATGCACCACTCACATCATCTTCCTCCACTGTCTAAAACAAGCCAACAGAACTTGCTAACTCGCGCTAGCTAATGTCTGTGGAGAATTTTTTTGCCTCCAGCTAAGCCCCGCCCACCAAAAACATCATGCTGTTTACTAATAGTAAAAGGGTCTATAGTGCCTGCAACCTATGGTTACCCATAATACCTGTCTTTGTGTACTGTAATTTTAGCTTCGGATGTGAGAGAGTTCGACTGCCAAACACTGCTTGTCTACTGCACAGCAACAACATGTAACCGTGGGGTGGAGGGTGGACAGCTTTAGATTTCAATGCATTAAAACTATGAATATGTGACGAGGCCGTGTTCAAGCTACAACGATGTGTTAACTTCTCTTTTTCTCCATCACACACTCCCTCTATCTCATCTCATCATTCCTCCTTAAATATAAGTCATCCCATTCTCTTGTTCCATCACTCCCACTCTCCCTCCCCTGTTGTCATCTTCTCTCTCCCCCTTTATCCCATCTGTGCTCTGCTCCTCACTCTACCTCTTCTTCCTCCTTCTCCTGTCATCCCTTCTTCTCTTTTCCTCCCCCCACCACCAGATTAATCTGATGTTCTGGTGACTGTCCAGCAACATCTGTTTCTATTGGCTGGCAGAGGTTTGGTGTGTGTGAGTGTGTTGGTTTACCCTCCAACTGTCTCTCACACTTGTTCTCTACCTCTTCCACCCTCCCTATTGAATTCAAACAGGCAGTTGAGTGGCATTATTTCTGTATAATCACTGCGAAATACACACACTGTCCTCCTCTGTTCTCTCTCTTTGCACTTCCCTTTATGTGTGTGTGTGTGTGTGTGTGTGTGAGTGTGTGTGCCTCATGAATCCAGCAATGCATTTCTGAAATACTCTCTGCCTCTCTGCACGTGACTCAGGGATTATCTCCCTCAACCAAAATAAAGCTGAGACACAGAGAGGGAGGTAAGGAAAGAGGAGGGAGTGCAACGAAAGAGGCTGCGAAAGAGTTACATGATGTTCCAGCGAGGGAAACCTCGGGGAGAGAGGCTGAGAGCAAATGAGACCGATACGGAGACATAAAAATAAGCCACTGAAGCAAATATGTTATAAATCTTAATATAATATTAGGAGTGTTCATGTGCCGTTAATCTTTCCGCCTCAGGAAACATTTTCAGCCAATCAAATTAATTGATGCGCTGATAATTAACCGGTCACAGATGGTGTCATCTGAAGCTGTGCGCTGTGACTTTGTGTAATTGTCATTAAAAACACTGAGCAGCGTGTCAGCGCTCACATCAGCTGTGACAACTACTGAATGTGTGTTTCTGTTTGACAGTTTGTGCGTGTGCAGATATTTTCATAATGACTTGACAGAAATTTGTACATACTGAACACAGTGTTCCTGCTTTGCTCTCATATCAGGAAGTAAACTATAATTATGTTTAGTCACAGGTAGGATATTAAAAAACAGCCCTGAGGTTTTATTTGCAGTCACTTGCTGCTGTCTATATTTACGTGTTACCCTCTGACTGTCACTGTGCAGCTGTAGAACATAACACGCATCATTACTTTGTAATGTAAAGTAACCTGCAGTGAAATAACACACTGCAGAGGTTTGGAAACAGCACCCTGTGATTTTGCTTTTTCTTTTTTGGGGAGGTTGCAGCATCACAACATGCAACATCATGCTGCACAGCAAGATCCCTGCAGTCACTCTGCATTACATCACTCTCTCTCACTCACACACACACACACACACACACACACACACACACACACTGAGGAAGACTGTCAGTGTGTACTTATGTGCATTTATATTTTCTGTCTGTGAACACTGTTTGTGTACTGCATATTTGTTTCCCGTACAAATACATGGGTATATGTCTGCAATCTGTTTTGATGCCTGTGTGTGTGTGTGTGTGTGTGTGTGTGTGTGTGTGTGTGTGTGTGTGTGTGTGTGTATGTTCCTTATTTAAGGGTTGTTCTCTCACTTTGTGTCTCTCTTTATTGAAAAACCTGACAGAGAATCAATACTGTTAAATCATTTTACTGCAGAGATAAATTTACTGACTCGTTAAATAAACATTTGGGGATCATTGCAGACTTACCTCTCACAGAAAATATGTGGTGTCCTACCACTGAGGTGAATAATTTGTATTCTCATATGATCTATATTCATAGTTTATTATATTTGTTTTGCAAGATAATATTTCCTTGATTTATTATGGTTCACTGCTACTGATACCATGCAGTCATAATACTTTAACAATTTCAATTTTTAATAGGGATGTCAATTTTGGTCAGCTTTGCTTTTGAGAGCCCGACACCAATCAACCGGTAACTAGCTGGTTCATTTTAAAAGAAACAATAAAGCAAACTGCCATGAAATACAAGAGGCCTTTCATTGTTATCTGGCACTCTGATGACTCAGTGAGCTTTAGGGCTGCATTTAAAGCACTATCCATTTAGAGGTGGTGAAATGTCGATGTTTTGTGATGTAAAGTTTGTGCCTTTAATTTTATCTTCTGTTGTCTTTGCTGACGGACAGCCAGCTAGTTGCTTTAACATGTGGAAACAAAGTGCCCACTGCCCACCTTTCAGTCTCCACTTGTTAGCTAGTGTTAGCATAGGCCACCTTGCACCACACCCCACCTAGTAGAGTGAAGGAATGACCCGCCTTACTCTGCCTCTGATCAGGGCTGTTTCAAGACACTCTGGGGGCAAGAGGAACCTTGGAGCCCCCCCAGATACCAGTGAAAGTACGATACCAGTGAAAGTATCACGGTTCTGAGTAGTATCACGATACCACAGCGAAAATGAGGCAGATGTGCATTTTGTCATTTATAAAAAGATAAATCACTTTTCTATAATACATCAATGATATTTCAATGGAATAAATTGACTTATTATTATTATTATTATTCATACTTCAAAAACAGCATCAATAAGTGATTAACATAGGGGGGATCAAAATAAAATAAATAAATAAAATAAAAATCAACCAGCCACCCTCCTCCCCTGACAAGTAAAGAACAGTCCCTTCATAAGTAAAAAACAGTCCCTAAAGTGCGGTGAGGCTTGTGGGCTGTTACCTGCCACAGAGAGAGAAATGTGAATAGCTCGTTTCTCCTCTGATACATCACATACCTGTGTGCCGCCACGGGTTAGGGTTAGCCAGACTTCCCCGTCACCGGTAAGCCTTATCTTGCGCCGTATTTGACAGGAATACGACATCTGTGACCCCCGTTCAACCCACAACTAGCAGGATTCGCCTTTTGTTCCTGCTGCTGGTTAAAATCTGTACTGTACTTGCATAGCGTGCTGAATGATTTGTTTTGTTTGCGATTAGACTTTGAACTTATCCCACAGTAGTGGTACCATGAGGTACCGTAGTACTGCGGTACTCCAACAATGCTAGCAGCCAATCATGCGGGACATGGTCTCAATTTGCGTGATGTGTGAAAAGAGACAGAAATGCTGTGCAGTCCCACGCAATGCAGGACGTCTGGTCACCCTACTTCCACTGCCACTCGCAAGCAGCAGCTAGTAGGGGGCCCATTAGGGGGGATTCCAATGTGTTGTCACTTGACCAATGTCAGCCGTCTCTGGGGGCCCCCTTCCAGCTCAGGGCCCTAGGCAATTGCCTAGTTTGCACGCCCGGTTGCGATGGCCCTGCCTCTGATTGGCTTACCCTGGCATTCTTACCTTAGCCCTAACCAATCCATCCATTGAGGGCAACGAGTACTAGCCAATCAGAGGGAGAGTAGGGCATATCATCCCATTGCCAGGAAATGCAAATTTGCTCCCAGGTAGGAGTTGGAAATGTTGCTCTTTTCCCAGTGGCCACTCACAGTATTGCAGTGAAGAAATCCCCTGTAGCCCAAAAAGAATTTTCCCCATTGGTCACCATTATAAAAGAGACATCTATAAAAGTGTTGACAGGACACCTTGAACTGCAAACAAGATCAATTATGACTTTCTTGTATGATTTGTTTTTAATCCATGGTGGTTTTTGTATCCCTAAAACTTTCCTGGAGCCAAGAAAAGTGATTTAAAATTCTGTTACATCATCACGATGTCTACGAGCCAAGCAGGAACTTGTGGGCGGGGCCAGTAGGAGAAACACTACTGTGCATATTCTGTGGGCCGCATACTGCAGAAGTAAACCCGGAAGCTAAAAACTTTTTAAGCGCATGCACCAGGCGAACAACTCCATTTGATTGATTTTGCACCATTTTGTCACCCAAAATGCAGGTATTATTAAAATCTGTTGCCACACTCATTTGGTGCGAAAACATGGTAGACATGGTATTTACCCTGTTAGCATTGTTAACTCTGTTAGCACAGCTGGCTGTGCTGACACTGCTAACAGAGCTAATAACAATGCTAAAGGGTGTTTGTGGCTCAAAATGACGCTGCTTATTCACCGGCGCGACCTGAACGGAGACTGGCGTGGGGGAACAATGTTTCCACAACAATGCTGTTGGGTCAGGACGGTGTTACTAGCAGTAATTGCAGAAAGAGCAGTGCCACTAGCTAATTAGCTCCCACCAGACCAGACTGGTGAGCAGTGCAGTAAACTGAAGTAGCAAAATCAACCTATATACCAACATGTGGAACTGGTCAAAAATATTGTCTGCGTTTCACCCATTAACAGTTGATTGTTGACATGTATTGTGCTTAAATAACCTGTGTTTAATTCAGATTCACTCAGTTCACATGGACATGTTTTCCCATGTTTCTGAACAGACCATTTTCTCCACAGGGACTAATAAAGTTTAATCTCAAAGTTCTGACCATAGACGTAGCACCAAATTCTGGGCCATATGCATCAGCAGCCTCTGTGAGCCCTCACCTCTTCTTCTCTTGATCCATGTCTCTCTCATGCATCTTTTAAAATCTGTTTTTACAAAGTCAGTTTGCTTTCTTTCCCTCGGACAGTGTTCGTTGGTGCTCAAGCAGCATAACAAGCATCACTTGGCTCTTGCTGCATTTAGAGAAGAATCCTATTGCAGTGCTGGACTAAACCATTTTGCACCTCGAAGGGGTGACACAGACTTTGAGAGCTTCCACTGTTTTTTATACAAAGTTCAGTCTTTCGTCCAATTTATTCCGCCGATTTACACCAATTACATGAGAAATAAAAAACAAAACAAAACTTTTCATCCCAGGCTTTTTGAGGGCCCCCCTCCCGTTGGGGCCCTGGATAATCAGTCCCACTTTTCCCCCACTGCCACGTCCCTGGCTCTATCTCAATTCAGGAAATGTATCATTCATTGTATGTGGCACACAAAGGCTTGTTCCCTGCCAATCCATAAAGTCAAATGAAAAGCTTATTTCCAGGAAGCTGCTCATTTGAATAAAGCTGCAAGAAATCACGTGAACCTGAAACGATATAACAGCGTTATATCAGAACGTACAGGGATAAATCAGCTGATGTGGGTGTGTTTTTTGGGAGCAGGGCTGAGGTTTGTGGTAATTGCACATCAGGATTAGGGACATGAATGGGACGTGATCTTCAGGAGAGGAACAGGGAAAAGTAAAAACATTATCAGATACACATATGATGCTGATCAGTTGAAAACAGTAATTGTTTTCTTTGTTAACAGAAACTGTGTAAGAATAACTGATGTACAAATTCCACAGAGCCTCATGTGTACAATAATCTCTCTCATGAGTCATGTTCTATTCTTGTATCTCATGGCAGTGTGTTGGTGTGTCGAGCAGTGACTTCCATGTAAAAAACACACCAGTCCTTACACAACCAGCTGCTTCAGGAGCAACCTGACTGGTCCACAGCATCATCCAGCCAAGCTGACAACCTGAGGTAATAAATTCCCTCTAAAAATAATTTTGCTGTGTTTATGGTTTATGGAGTGTTGAGTGTGTTACACTTCACCCTGTTATAAGGGATACCTGAGTTACATGTACTGTGATTCATTTTGTAGTACCAGCAGTGTACTTTATTTCTCTGTCTGTCTGATTCTTGATGGCAATATCTCCAGATGGCCATGAGGGATTTTTAAATTTTGCACAAACATTCACTTAGACTCAACAATGAGCTGTTTAGTGTGTGGTGGTCACAGGTCAAAGGTCAAGGTCACCATGACCTTGTCTGTCTTATTCTCATGAATGCCGTATCTCAACAATACGTGAGGGAATTTCTTCAAATTTGGCACAAACGTTCACTTGGACTCAATGATGAACTGATTGGATTTCAGTGGTCAAAGGTCAAGGTCAGTGTGACCTTGCATCTAGCTCATTCTCGTGAATGCAATATCTCTAGAACACCTTTAGAAGATTTCTTTAAATTTGACACAAATGTCCACGTGGTGGTCCATTGAAGAATTAACTGATTATAGTTTTGTGGTCAGAGGTCAAGGTCAGTGTGACCTCACAAAGTATGTTTTTGGCCATAACTCAAGAGTTCATAGGCTAATTATGACAAAACTTCACACAAATATCTAAAAGGATAAAATAAGGAAGTGATGACATTTTATATCCAAAAGGTCAAAGGTCAGCTTCACTGTGACATCATAATGTTCTGTATGAAACACTTTTCTGCCCATCACATGTCATATCTCAGAAACAGAAGGGGACATATTTGATAATCTTGGGTGTCCACCTTGAAACTGTGCTGATCATATAGGTCTGTGCTGCCGAGGGGAAGGTGTGCGTGAAGCATTCATGCTTTCACACACATGGATGTAAACTGTAACAGAACCTTGACTCCTTGACTGTTGTGTGGAGGCAGGATGGTAATTCCTGTTTATGGGGGGTCTTTATTGACTGTGACCAGTATAGAGTGTGCCAGGGCTGACGTCAAAACCCGGAAGTTTAGCATCGCGCTGGTTCCCGGAAGAGAAAGTGAATGTGATTTTTGCATTGCGTTTTGGATTATGTCAGAAAATAAGCTCTGTGGCTAACACAAGTTCATGATACTTACAGGTTTTGTTCAGCGAGATAATCTTCACATATGAACACCTTTCATACCGCATTTGAAGCTTAAATGCGATCGCCAGAAGTAAAAAGCTAACGTTAAGCTCTAACGGACTACATGACTACTCCACGGTCACATGACTCTTGATGTCACCGCCACTATAAGCTTTCAACTGATTTCGGCCGCTTTATTTTTAAAACATTGTATAATGGGGAAATTGGTTTAAGCTAAATAAGAAGCTGTAATGGCGGACTGCCAGCACTCTCGCCTGTTCGGTGGTGATTTAATGTCGTTTAATGTCCCTGACAGAGTTTGTAGTCATATTGAGCAACTTGTTAGCAACCGCCTTTTTTTACGACACGTAAAAGCTTCAAAATTCACAAGCAGGGTATTTACTGACGTGTTTTTAACAAAACCTGAAACTCGCTTAAGCTTTTGTTAACCACAGACCTTATTTGAGGCATTTTACCAAAATCCCATTCAAAAAACGCATTGACTTTTAGACGAGAGAACCGGAAGTGCTAAAAGCGCTAACGGAGTTCCGGGTTTACTGGCACACTCTATTTACCCAAGGATCTATCTGAGAGGCAACATTTCATCCACCACATATCAATCAACAAGCTTCATTATTTCTGTGTAGCTGCAGCTGTCCACAATTAAGATCCAGTTTTGGTTATTTAGCCAGTGTAGGGCTACAACCAACCACAGAGGACTTACCTTTGGTGGGGTGTATTTCCTGGAGGATTGCGTTATTGTGCTGTCAGTTGCAGCAGGTGTTTCAGGAGGTTTGACGTTGTGTTTTTCGCAGGGGACCCGCCTGCTTTCTACTGTTTACTGACATGTTTTCCAGCCTGTCCATGACGTCCAACATGAAACACTAGTAAACAAAAAAACAGAAAGGTGTGCTCATCTGCTGCAGAACCTTGTGCAAGGCTTTTTTTAGGGTAGTGCGAAGGTAGTGGTATCTTTTGAAACAAGACAACCTAAGGCATGCATTGGAAATCATGTCACCATAACTTGTCGAGAAGGGGGCTAAATAATCCTCCAAAGTCAGGCTAAATTTTGGTGAGGGAACAACTGGCATGGCCATTTTCAAAACAGTCCCATGAACTCTCACCTCAAGATATCGGAATGAAAATGGGCACGATGAGTACCCACAAGTCTCAGCTACACTTGAGAAAGCTTGTTTCTAGAAAAATGTTGTGTTCCTTCCAGTTAAAGTATTCCTAAATCGTACAATAATGCACAAGGAAAAGAACAACCAGCCTGTCTGAAGAACAGTGAAACGCCAAACACATGTACAGATACACGAAATGTTAACAGTACCAGTATTAGTCTCCGTCTCTCTAATCTGGCCTGGTTGGACTACAGCTGGTGGTGTGTGTGTGTGTGTGTGTGTGTGTGTGTAATAATTCCAGGGTAGCAGAGTTTGCATGACAGGCCATCTGCAAAAATGTTGACCATGCACACATACACACATGCATATTTTATGCATTGACCCAAATTACCTTTTTTTCAAGAATAAAGACAAGAATGTTTCCTCAGCAAGACTTGAACATTTATTTAAACATGTTAATTTGGCATTTTATCAAGTTTCAGTGCAGAAAAAAAGATATTTAAACAACCATTATTAATCCAATAAATGCTTAATGTGGTGTTTCATTAGGTAATTTTTACCAGACCAGGCTGTCATTCATTCATACATTCTGCAACCAAGTTATTATTTCCTTCATTAATCTAGTAACAGCTCAGTCATTCATTCATTCAATGATCACAATCTATAGAAATCTTCCACAGTAATGTTTGGCTAATTATGTCAGTTTGTTTTAAGTTATCTTCGTCCATTCATCACTCGACTCCTGAATCTCACTCGTTCTCCATTTCCCCATATTTCTCCTGCTCCCTCTGTGATTTATGTTTTCCCTCTAACAGCAGCTCTCCTGTCTCAGCTCCGTTCATGTGTGCCGAGGGCGGGGCATAGCTCGTTTACACTGTTGTTTGGGGCAGGTAGTTACAGTGTGGGTTGTGTCCTCAAATCTGTCTGGATCACTTGCAAGGGAATTCAGAGGAACTGAAATGAGGAAACTAATCTTGTGTAATGATTTACATGACAAGCTTTTCTTTGGAAAAGCCTTTTGAATTATAGATATGGTTAACTTTTTCATGTATGCATATTGAAAGTATTTAACTTAATTCATAATAAAAGATCAGGTTCATTTTAATCTGTCCTGCACTGACAGTGGTCAGAAGTACAGTTGGGTACGTTTGGTTTTCTGCTCATATATGGAGGTTCTTTATTAGACATAGAGGAAAATTATAAATGATAGAATGTCAGATATTTGCATTTAAAATACAGACTCAGTCTCCCATAATCTCTTTCTGCCAGGCCCCTGCAGGTAGCTCTCACAGGTCTTGCTAGTTAACACCTTATTTGCGCTGTAAAATGACCACTTGATGCTGATGTGCTCCTCCTTTAACATGCAGATTACACTGTAACAGAAACACAAGCAGTGACTGAGACAGGCAGCTGACAGCCTGCTGACTCTGCCAGGGTGAAACAACAGTCTAGATCACAGGTTGTTGGTGGAAGGTGTGAACTCACTGCAACAAGATGAAAAGAATTTAGCTTGAATGCTTCATAGCTCTCAAGCAGGATTTATAATTCTCTGTTGGATCAACACCATACCTGCGTCGATTATGGCGTAAGCTCTGCTCTGCACCTTCCCAGAAATGTAACTACACGTAGCGGCAACGCAGACCTCCTGTCTATTTCTGTAGGCTGAAACCATTTCCCTCAGTGGAAACAAAGCTTTTATTTACTTTAATTTCACAGATAAGAAACAATAAATTGTGAAGACAATAAAGCCTCCACAAAAATAGCATTTTAAGTCTTGTGTGTGATTTATCCTGGCTTCATATGAGCAGAGGAAATCTCTGCTAGTCACTAGGCTAATTTATACAATGTAACAGGCTTGTGCTAATAACGTTAGCATGTTGTATTTGTTTGGAAAATGTGTTTAGTATAAGACAGTTGTTTTGTCAGTGAACCTCGTGAGTTGTAATGGAGGCGAATTTTGTAACGTTACCTTTGTTAAATGTTGCTGTTGTCCCTGGCTTCATATGAGTAGAGGAAAAGTCAGCTAGCTGCTAGGCTAATTTATACAATGTAGTAAACTATATTATCACAGGTAAGATTTGCAACTTTCTTGTAAAAGTGGGAACTCAACCAGGGAGATTAACCAGAAAAAGTGAGGTGGATATTAAACATGCATTTACATTGAGCTCCTCAAAACCAAATATAAAGTCTGAAGACTCAGTGCTTCCACGCTAAACTGTTATGTGAAAAATAAATGGCTGGTATAACATACAGTAAGAAAAGTATAGTAAGTTATATTTTCTCTCTGACACAACATATAATAACAAACATTTATATTCAAACAGCTGCAGCTGCCCAACGTGATGTTGTCCCTTCTCCTCATATTTTGATGCCTTTTGCATTGTATCTTGATGCAGGGGGTCGACAGTAAGTCATGTAAGTGGAGTCATGACAAAGAAGGGGGCAAAAAAAACACTTGGTTAGGGCTAGAAAAAGATTTTGTTTGATGTTTGCAGTTGGGTTAGAGGTTCGCCTTGACCTAACCATAACCCTGACCTTTAGTTTTGCATGGGACACAAACACCTGTCTCCTGGGTCACAGTCCTGTCCTTATTGATCCCAGCCACCTTGCCTCTAACCCACCCTACACGGATTTACACACTCTTCATACTATGTCTGTTGCTCCGCCATCCATCCATCCATCCATCCATCCAGACATTTTCATCTGCTTATTCGAGGCTGGTCGCAGGGGCAGCAGACCAAGCAAAGCACCCCAGACCTCCCTCTCCCCCAGCAACGCCCTCCAGCACCTCCTGGGGGACCCCAAGGTGTTCTCAGGTCAAATGAGATGTGTAATCCCGCCAGTGTGTTCCGGGTCTCCTACCAGCTGGACGTGCAAGGAACACCTCTAATGGGAGGCATCCAGGAGAATCCCGATCAGACGCCTGAACCACCTCAACTGGCTCCTTTTGACGTGCAGGAATAGCGGCTCTACTCCGAGCTCTCTCCAGATATCTGAGCTCTTCTCCCTATCTCTAAGGCTGAGTCCAGCCAGCCCACGGAGGTAACTGATGTCGGCCACTTGTGTTTGCAATCTCATTCTTTTGGTCACTGCCCAGAGCTCGTGACCATAGGTGAGGGTTGGGAGGTAGATGCAGGGGCGCCGCCAGGGATTTTGGGCCCCATGAAAAGAATTTTTACTGGGCTCTAAACACAGCTGGCCGGGAGGCCGCCAAAAATTTTTGATGCTATTTTACATAAAACTATGCATTTTAATGGTATTTTTGACTATCATTCCCACATTTGTGAAAAAAGAACAATCTCTTCCTCCACTTCTACATTCCTCCCTGACAAACTTGAAGAGGATCCTGGACCTGGCTCTGTAGAGTGTACGTTATAGGGCTGACCCAAAAAATTCAAAGCTTCGAAGCTTCGTTCAATGGCACGGGATTCGACTGTGAAAAAAAAAATCGAATATTCTGCCTTTTTTTTCTCCCGTTTTTTGGGGGGACCTTGAACGCATCACCATCTCCAACAAGGAAATAGAAAGCCTGACGTGCATTGAATGGAGACCTGTTATCCTGCTTGAACACAGACGACTAAATTCTTTCAACAATGTGACTCAAAATAATAATAAAATAGATTTTATTGATGTTAAAAAATATGCTGATGGTGACATTTTCCACCGGTCCGTTGCACTCTGAGTCTGGTGTCAGTGACACATGCTGCTCTGTCTGCTTGCGCTGCAGTGCGCGCAGAGGGTTTTAATATTTAGTGTTAAATCAATAGTTAAACACTACTTATCAGCAACCAGAAGTGTTTTTTCGTTTGTGAATATTTTTATCTTAATTGTAGGCTTGCAAGAAACTACCTTTTCACTAGTTAGCTTCGTTAGTTTTCGTTAGTTAGCTTCGTTGTTTACTTGCTTATCCCTAACTAAAATGATCACCTTCTGAATATTAACTTTGTCCCTGGTCTATAAGCTGCCACCACATGAACCACTAACAAACCCACCTTGCTTTTTGAAATACTGGGTGACATACTGTCGACCCTTTGCTTCTTCCTCCTCTCTTAGCTTCCTTTCTTTCCGTTTTTTGCTACCTGATTTTTGAGGCATATTGTCTCCGCCTCCTTACCCGCTGTCTGTGACAAATTACGGCACACTGCAGCTGATCCAGTCGGACTGAACCATTTTACGTAAATAGAGAGGGGAGGGGGCGTTAATGTTTCCAAAACAAATAAAGTTATTGTTACCAGTACATTGTAAATAAAATATATTTGTGATTATAAGTTAGTTAATAACTTAGTGTCATATTATTTTTTGTCAGTATTATAATTTTATAATTTTATTAGGGGCCTCTCTGGGATCCTTTTAATCATGGGCCCCTAGAATCCTTCTCCTCCCCCCCCCCCCCTTTTTGGCGCCCCAGCGTAGATGGACCAGTAAATCGAAAGGTTCGCCTTCCGACTCAGCTCCCTCTTCACTGAGAATCAGTTTCTTAAAGTGGTGGAGGTGTATCCCCATGATCCTGGGAGCTGGAGGGGCCAGACTAAGACCGATTCAAGACCTTGATGGCACAGCAAATTTGGACACTGACTATCTCGCCTGGTGTGACAAAAAACTGAATGTTTTTGAAGACTTGTTTAGTTGTAATTCGCATTTCAACTCTAGGTCAGAATGAATAAACCAATCATCTGATCTGATGTAATAATGTGCTGCATATTTCATATTTCATATATGAAATATTTTATATTCATCTATATTTAATGTGTGCCTTACAGCAGCATAGAGATCCTACAAAACACACATAGACATAGAATAGTGCAGTGAAGAAGCTTGTTTAAATATGTATATTTAAATATAGAAACTTCATTTCTTTGCACGGGAAACACATCACTGTAGATTTAAGCAAAACTGAACACAGAAAAGCACCAAATGACTCATTGCATTAACTCTCAATATCAATGTTTTACACAGCTTGTTAACCCAATAATATGAGTTGCATGTGTGTGTGTGTGTCTGTGTGTCCTCTTCAGAGGCTGAAGAGCAGAAGTTGCCTTGAACAGACACCGGCCCATTGAAACATCAATGAAAAGAATGCGACACATCCAACACAGAGTACACACACGCTGCTTTGAGTCAGCCTCACACACTCACAGCCGACTGGACACACAGACTCGCACACATACATGTACATCCCGCAGTGTGGTGAATTCCTCTTTTTCCCGTTGTCGCACACACACAAGAGCGCACACACACACACACACAGGATTCAGATGAGTCACTGTTTGCACATTCTCTCTTCCTCATACACTCAAAAACATAAAAACCCTCAGCAATGGAAACAGTTTAACTCCTTAATGCACACACACACACACACACACACACACACACACACACACACACACACACACACATACTGCACTGACACACATTATTTGAACTCACACACTCTTAGCTAATACAGTAACGCCCAGGTCACACACTCCTCTCAACCCACACACAAACTCAGTCTGCTGTTCACACACTCCCACATCAGAGGTGAGAGTTCAAAGCAAAAACAGCTGCTCAGGCCAAAATGCTCAAACAAATAATTTCACTTATTTAATGGTAAAAACAAAACAAACAAAAAAAAATATTACTAATACAATGGTTTCATTACTCGTTTATTAATTCAGCTCATTTTAGGTAAAAATGAAAGATCATTTCACAGTGACAGTTTCAATCAAACCCACATGTCCCCAGTAAAGAATCACAACTAGACTTCCACAGCTACAGTAAAGTGAAATGTCATAACGTAACTTTAAGTCTCACAGATTTATATGAACGATGGGAATATGTTGCACTCTTCATGGGTATATATGATTTTAATTGGAATCATATTTTTGTAATTTCTACATGTTGCTATTACAGAAGCTGTATGTGACATTCAGAGCATAGCCAGGAATATGAGCCAGGATTCACTGCACATGGCTCTCAACATGGAGGCGGCTGAGCCTGCAGCTAGCAACTAATGGTGCTAGTAGCTAATGGTGTGAGCAGTGCTAACAACGACAACAGTGCTGACAGAGCTAACAGTGTCAACATGGGTGGGAACCAGAGGATGGGCTCTGCTCTATTTACCATCTTTTTCTTAAGAAACCTATAAAACCAAACAGTCTTTGTCTTCTCTGTGCAGCACTTTGCATCAAGCACTTTGATTGGCTGTTAAACACTACAGGAAATGGTAATGTCACTGTTAAGACAACAAATTACTCTCTCTGTTGCAGCAACACATATATAAAACTGACAGTAAAAACAGAATCAAACATTTTCTAAAATTCTGACATGCAGTCGAGCCTGCAGCCATTTGAAATGATTTGGATTATGCTTTCGCGATGATGCTAGTCCACCACCGTTGATCAGGATGGCATTAACCACCTTGTAAATGCAGTGCAGAGTGGCAGTGATCAGCTAGCCAGAGAGACACACATGCAAATTTGTGTTTCCAAGGATACTGAAGCCATGAGTCACTTTACTCGATGTTAGATTGGCAAGTACTGATTGCCTTCATTGGTTGGGTCTGTTAGGTTGGTTAGGTTTAAGCATGAGGAGTGAAATTGGTTAGAGTCAAGGTCAGAATGTCAGTGTAAGGCAGAGTGGGGTGGGTCATGCCTTCGCTATCCTTGGAAATTTGCAGTGCACGCAGTTGGGAGAAATTTTCCTTGAGGGCTTTCTACCAGAAAGGGATCTCTTGGTTGAGATTAGCAGCACACATTAATGTTAGCTGTTTTATTATTAGGCTTTAGCCGAAAACTACATTAGCCGTCTGTTATGCTATCGTTAAGTTAGCGGCTAATGGCTAATAATAAAATGACTAACACTAACATGTGAGGTAGTCACATGTGTGTCTGAAACAACCGAAAAATATTGTTGTCGTTGATATTATTGTTTGTATTCTCATCTTTATTAAAATTATTTTTATGCCTCTTAAATGTTTGTCATTTTGTCCCCCTGTGGTATCAAAAATAGTATTGAGTATTTCTATAATTATAAGTATCACTCATCCACCTCGTATTCCAGCCACCTCATTGCTACGTTGATGCTCTGAATGTCACACACAGCTTCTTTTAATAAAACCCCAAATAAATCTTTTCACATTTCAACCTAAATTGAAGGACTTCACGCTTCTTTATAGGTTAAGTAATTCTACATCACACATAAAGCATGTCTGCAACAAGTCCTCTTTCACTTCAGTCAGCGGAACAAGAATTATTTATTACGTAGCATTAGCTTTTCCCAGTTGATCCTAATTACCTATGTGTTTAACAAAATTCTGCAATATTTAATCAGTTCTTTCATTCTGAAGCCACATTTGGCTGTCGTTTTAACAGTTTTAAGTATCTCACCTGAGGATTTTTTGTTTTTGTATTTTGTTCCTGCTTTCCACAGCAGTTTGATGAAGCTGCGGCTCAGTTGAAAAAGGATGGCACGGATTTTTGTGCACCAAACAGAATTCAGAAGCATTTGAATGAAAATATGACGAGAGTTATGGGGTTGTTTGGTTATGTTGCCAGCACTGTCACTCAAATCTGATTGAATCACACTCACCATAATATCTACAGATGTCACTGCCCAAACATAAACTCTAGTTGTGGTGCAATAATTCATGAATATTAAATTTTACTTGATAAAAAATACTTTGATATATACTCTGAATCAATGTGGCTATCAATGCGGCACAAAATATTTGGCTGGACAGGCTTTTACACAACAGTTGGTCAGATACAACAAAGTCACAGAATTTAAGCTCCACTGAGTTAAATCTCTAACTCTGCACTCGTGATGCCTCTCTCATTGAGCCTCACAGAATCACTGGCCCACCTTGCCACTGCAGAGCTATTGCTGCTGCGTAATGAAACTAATAAGAGTAATAAGATGTTTTAATGAGGCTGCTTAATGAGCGCAGCCCTAGTTGAAGTTTTCAGGGCAGCACTAGATTCACTAAAAAATAGGTCCTGGACTTTAATAGGATTTTAAAAAGCTTGGCAATAGCTAATGAGAGCTGAATTAAAGAGACAACTGATTCTTTTTACAAGAGGACAGCACGGTGGACTCTTAAAGGAACCCTTGGACAAGTATTTTTAAAGTAATTTAAAAGGGATCAGCTGTAGTCCCCTGAAAAACTTTGTTCATATTAAACAACATTTCAAATAGAGGTTAACGTATGTAGAAGTAGTCCTTGTGAGCTAAACCTCAGGTTTCAAAGTTGTCTTTACTGTGATTACAGTATGATGTCATAGTGTGCTAGATTTCTTTATATGGTCATCTGATGCGGGCACACCACTGCAAGTGCTTGAAGCCTATACTGTATTGATACTCAACTAGTGGCCCGTGAGCCAAATCTTGCCTGCAACAGGGTACCATGTGGCCCCCCAACCATTTCCTAATTCACAATGAAAATAAGTTGATTGATAATGCACTTTCTGTATGAATAAGGTGCCAGGGTGCATAAAAAGAATCCAAATAGAGCTTGTTTATTAAAAAAAAAACTGCTGGGGAGGATTCCCCTGACCACAGATAGGGTGCACTAAGCCCTGAATGTCCTCAAATCCTAGAGAAGTCCCGCCGTAAACCTGACCTATGCGGGGCTCCTGGCCACTGGCCACCTGTCATTTTGCAAAAGTGGCTCCCGGGCAAACCAAGTTGAGTATCCCAGCTATACTGCTACATATGGAGCTACATGCTAACATCAGGAAAACATGTAATCTTTGTTGCCAATTTTGGAGATTTTCCCACATTTCAGATCATATTCCTGCTGGAACACGTCTGGTTGTGGTTGGAAGCTTTTATTGGTGATTTTTCACAGTAGAATATGCTGCTATTCTCTATTACAGTTATTCTCCAGCTGCTAAGCTAGCAGCTACATGTAGCTACATGCTAACCTGTTTAAAGGTTCATTCTCACTGCCGTGATGCGGAAATGCTGGACGGATTTGCGGAATATTCGCGCAGCATTTTTCCGCGTTTAAACCATACACACAGGTGCGGTACGGACGCGGTGCTGACTTTTGCGTTGTTGTGTTCCAAGTCCACACAGTGTGAACGGGTGTGAGAGAACATGGACGAGAGTAGCAGCAGCAGCGAGCTAGTAAGCTAACGTTTAACAAGTGTCAACATCAACTTTCTTTAACACTTACCACTCTCACGGCAGCCACTACGGGGGTCAAAGTCTGGGCGGAAACCACACAAAAGTTCCACCCCAGTGTGCAAACTTCCATAAGAACCCATGAAATCAGCGTTGATATTTTTCCGGGAGAATAATCCGTGCAGATATTCGCCCTCAATGAGAATGGACTTTAATGGTGATATTTCACAGCAGAATATGCTGCTCTTCTCTGTAACAGTCATTCCCTGACTGCAAGTACTACATTACTAAAGTACATGGAGCTACATGCTAACATCACAAACACATGTCATATGTGTTGCTGATGTTGTTAATTTTTCCCGATTTCATTCCTGCTGGAACATGTCCAGTTGTGTCCAGAAGCTTTTATTGGTGAGTTTTCACAGTAGAAAGTGCTGTTTTTCATTACTTAAGTACATGTAGCTACATGCTAATATCGGGGAAAGATGTAAAGCAGATAACTGATGTTGTGGATTCCTCCCAGATTTCGGATCATATTCCTGTTGGACCATATCTATCTGTGTTTAGAAACTTTTAATGGTGATTTTTTTCACAATAGAAAGTGCTGCTCTCTGTTACAGTCACTCCGCGGCTGCAAGTACACTGCTAACATTCATGAAGCTACATGCTAACATCAAAGTAATGTAAACTCGGTTGGCGATCTTGTAAAATCTCCCTGTTTTCATTTTCATGTTCCTGCGGGAACATATCCATTTGAGTTTAGAAACTTTTAATGGTGATTTTTCACGGTAGAAAGTTCTGCTATTCTCTGTTACAGTCACTGTCTGGCTTCAAGTACATTACTGAAGTACATGTAGCTACATGCTAATATCAGGGTAACGTATAGTTGGTTGCAGATGTGGTAAATTTCTCCCTGTTTTCAGATTGCAACCCTGCTGGAACATGTCCAGTTGTGTCTAGAAGCTTTTATTGGTGATTTTTCACAGTAGAAAGTGCAGTAATTCATTACTAAAGTACATGTAGCTACATGCTAACATTAGGGAAACATGTCTGGCAAATGACGTGGGTTTCTCTCAGATTTTGGATCATATTCGTGTGGGAACATATCCGTTTGTGTGTAGAAACTTTTATTGGTGATTTTTCATGGTAGAAAGTGCAGCTAATCTCTGTTACAGTCATTCCATGACTGCATGTACATTACTAAAGTACATGAAACTACATGCCAATATCAAAGTAATGTAAATTTGGTTGGCGATGTTGTAAAATCTCCCTGTTTTCAGATCATAGTCCTGTGGGAACATATCCATTTATGTGTAGAAACTTTTAATGGGGATTTTTCATAGTAGAAAGTGCTGTGATTCTCTGTCAAAGTACATGTAGCTACATGCTAATGTCAGGGTAACGTAAACTTGGTTGTAGATGTGGTATGTTTCTCCCCATTTTCGGATCACAATCCTGCTGGAACATGTCCAGTTGTGTTTAGAAGCAATTATCGGTGCAGAGATGTTGAGATACGTAAGACCCGGAAATGCTGACCAATCAGAGCAGGGCTTAAAGAGACAGGCGCTGAAACTGAGCTTCTCAGACTGGGTGAATACAAATGTTCCAGTATAGACAGTGTGAGGAAAATAAAGTTTCTAAACAACCCCAAAATACAAGTATGAACTTGGAAATGTGCATAATAGTTCAACAACAAACTTTTTTGTAACTACAATTTGGTTTTCTGTTCGTGTATACTCACTGGACTTCTTCAAAGGACTGTCTGCATCATGAGAAATGTAAAATAGATGATTCTTTAGGTGAAGCTCCTGCAGAGGCTATTATCTTGTAGTTGCAGGTAATCAGTGGCTGTGAGTCATTCAATAGGGTGAAATGTAGTTGGATTTTCTATTTTCCTCTCTACAATGCCCAAAGCTCACCTTGACATACAGGATGAACTGTTTTGAATGCTTTAGAGCCAAGACGAATGTAATCTAAACATCAGCTTTTTCCCACATGCCCCTGCAGCCTCTCTGTTCATTTATCACCTGTATGTCTGTCCACACTCACTCCTCCCGAGTTTGTGTGTACAACTCTGCCTCTTTGTACCTGTTTATATGTGTATGCATGTGTGTGTATGTGTGAAGGCATGCATGCATGTGTTTACACTCCAATCAATATTCCTTGTAGGCTCAGGACTACTAGCACGATTCGGCTCACGTTCTTCCTCTCTGACAGCCGTGACAAAGCAAACAGCAGAGTATGGATCAGGACCGCTGCTGTCCACCTGCTGCAGGGCATGCTGTTGACTAAAGAGCTAATATCTGAGAAGCTGTTCTTTGCTTGTATTTTTTTCTACAACGGTGTGCGTCACCGTCCCACTCCCCAGCAACAAAGATCCTATAATTCATGCAAAGTCTGCCTGCAGTGGTGTCATGGATTGATTTCAGCAAAAGTATGACAGTCTTAGAAGTTTTTTTTCCTCATGAATAAACACAAAACCGAAGGGTCTTAAAGACTACCTTGCTCTCTATTAATATATTTATTTGGCACAGCAACTATTAATCCTCTGATTTGCAGCTTTTTAGTTTGTGACCCTTATAATTAAGCTTGTGACCCCCTGTTGCACTCATAAACATCTTAACAGGGTTTTTCACTTGATTAAAGAGCGGAATAATCACCGGGGCAGAAAATATCCATTATCGCAGAGAAAAAACATCACACGCTCTGTAGACTTAAAGAATGTGTTTTTTTGAAACATACCTTTTCACGTAATGTACTGCAAGTTGCTCTTAAGGGACACCTAGTATGCTTTTTCTTATTTATCTTATATATATATATTGTCACAGTAGTAGTTTTCCATTCACCCTGGTTTTCCTGCTCCTCAGCATCAGTCATGCCCACCTCATAGAGGCAACTCAGTTCACCTGTTCCTCATTACTCACAGCCAGCATATTCCACCCTCACAGACACTTATACCAGATTGTTCTTCACTACTCATGCAAGACTCTGAAGCACTTTCTTCTGGACTGATTTCCCGTTGCCGACCTTGCTTGCTTCATCTGTTTCCTGGCAGACATATCAGCCTTTTGTCCCTGACCTTTAGATCTGCTTCTGCATCCTTGGTTTATGTTTGCCTGTGGCTGCTTAGCATTACCGTCCAACAACGACGCTACAGTGTAAGCGTCCCGGCCCGTCATTTGAGGCTGGGTCCAAAAGTGAGTTAGTTAAAGTGCCTGACTTTACAGCAGAAATAAACGTGTTTACAGCCTGGTACAATAAACTGTTTTGGTCTCTATTTCATTTTTTAATTTTCTATATATTCATCTGCTCCAGGCAAGGTACCCTGGGTGTGTTGGTTGATGATGTTCAGGGAAGCCCTGTCAACTTCAGCCTGTTACATGCATTGTCTTCTTTCAAAATACACTTCTGTTTTCGAAGGAAATGTACCGTTTATGTACAGTCAAAAGAAGTGTACTACATCAGTACAACACTGCAAATTGACTTTTTTTCCCTTCAACAACAAACACACGTGATTGGGTTTAGAGAAAAAGAACAGGGTTTGGTTTTATAATCTCACGGGACACAAACACTGCTCTCCCCAGTGAAAGTTGGTGTTTGCTAGACCCCTCCATCACCCCTCCCACCCACTCCAGTTGGACTTTCACTGCCTTAAATTTTGTTGTGTACCCGATACGTTTCCCTCTGATGCAGCCGGGCGCCGTTAAACTATACTGGTGACTGGCTGTATTTCATGTCAACGTTAAAGGGCAGCTTTTTTCATCTGTGTCTGAAGCCACAAGTCATTGTCCAAGCACCTGATTTCAACTACTTCAGAGTGAGATTAGGTCGACATTACATACACTGCTTCATGCTGCTATATGTTAATGTCAGGGAGACATGTAACATTGGTTGCCAATCTGTTAATTTTGTCATGATCTCAGATCATAGTCCTGCTGGAGTATGTCTGGTTGTGATGACTGATTTTGGGATAGAAACTTTTATTGGTTATGTTTAACAGTAGAAGGCGCACTAGTTAAGAAACAGGCAGCTGAGTGGCAGCAGAAAGAAGGTGAATACAGGTGTTTCAGCACAGACAGCGTGAGGAAAATAAAGTGTTTTTTGAACACTGAAGTACAATGTCCTATAAATTTACTTATATTACTTAGATGTGTGAGTACAAATTTAAAATTTGATGTATTTATAGCTGGATGTGGTTTGGACATTAGGACATGATAATGCTTATGTGCATACCAACAACAAAAAAAAACAACCATCATGTTTGATGCTACTTTATACCTGCCAAACATTTTTTTTTCCAGGCTCAGAAGTTGCTAAGCAGATTAGTTGCCCACCCAGGGAGTTTATTCTTCCTGTAACAAATCTCATGAGCCACAGGGAGACTGAGTGAGACAGTATGAGCACACTAAACTGTGCCACTCTTCATTTCTGTCTTTGTTATATGACTGCTACATTTTAAACTAACAAAAAAAGGGTGCCCCTGTGTCTTAAGGTGGATTTATACTTGTATGTAAGCTCTGTGGAGAGCCTGCGCTGTGGCCTACGCCATTGTGAGCATTTATACTTGTGTGGTGGTGTGACTGTGTCACTCTGCAGTTACACCTCCAAAACACTAGTCAGTGCTGGGGTTCCTGTGAAGTGCTGTAAAGTTGAGTTGATTCAAAACACACATTAAACACACATTAAGCATGGCTTAATAGAGACAATGTCAAACACAAGTACACAAATCAGCTTCACTATAACTCGCAGCATTCACAGACAAACACTTGTCTTTATCTGGACACATTTCCCCCACAAATACAACATGCTAACGTTATTAGCACAAGCCTATGGCATTTTACATTGTATAAATTAGCCTAGCAGCTAGTGAACTTTTCCTCTACTCATATGAAGCCAGGGACAACAGCAACATTTAACAAAGGTAACATTACAAAATTCGGCTACATTACAGCTCACAAGGTTCACTGACAAAACAACTGTCTTATACTAAACACATTTTCCAAATAAATACAATATGCTAACGTTATTAGCACAAGCCTATGGCATTTCACATTGTATAAATTAGCCTAGTGGCTAGCAGACGTTTCCTTTGCTCATATGAAGCCAGGATAAATCACACACAAGTCTTAAAATGCTATTTTAGTGGAGGCTTTATTGTCTTCACAATTTATTGTTTCTTATCTGTGAAATTAAAGTAAATAACAGCTTTGTTTCCACTGAGGGAAATGGTTTCAGCTTACAAAATAGACAGAAGGGCTGTGTCGCCGCAAAGTGTAGTTTGATTTGTGGGGTTAAGATGTCAACTGAACTGCAACATCCTTGTCTCAAATCCTCCTGAGTCCATTGTTGCACTGTCTACCAAAGGTATAAGATGCCCAACAAAAAAAAAAAAATAAAGTTAAAAATATATACACAAAGAACTGAAAAGGCAGCAGTATATACCAAAAGCTTTCATATCACAGTGACAGTCATTAATGAGAACGCTCCTTCCCCCTCTGATAATCAGCAGACAGCCGCGGCCTCCCTGGTTGACATGTGCTGCAGTAACACTCAGGTTGATGGACATTATGAGCACAGCTTGAAACATATTATTGACCGTTTCGACTGCTCGGCTGAAACTCCCATTTTATATTTAGAATAATTCAGAAACGCCCTCGCTGATGGCTGCTCCTCACCGAGAATGATGTTTGAGTGTTTTTCAGTCTGCTGCTGCACTTGTATCTCTGCTGGAGGTTGGATCCATTTTCTGCCCTCTGAATGTTTATTTTTGGCTCATTTGCTGTGTTTCTTTCTCCTTCTTGGTGTCCCATCATCCCACCCTTCCTCCAGTTTCCGCTTGTTTTTTATGATCCTCCTGATGCCGTAATGTTGTCGTCACTGCCCTGAGACACCAAGTCACAGTGCTGCAGTGTAGAGGGGCAGTTGGTGATTTTATAAATAGAGTTCTGACCTCTAACCAAGGCCTCCAACCTACATACCTTAACCCTGCCTCACTCCATTCCTTATATAGGATCACCTCTTTTTCAAAGTGTGTAGCAAGTTATTTTTTCATGCAGAACACAGTTTATGTCCATTCAATGTCAAGGCAGGACATTAATACTGAGCAAAGAAAAGTAACATAATTGATGTTTAATAGGTGCGTAATTAGTCTGTTTTTGACCTTGGAGGACTGGATTTGCATCACTATCAAATTCAGTCACAGTTTTCTTTAAAGGATTCCTCTGTCTTAGTCCTGAGTCCATCTACCTCACCAGGATGAGTCTGCCTACACTCAGTGGTTAATTACTAATAAAACACTGTTAAAAATCAAGGAGGCTCGAGAAATGTCCTTGTTTTTTTGTTTCGTTTTATTTTCTGGCACCATGGGAACAGACTTGTTTCATATTGTAAGTTAGTTCCCATGGTACCAGAGCCAGAAAACGATTCGTGCATGATGACCTTTTCTTTCACTGAGAGAAAAGAAATGCACCCTCTCCTCTTTCTTTCTCTGCAGCAGGGGTGCTCAAAGTTTTGTTGACTGAGTGCCAGTTCAGAGAGCCAGCGTATCATTGAGGGCCGCACAGGTTCAAGTCATATGATGTTGGACACTTTCACCAAGCAGTCCTGCACAATAGCGGGTGACACAGGAGTGGATTTTCACTTCTGTCACATCCTACTCTCACAAAAAACCTGTCCCATCCCATCCTGTTGCTGTATTGCTACTTTTAGCTAACAGCACTAGCACTGATGGCAGAACATAATTCCAACTCTGTCCCCTTGAAAGTATATTTGTATGTTACTAAACTAACACGGTCTCACTCCGAAGTTGTCGAAATCCAGCACTTCATCAGTGATCAGACACCAAACATTGATCAACAGTGCCTGCTGGCATCAAAGGGAAATGGGGCAGGAGAACAACAAAAAGTAAGAAGGCAGAAGTCTGAGTAGGGCAGGCGGGAGGGGCAGTAGATGGACCCAACAACCACTATCTTCCACCCGGGAGCCCGATGTTTGCTTCCTGTAAGATTATAAAGCCAAACCTTGTTCTTTTCAACTAAGCATAACCATGTGCATTATGAAAAAAGGTCAATTTGCAGTGTTGTACCGACGTAGTGCTTTTATTTTGAAAGAGACTGTATGCAAACTGTACATTTCCTGTCAAAATGGAAGTTTATTTTGAAATCTAACATTGCATGTAGTCTCTAGTTTCCCAGCGCGGCGCAGGGTGGCGAACCCCGCGCAGAGCTAGTTTCGAGCAGCGCAACCCGAGGCGCGCTCAGTTTGGTAGTTTGGCAGACCGAGGTGCGCTGAGATGGGTGTGGCGGCGCAGCAGGGGGAGGTGTCGACAGATCCAGCTTGGCGCAGTGACACTTTCATGACAAAAGGCTTCGCCGAAGGTGCGCTAAAAGCTCGCCAGCTGAAACCAGGTCTACTGTCAGTGCAGGCAGAGCGCAGCCGGTGTGAGCCGAAGTTTGGCTGACCGGCGGACAGTGCACACACGTCACCAAAACCTCACAGGCAGGTTTCCAGAATGTCAGGCACATTAACAATGCAATAAATATACACAATAACCACTATTCAATGCAACTATCTGCAATCAGAACATAAATGTACCTCTAAATCGACTGTTCTGTCACATCAGATGTCAGATCAAACGGGACTGACACCGTTTGGCACGTTTGGCACGCATAATGGAAACCCAACCTGATTTGATTAAAACAGCTGCAAACTAATGAGTTCACATCCCTCTCAGCCAACCACAAACAGCCACAGCATCAGATAGGGAGTATATATTCAGCATCTGTCATCTTAGAAAAGTCAAAAGAAAAGAAACAGAGTGAGACTGCGAGAGAGAAAGAGAGAGCGCGCGCGCACGAGAGAAACGCAACATTGATTTACAATTGTGGTGACCTCCTCCCAGGCTACCTTTGCATCATCAGCCTGTGGAGGTCTGCTCGCAGTTCCGTATATTCGGACACTGCGAGCTTTGACCTCCCAGACCAAAACATCAGTTTCCTCCTGGGAGAAGTTTGGCCATCTGACGCTGCTGCTCTCTTCTGCCATGGCGAAATGAGTAAACTCTCATTACGCCTTCGTGCAGCGCATTTAAGGGTGAGGAGAGGGGCTCATTTGATTGGTGTGATGTGTGTAAAACCCACTCCACGCCTTCTCTCCTCCCTCTTTCCGACTTGCGCAGGTAGGAGGGACGGAGGTGGGACAGAGGAGTAGCGCCTCCGCTCCACCCAGTTGGCAAAGCGCAGGTGCGCTGTGCCTCCGCCTCCGCTTCGCCCAGCTGGAGCACCTGGAGGAAACCCACGCTGACACAGGGAGAACATGCAAACTCCACACAGAAGGGCTCCCCTCACTCTGGGGTTCAAAGCCCCCACCCCAGGGTTTGAACCAGGACCCTCTTGCTGTGAGGCGACAATGCTGCACCACCATGCTGCCTGTACTAAAAGAAAACATAAATTGCTCCACATTACGTTTCCCTCAAAAATGTATTTGCCTTTTCAGATTAGATGTATATAAATGTAAATACGAGGAGGCAGGGCTGGTTATTCCCAGAACACTTGCAAGGTACCACCGTTGCTGAGCAACCAGTAGCTTTCTACAAGTTATCTTCCTAACCTGACAGATGCTTGTTAGCAGGGCGCAGTTTGATGCAGTAGTAAGATATTGAAAGTATTGAAATGAACTGTGGACGACTAAAATCCACGCATCTCATTTCACATTTGGGGGGCCACATGCAAAATATTTCTCAGGGCTGTCAATGGTTCACGAGCTGCACTTTGAGCCACTATGCTTTACAGTATGATGCATGTGTGTGTGTGTGTGTGTGTGTGTGTGTGTGTGTGTGTGTGTGTGTATGAGCATGTCTGCCTAAATGTGTGTTTGTATTTCTGGGTTGGCAGCAAGGAGCGCTTGGTTCGTCTGTAGGGCCATGGTGGAGAGGCTCAACAAACTGAACTGCCAAGCAGATTGAGGAGCTGAACCTGGACGAGTGACAGTGAGAGTGTGGGAGGGGGAGGAATCAGAGGAGGGATAGAAATGAAGAGCAAAGACAGGAAGAGACTGTTCAAGCTGCTTTGTGAATACTCTACTCGACTATGGTCATGACAAATTTAAAATATGCATTTTAGAGAGAGAGAGAGATTCAAGGTTGCGTTCACTGTACGAGAATGACGGCGTGTTCATTAATGTATTTCTTTGATTTACATTTGTTTGTTGCTCAGAATGCAAATTAGGTTCATTAAATTAGAGACAAAACACAAAAAACAGGAGAAAGAAAGAGAGTGAAGGGTGGCAATGAAGAGACGGAGCATACACTTGGGAAGAGAGGACAGAAAAAACAGAGATGGATGCAATTGAGGAGAGAAAAAGAGAAGATAACAGAGGGAAAAGAGGGAGGATGAGTGGGAATACGAGATAGAGATTGAGAGAATACGAGGAGAGAGATGAAAAGGGGCAAGAGAGTAAGATTTAGATATATTAGTGATGGAAGACAGAGGCCGAAAGATGAAGCGAGCGAAGAAGAGAAGGAGCTGTAGGAAAAGAGCCGGAGCATCAGCAGAGCGAGATCACAGTGAGCACAGAAAGACACAGCGAGAGTGAGGGAGAGCACAGAGTCATGTGACGGAGCAGCACGTGTCGGCAAGCAGTGTAAACTCTCCCTCTCTCTTCCTTGCTCTTGTCCCTTCCACTCAGATACAAGAGGTCCTCTCAGCCAATCAGGGCGCAGCGTCTCTGTAGCACACTGCCATTCTGGCTCTACCTCTCTTTCTCTCCTCTCTGTGTGACTGTGTCGCTCTTTTGGTGTCTGATTGACCCGCCAACACACACACACACACACACACTCACTCATCCATCTCTATCTCCTTGAATGTCAGAATCAACTTTACTGGCCAAATATGTTTAACCCTTTAACATCCAGAAATAATCCAAGTCCAAAAGTAATCTCACCCTACGCTCCCTGACAGCATCACATCTGTCTGTTACGTCTATCAGCTGTTTTACAGACATGTCTGGTGGATGTGCGGTGCATAATTTTATCCCCATTTTCCCAAATTTAGCCTGACATATTGACATAATCGCCTCTGATCTCTACTAGTATTTGAAATAATTTTGGCATGTCATCTGTATCAGCTGATATCAGCTTTAAAATGAACTACCTGAATCGACCATTTCTTATATTGCAGAATAAATGATTATTATATATATATATTGAAAAGTATTGTATTTCATGTCTCCATCTGCTGGTGGGCTGTCACGATAAGAGTATGCATGCATAATATGTTAATTCCTTTACAGAAGACACTTGATGATCACTAAAATAAGGTGGGGAAAAATGGAGATATCGATATCGGTATCAGTTATTGGTCAAATGAGTTGTTACATATTGAAAAATCCAATATCGTGCATCCCTAAAATTTTTGGCATGAGTGTAAGGACAGTGGAATAGAAAATAGAAAATCAATATATATTTAGAATATAGAAATATTTACTTCCTGGTTTTGTTACGCTTTAACCCCTTTTCCACCAAAATTGACACACCTGTGTTTTTTTAAAGGTGGTAATACCTGCTGAGAATAGGTAAAAGACTCCTTTCCCATCGCCAGTAGACGAGCATGCCTTTCTTTCTCTCTTTTTTCTGGTGTCACGGTCAACGTCACTAACATGTCAGAAAACCGGGTGAGTAAACAGCAGAAAGCAGCATGGAGGCCAATAGAAATGTTCACGATCAAGATCAAAATTAAGTTTAGAAAAATACCTCTACAAACTCAAATCAGCAAATCATCATAACCCAATGCGAGTTCTGGTTTTATCTGCCATCATTTAAAAGCTTTACAGACAGAAGTACGAATGAATTTTTAAGTCTGTTCAATCTGCAACGAGGCACTCCAAATCTCCTCCCAGAGGACAGCAGCTCGTACTCTGTATGCAGAACATGAGAGGAGTCATTGATGATCTTACTGTTACAGTGGTTACTTCTTTTTATCATCGCTCGGCTTAAGCCTGGAGGGCATCAAGCATTTGGTTGTGTTTGTGCAGCTAGTCTTGAACACTACTGGACCAATCAGCCTAATATTTTGTATGCGCATTCATGTCTTTATGCTCAAGGATCTGTCATGGTAGCAGTGATTCGAAATTGTTGAAGGACCTGTTTTATCATGTCAGTGACAGCTGACTCCTCACTCCTCTCAAATGACTAGTCGAAAACGCATGTTTTCCTGGAAATTCCAGGAAACTGTCCAGCTCCTTTTACACTGCCAGACTTTCGGCGAATGTTGGGCCGTTTTGCCGGCAAGCTGCGAGCGTTTAGACACACAGAACCGGATTGGCGAGTTGATCCGAGGTGCTCAATTTTCCGCCTCGTAGGGTAGACATATTGGTGGAACCCTTTTAGTTTAAACAGACCGAGGCGGCCTTCTGCAATGGGAGGGGCTGTTGATGACGCCGCACGTGCGAGCCACTGGAGGTGGATAAACAGGAAACAGCTGATAGCAGGAATTAGCAAGCAGCTAGTAGCAAGAGGGAAACACAAACCTGACAGACACTGTAAAGATGAGCAACTGGGGAGACAAGGAATTGCGCGCCCTCCTTGTCCTCGCAAACGAAGAGGCCATTAACCGTCAGATGACGGGGACGGTGAAGAACGGGCCGACTTATGAGAGAATCGCTGAAGGACTGACCAGCCGCGGCTTCCCTCCCACGTCACTGTTTACGTCACATGCTGAGCAACAAGTTTTGTTTTTATACTGCCAATGCTGAAAAAAGACTGATTGGGCTTTCCTGCAAATTTGCACAATTCCTACTTAAAAAGGGCTTCTGTTGGAGGCCATGTTTGGGTCTTTGTTGTCCTTAAAAAAAGTTTGGTGTCATTTTAAAACGGAGCATCTGCAGATTAATTCCATACCTGATATGTTTTGATCCACTGAGTTTGGCAGGACACAGATAAATAAATCACCACTTTCATTTTCATTTGCCGCACGTCTGCTGGAATTAAAACAATCTAGAATGGCTGTGATCAGCTTGGGCAACTGGAACACTATCTGTATTGTCTGTGCACCTTTCTAGTTTATATGTTACTCATTCAGTTTGTCATTCAAACTCACTGTCGAATCATTTGTACGACGTTGTTGGTTAGATGGAGACAGACAGAATTTGTGACTGAGATGACAAAGAGTCGCAGAATTTACCAACAGAGGGGTGATAAAAGGGGCAAAAATTAGCGTGTCCACCCAGGCGTCATGTTTACATCACTGGCAATCAGAGCTGGAGGTGCAAGAGACCCGTATACTGGGATTGAATGACGATTGTAAGACAAACGTTTGCGGGTGTTAGTGAAGTTTTTGTCCATCGGGAAAAGGGCTTCTGTCTGGCGTATTCGACTGCATATTTTTGTGTTGTGGACTCTTAGACTTTTATTTGCTGCTTCTCTGACTCTTTAAAACACAAGTGCTTAATCATTTAAATCAAGAAAATCAGCAGAATAATCAATAATGAAAATAATTGTTACTTGTAGCCCCACTTCAGACTCCTAAAGGTCTCAGTTTATTTTGCTCATTAGACCCCTGCTGAGTTTGAAAGTGGGCAAAACTATGCTGAAGGTTACACGAGGTCACCAGAGTCGTGTCAGAGTGATAACAGGTGAGACGAAGTTATCAGCAGAGACAGATGACAATCAAGAATAATTTGTACACTCAGTCCTGTGAAGAAGTTTCTTATCAGACAAAACAGTTTAAATAATCTACTGTATGTGGGTCTGCCTTTAGTCTGCAGGAGCTTCAAACAAACAAGTTTAACTCGAGTTGTCAGTAGTTTAAATAAACACAGTGCCCAGAACAGATGGACAGGAAGATACGTATAGGCTACTTAAGATAAAGCTACAAGTGAACAAAACTTTATGCACAGAGAAGTGGGTATGAAAATAAATATATATATAGACAATAAATGGGCGACAACCTCTTGGCAAAAGAATGTTGTGGTTATGTTGGTGCTACACAAGTAATGTGTAGTAGGAGCCCGTATGATGATACATTACTTTGACTAAGCTCATATACATGTTGTGGTGAGCTGTGTACATACAGTATATTGACTGATACCATACATTGTGGCTGTTAGTCATTAACAAAAAATAGTACAAACAGTGCCGTTAGGAACAGCCTCAGCTGTGATACAAGCTGTCAGACTTAATCATACACCGATATTATGAACACTGCTGTTAAAACATTTATAACATTTGCTGCACATCCATGATGAGAATCTCCCGTTCCAGCACATCCCAAAGGTGCTCTATTGGACTGAGATCTGGTGACTGTGGAGGCCATTGGAGTACAGTGAACTCATTGTCATGTTTGAGATGATGTGAGCTTTGTGACATGGTGCGTTGTCCTGCTGGAAGTAGCCATCAGAAGATGGGTACACTGTGGTCATAAAGGGATGGACACGCTCAGCAACAATACTCAGGTAGGCTGTGGTGTTTAAACCATGCTCAGTTGGTACTAAGAAAATCTCCCCCCCACCATTACACCACCAGCAGCAGCAGCAGCCTGAAGCGTTGATACAAGGCAGGATGGATCCATGCTTCCATCTGAATGTGGTTTTTCCAATCTTCTATTGTCCAGTTTTGGTGAGAAAACCCGTGTGAATTGTAGCCTCAGTTTCCTGTTGTTAGCTGACAGGAGTGGCACCTGGTGTGGTCTTCTGCTGCTGTAGCCCATCTGCTTCAAGGTTGGACAAGGTGTTGTTGCTTCAGAGATGCTCTTCTGCACACCTTGGTTGGAACCAGTGCTTATTTGACTTCCTGTTGCCTTTCTATCATCTTGAACCAGTCTGGCCATTCTCCTCTGACCTCTGGCATCAACAAGGCATTTTGGCTCACTGGATATTTTCTCCCAGTAAATACTCAGAGCAGCCCGTCTGGCACCAACAACCATGCCACGTTCAAAGTCACTTCAATCACCTTTCTTCATCATTCTGATGCTCCGTTTGAACTTCAGCAGCTCGTCTTCACCATGTCTACATGACTAAATGCACTGAGTTGCTGCCACGTCATTGGCTGATTAGCTATTTGCCTTAATGAGCAGTTCAACAGGTGTACCTAATAAAGTGGCCGATGAGTGTACGTCACATAACATTGCATTACAGCAGTAACAAATCTACTTATTTTAACCCAAACCATGTTTTTTCTAAGTCTAATCTTGTTTTTTGTTGCCTAAACCCGAGGGAGTAAACCTAAAATCAAAGTTTTTGCCCGTGTTGTAAGTGTATTTTGAAAAATACCATTTGCATTTAACGAGTTGCTGTTAATTTCCCATGAAAAGTTTATTTCGAAAAGACACAATGTATGTAACGAGTGTAAATCCACACATCATCCCTGGTTGTCCACAACTGACATAGCAAGGGTACTTAGCACGTCATATTTTGGTGTATTGTTCCACTGACATAGTTTTGGTATTTTATGAGTTGGGAGTGAGAACGTGTTTCACGGACTGACAAATCACAGTTTAAACCTCTTTCATGTAACCACTGAGTGGACCGCACAGGGCTCAAACAGAAATGGCTTTCCTAAATATTTAGAGCCCAATTGCAAACACTGTGTGGTTCAGTAATGATTGAGGGTCACTTAGCTTTTCTGGACTGGAAAACAAATTCAAATTGGAAGGTATTTGTGTGAAAACTGTTCCAACAGTATTCCCTCTGTCATGCTTCACTGTGACGACTAAATGGAAGTTTGAAATGTTTCATTCTTTTTCTTTTTGGGGCCAAAGCTATTTCAAATATAAATAAGACACTTGGTGTGTGAATAATACTGTTTTCATCTCTGTTAAAATGAATATTATTGGAGGAAAGAAGGACAACATTTTTAAAACAGGTGATTCCAGACTTCTGAATTAAAGTGGAAAACCAAAAGTCAATACGTGATGAGGTCAGAGTGTGAATGTGTTGTTTGAGTGAGCGGATTGGGGTTTACAATGCGGTAATGCAAATGTGTGTATTTCACTAAGTACAGTAGGATGTTTTTATAATGTCGGATTATTGCACACATATCCAAATGACTGGTTTAAGTGTTTATGAGTGTAAACATTTCTCTTTAATCACTCACTTTCTGCCGTCTCTATTTCTGGATAGTTCCATCTCTCCGTTTCCATCTGTCTCACTTCCTGGCGTGTGTTTAGCCGAGGATGAAAAGCTCACACACACTCTAACACACAGGGATGACTAGGTTAAACACAATGCATGCTAAGCTTCTGTGTCAGCATGTGGCAGATGGAGGAGAGGAGGGTGAGAGACGGAGCCGGACAAATGCAGGTATTTTTCATGGATGATCTGAGAAGCCTCTGTCTTTGCACGCAAAAGTGTGTGTGTGTGAATGAACACATGAAATCTGCATCCATGTTTACATCTGTACTGCTTAGTGTGTTTGTGTATCTAAGTGTGTGTGTGTGTGTGTGTGTGTGTGTGTGTGTGTGTGTGTTTAATCCATATGCATCTGTGTATGTGTGAATACATATGTCCGCACGTATTGTTTCTGTGTGTGTAAGTTTACGTCTATATTGTCTGACCAATCTGGGTTAATCGATACACACACACGATTGATTTACTAGACGATGTTATGTGAGTGAACGTGACGTAACAAATGGAGGGCAGGAGGAGGAAAGCTGTGAATGGAGTGTGTGTGTGTGTGTGTGTGTGTGTGTGTGTGTGAGCCGACAGATGTGACTGTGCAGTCTAATCATTATGTTGAATGTAAACATTCCTCGGCCAGGCAGAGGGAAATGCCGTAAGCCTCGACAGAGATGAGGAGTCCTGCAGAATTAAGTGTTTTTTTCTCTTTTATCCCACCGGTCAAACACCAGAGTTCTATCCAGCTGTCATGCAAGTTTTTAAGGCAATAAAGAAACCTTTGTATCACCTCTAGTATTAACAACAGATGAATTATTATATTTTTATTCTCTATTTACACGAGCAAATGAAAAAACTTCTTCACCAATTTGATGAAAAAAGAAACATCAAATTGACAACACGTGCATTTGCTTGTGTTGAGTCTATTTGCATGTTTTCTGAGCTCTTAAGGCCACTGTAGCAGTCTCTTGAAATGCAATATATCTTTAAACTAGTCCATACCCATTATGTACAGCATACCATACCATGATTTAGTCATACCAAAAATTAGAAAAACAACACCAACATTGGTCCACAGGGGGAGCCACAGTGATCGGTTGCATTTTAGCCATTTTGAAGCGTTTTTCTGTTGTTATAGCGCCACCCAGTTGCCAATTAGAGTTAAATTTCTCCAGTCACCTTGAGGCGTCCTGTTCTACATATCTACCAAGTTTAGTAAAAATCCATATGGCGGTTAGGCCTAGATAAGAAATGAGCTCTCTAGCGCCCCCATTTTGTTTGATGGGGTCAATAATGGAGGGGTCCCCTCAGATTATGTGTGGTCATATGCCTACAAAGTTGCGTGGTGATGGGTGAAACCCTTGAGATGTTCTACACCTTTATGTGATGAGCCACGCCCTCCGCAATATTCATTGCCTTATAGAAGCTCAGTTTTAGTAAGTTTTCCAACTTTTGCCAAGAGGCAACTTTAGATATTGGTCCCTAGATTATGTTCACCCAGTTTCATGCAGATCGCTCAAACTTCCTAGGAAGAGATCCATTTGAAGTGTTTTTCAAAACATTCAAAATGGCAGAAAATCTGTATAAGCAGAAGTTATGGGTTTTTGAGGCAAATGTGTTCCTCATGAGGAGAGGCATCTCTGTGCAAAGTTTCATGTCTCTACGACATACGGGGCATGAGATATGCCCATTCAAAGTTTGCAATTTCAATCGGTTGCTATAGCGCCCCCCTTTGGCCAATTGATGTAATATTGCTTCATTGGCATCCTCCCATGACCCTCTACCACTGTGCCAAATTTCACATGGATTGACCAAGTCAGTGAGGAGAAAAACGTGGAACAGACACACAGACAGAGTTTGTGTCATTGACACTGTAAAAAAATGAAGTGCTAAGTCATCCACATGCCTTCTCCTACAACATGCTAACGTTATTAGCACAAGCCTATGGCATTTTAAATCGTATAAATTAGCCTAGCAGCTAGCAGAGATTTCCTCTGCTCATATGAAGCCAGGATAAATCACACACGACTTAAAATGCTATTTTCTGGAGGCTTTATTGTCTTCACAATTTATTGTTTCTTATCTGTGAAATTAAAGTAAATAAAAGCTTTGTTTCCACTGAGGGAAATGGTTTCAGCTCACAGAAATAGACAGGAGGTCTGCATTGCCGCAAAGTGTAGTTACATTACTGGGAAGGTGCACGTCAGGCTACTGCGTAGGACACCATGTAGGCTTTCCGTCGATGCCGTAGGTATGGCATAGATTTGATGCAGAGGAATAAACCCCACTTTATAAGTTTAGTGCAGCTACGTTGTGTGTAACTAGTAATATGTAACATATCTGCCCAACATTAAGAGCCACTGACCAAGCAATGAGTTAGGAGTGAGAACGTGTTGTATATGACGCACATTTTTATTTGATGTATAGAGATCATCAAATCTCTGGATTATTGAAGAAGGAGGTAAAGTTGTTGGAATAACTCTTGTTTTATTGACTGAGAGAACTCATTACAGAATAAAAATCACTTGTCTGACGTGCTTACATGAGTTTAATTATTACTTTTTAGGGCTAAAATTGCCGGAGGGGATCTGAAACACGAGTCAGCAGAAAAGACGCCATGCTGGTATCAGTGTCAACAGCGCTCTGATTTACAGCACCAGGCTCAGTGTTAATCCATCTGCATAAAACAGGGCTTCATGGTCTCCAGGTGGAGTCATGGGTTAGAGTCTTGCTGCTGACATATTTATCTATATGCTCATTTATTTATTCTGCCATAATTCACAGCCATGAATCTCATTTGCCTCGCCTGAAATGAACAGGTATAAATCTATAGAGAAAGCAAAGGTACAGGGGAGCATATGGAGCAGAATAATCAATAGTCCCACCTGGAGTTCTTCCATTGTGTCCTTCTAATAAATTAGCCAATGTACACCAAGGTTACTGTGTGAAGTCACAGTGCTCAACATCATGAGAAAGCAAAATGAAACAGTAGCAGGAGTTGTATTTGCAAATATACATCTATACATTTTGTTTCTTACCTGTTTTTCTTCCAATAAACACTGCTGTACATCTCTGTCTGTGAGTAGTTTGCAGTCGCTCGTGATCTGAGTATTTGCTCAAGTGTTAAAGGACAATATATACACCAGCCACTTTATTAGGTACACCTGTTGAACTTCTCATTAACGCAAATAGCTGCTCAGCCAATCACGTGGCAGCAACTCAATGCACCTAGGCATTGTCGACCTGCTGAAGTTCAAACGGAGCATCAGAATGATGAAGAAAGGTGATTGAAGTGACTTTGAACGTGGCATGGTTGTTGGTGCCAGACGGGCTGGTCTGAGTATTTACTGGGATTTTCAGCACAGCCATCTCTAGGGTTTACAGAGGATGGTCCCAAAAAGAGAAAATATCCAGTGAGCCAAAATGCCTTGTTGATGCCAGAGGTCAGAGGAGAATGGCCAGACTGGTTCAAGATGATAGAAAGGCAACAGGAAGTCAAATAAGCACTGGTTCCAACCAAGGTGTGCAGAAGAGCATCTCTGAAGCAACAACACCTTGTCCAACCTTGAAGCAGATGGGCTACAGCAGCAGAAGACCACACCAGGTGCCACTCCTGTCAGCTAACAACAGGAAACTGAGGCTACAATTCACACGGGTTTTCTCACCAAAACTGGACAATAGAAGATTGGAAAAACCACATTCAGATGGAAGCATGGATCCATCCTGCCTTGTATCAACGCTTCAGGCTGCTGCTGCTGCTGCTGGTGGTGTAATGGTGTGGGGGAGATTTTCTTAGTACCAACTGAGCATGGTTTAAACACCACTGCCTACCTGAGTATTGTTGCTGAGCGTGTCCATCCCTTTATGACCACAGTGTACCCATCTTCTGATGGCTACTTCCAGCAGGATAACGCACCATGTCACAAAGCTCACATCATCTCAAACATGACAATGAGTTCACTGTACTCCAATGGCCTCCACAGTCACCAGATCTCAGTCCAATAGAGCACCTTTGGGATGTGCTGGAACGGGAGATTCTCATCATGGATCAACTGTGTGATGTCATCATGTCAATATGGACCAACATCTCTGAGGATTGTTTCCAGCACCTTGTTGAATCTCTGACACCAAGAATTTAAAAGCAGTCCAACTTGGTACTAGGTACTTGGTACCTAATAAAGTGGCCAGTGGGTATATGCACAAAGGCATGTGCACATAAGAAAATCAAGAGGCTGTTCTTTGACAGTGTCAGGAAATGCTCTGAGGTGTCAGACTTCAGGGTCGCCTCGTCTTAGACTGAGGAATCTGGTCTCCAAGTGGTGGCGTGGGTTCAAATCTCAACAGCTGTTTCTCTTGACCCAGAGGCAAGGTTCACTGCCACTGCCACTTTTAGGACTGCTTCAGGTTTGCTTTAATGAGTTGGGAGTCCTCTTGATTAACTCTAAGAAGCTATACTCTAAACTAATTTACGTGGGAGCTTGGGCATTAAATTAAGGGGTGAAATCAGAGCAGGAACAAGTTTCTCGAAAATTGTTCAATCTAAAGATATAGGAGCCACCTGGGGTGCCAGGTTAAAGAAGTTTGGTCTGAGTTTCTTCAGCAGTGGCAGTGACAGGAAGACAATCTGCAGTCGGACCTCCATGTGCTCAAGCAACCACAGACCGGATTTAAAAGACCAAATAAACTTTGGTAATCTGCACATTGACCCTGATCCAAGCTCTATGGGCTATTTTTGACATTTAGCAGCATTTTGCACATCTGTTATTTATGTATCATTTGCTGTTTATCAGTCTAGACATCCCTCACACATCTGTGACTCTACTGAATCCGTCAGTGCTGCTACACTGGAAGAATTCCTTGTCTCTGAGGATGTTGGCGATGGGTTTGGGTACAGTGTGTCAACTTTGCCGTCGTCATCAGAAACCACTGTGGCTGCAGATGACAGAGAAAAGAGTTTCGTCTCTGTAGAAATGAGTCCTGCTTCTTGCATTCCGTTTTGCGTCTTAAATGGGGAATTGGGATGAACCAATGGGATTAAATTCCTGGCACACTGAAGGATACTGATCGATGACATACTCACAGTTTTGTGAATACAAATACAACAGTGAGATACTGGGCTACAAAATAATAGGCGTAGCCACCGTGACATCACACATTGGTGTATAGATTTCTGTTCTGAAGCTTTTAGTTTGACATTTTTGCTATCGTCTTGGATTTTTTTTTTTAGCCAGAAAGGACAATACTTGGATTAGAAGGTGGAAATAACCCTAAGGCTAGCTGCTAGCTTGGTTAGCATGGTGCATTTACAGCTGGTGATAATACTGTACAAATGCTAATGCTAATTTTTGTCACTCAAAAACAGGCTCAAAAGCACTAAAATAAAATGCACTTACTGGATAAACTGAACAGTCGACTCTTTAAAGCAGGGGTTGCCAACCTTGGGCACACATGCCACCATTGGCACACTGTAGCTTAACTAATGGAACACTGGCAATGAGAAAGGAAGAGAGTTTTTTAAATGTTTAAGTGCATGGTTTCCCACATTCATTTATTTGTGGCAGTCCGTCACAGTAACAACATCTGTTGCCATGTACTGATTTTCTATTTTTGGAGCTGGAACGTTCATTAGGAGCACTGTTGAAATGTACAACGCCTGCTGTTCTGTCATTTATTGTATGTTTACTCTGGTAACGGACGGAGCAGCAGAACTCCAGGCGCAGTGAAAGTGAAACAACTGCTCCTCTCATCCATTGATTTGATCTGATCAGCTCTGATGAGATAAAACTTGAGCAACTTTAGCATTACACTTGATGACAGTGTTGATGTGATTGACGTGACACGTTTGGTGGTCAAAGCTAGATACTGTGACTTGACTGTAAGGGAGGAGCTCTGCAGCTTTAAACCAAGGTCTCAAAAAATAAAAAGTGAGCCCAGAAAATTAAAAAAAGGTTTCTTCTTTGTCCAGCCTGTAGACATAACTGAGGTCAATATTACATTAAAATGACATTTTGACCATTTTCACGTACTTCTTCAATTCAACTCCTGAGAAATAGCCTTCCCCTTGTCATAGCCCGATCCTAATTTGGGGTCTTTAAATGCTCTTCTTGCTCTCGCACTGCAGTAATCTGTATTTGTCTGAAATAATCAGCTCTCGAGATAACATTAAGTCCCAAAACAGATCAGAATTTAATAATCTCCAAATAACAAGCTGATTTATTTCTGATAAGACAAACAAAAGACTATTGTGAGCAGCCAAATTATAATTTTTTTCTGTTCATGGAACATTTTCAGGAGCAAGGGGTTGACATCATATTGATATGGCACACTGATTAACAAGGACATTTAAAAATGGCACTTCATATCAAAAAGGTTGGCGAACCTGCCTTAGAGGGTCTTTAACAAGACTTTTTTTTAGTCCCATGTACAGTACAGTCATGGACGGGGATATTAGCTATGGAGACCAAAACGGTTTTTTGTACCAAAGTGTAAACATGTTTATTTCTGCTGTTAAGTTGGGCCTTTTTAACATGAGGGCCTACGAGCACTGACTCGCTTTTGGAGCTAGCCTCAAGTGGCCAATCAAGGAACTGCAGTTTTTGGCACTGGCTGCATTTTTCCACTTGGGCTGCACCAGGGTTCGGCAATCTGCAGCTCCAGCTCCACATGCAGATCTTCAGCCCCTCTCTAGTGTTTCTCTGGGGACTCTGACAGAAAATTGTATGGAAATAAATAACCATTATTTTTAACGTTTTAGTGCATTAATTTATTGTTATAGACATAAAGTGATTTTTAAATTCTTCAACTGTAAAAATGCATAGCCTTAACACCATTTTAAAAACATATTTTAGCATTTTGTCAAATAAAATGTGCGTCATACGTCTGGCCCGGCACCTTTCCCTCAAAAAATATCACTAGCGGTTGCTTCAGTAGTCTTGAGTCTTTCTAGCTAGGCTAGCTGTGGATTCCAAACCAAAAAAGCAAAAATCTCAGGGGACAATAAAGACAAAGTTGTTTGCTTTCATTGGCAACGCAGCAAAGTTAAAGTACTAAATAATCAAATATAGCCGAGTGCAGAATAGCCACCTTGTAAATGGTAAATGAACTGCACTTGTATTGCATCTTTTTCATCTTCCAACCACTCAAAGCACTTTTACACTACATGACATTCACCCATTCACACACACATTCACACACTGGTGGCCAAGGCTACCATACATGGTGCTACCTGCTACTCGGTAACCATTCACACACTCACACACTGATGAAACAGCAATCAGAGGCAATTTGGGGTTCAGTATGTCGCCCAGGGATACTTCGATATGCGGACTGGAGGAGCCCGGGAAGGAACTACTGATCTTCTGATCTATTAGTAATGTTAATAGGCTAAATTCAGCTTAAAAGGCTGAGGCTCAAATATGTTTTCAGAATATGTGAAATATATAAAAATATGTTTTGTGGCTTCAGACAGATTTTTATTTTTATTTTTGGGCCAAAAGTTGCTCTGTTGATAGTACAGGTTGCCGACTACACCAACAGGTTCAGTCATGGATGGCCGAGTGATCTTCGGCACCAAGCTTAAGGTTAGTCCTTCCTGAACGATGGGACCTCTGGTCTGCTCATGAAGGCATTGGTTCAAATCCCACCTTTGACATCCTGCAGCTATGCTTAGTTGTTTTAGTGACAAGAGGAGGTCATGTTTCACAAACTGAAATTGCCTTTCATGATGATTGAATAGTGTTATACCTCTTAATGAAACATCAAACCAGTCACACCCTTCATGAGTCCATTGATGAATGTTGATGTCAAGTTGGCAGAAGTCTCCTAGTTTAATGACCCAACACCAGACATGGCAAACGGCCATCTTAAAAGTACAATGTGTCACTGTGGCTTATTCACATCAGTCATAGTCGTTGAAAATCTTTCAAATGAAAGTGCTCTCTGAATAAATACAATGTGTGTTTTTATGCAGCATTCTTCCTGAACATCCAGTAGTTAGTCTGCAGGGTCAGCTTGCTGACAGACATGCACCAACTCTCTGTACCGTTTAGATTTGGAGGAGGAGGAAAGCACTCCTGTGACCCAGTTTTCACAGAAAACACTTTTGGTTCATCTCAATGGAAATCAAGCAGCAAGGTTATGGGAATCATGTAGTTTTTAGGATGGCTTTTACAGCACACATGAGGAGAGCTGTTCTGCAGTCAGCTTTTATCTCCCAGGTCGCTGAGAATGAGGTAGTCAGGGAGGCGTGCCTGGTGATCCAAGATCTGCAATTCTGCTCATGGAGGCTTGAAAAATGTTGGCCTAAAGATAGAGAGTGTGCCAGAGTAAATATAGAGACAGTGGGATGTTTCATCGCTGTTGGTGCACGACAGCTGAACTCCCATTTCTGGTCATTTTTAATGTGTTGAACTTGAATTGAAGGACACTCGAATGAATAAGATTTGCGACACCGCCACACTCACGGCCCGCTGTGGAGGCTCCAAACTGTGCGGATGCAGGGTGTTTGTCTTCATCATAAAAATGACTGATGTTTGCAATGTTTCATAGATGACTAGTAATGTGCTGGACTAAATGTAGTCCTGAAAAAACAGAATATCTTGTGGCAGAGCATTTTGATTCAGTGTTGATGTAGGGAAATGGTTTGGGATTTATGGGTCCAAACAGTGTCCATAAAACCAAAATCTAGACAGTTTTTATGTCAACTGTGCCACACATTAACATAAATAGTGATTTTAAAGACATTGTCATCATGATCATTTTCAGAATCAATCATTTAGGAGGTGAAGCGTTCCTTTAAAATGCTATGACTTTTGACTCTTGGAAACAATACACTCCTGAGCTCTTCCTCCAGATATGTTATTCGTAATGATAAGTGTCAGAGGACTAAAGTGCCGAATTGATGAAAAGGTGGAACAAAGGGTGATTAGAAAGAGGAGTTTGCTGTGGAAGTTGTTGAATTTGCAGATAGCATGAAGGAACCAAACTCCTCTCTCCTCGCTTTTATCAGGAATTAGACTGTCTTCAGTGAGACAGCATTTAAATGAGGACATTTGAAAACGCTGCACGTTTACACCTCAGTTTGTCACCTGTGTGTGTGGGTGTGTGTGTGTGTGTGAGACGTAGTGAAAGAGATATAATGGAGAAAATGAGGATGATGGTAATGATAATAGGGGAGAAGGAGGGTGGATAAAGGTAAAGAAAAGGAGGTTCTAATGGAAAGCTATGGGAGGGAGAGGTGAATAAGGTGGAGGTGGTGACGGAGAGATGGTAATGAACGATGAGAGAGGGAGAGAAGAGGGAGGAGAGGACAAAGTTGATGAGGAAAAAAAGACAAGATAAGGAAACAGGAGGAGGTGGTGAAGGTGAAGAAGGCGTTGGGGGAGGGGATAAGAGGAGGAAGATCAGGTAAGACGAATGAAGATGAGCTTATAATGAAGCAGAAGATACTGAGGAGTGAAGGAGGAAGAGGAGAAGGACTGGGGTAATTATAAGGAAGGGAGGAGTAAAGAAGGAGCTGAAGCAGGGAAAAGGGGGAGTAGCTGAAGGCTAAATCCCATTTCATATTCTTACCCTTCATTTTCGAGTGCTACCTTGGCTATCAGAAGTTACAAGAAGTAGTGGTTAAAAAACTTCCCCAGTAAAATCGGACATCCCTTCAAAACCTTGAAACGTCAACAGTACGCTGGCGTTTATGTCAACAGGTGTGACAAGTACTGACGGACATTGTGATTATGCAACATGGTCTACAAGCAACTTCTTTTGGTTGTCAGGACACTTGCGATCCATTCAGAAATCAGGATTCGCACTCTGAATCAATCAAACATCAAATAAAAAAGAACACTGCGTCATTACCAGGCCACTGCTGTAGCTCTGTAGGCTAACGTTAGCAACCCGTGCTCCTACCGTCCCAGTTTGTACTGATATTTGAAGAGTGGTTACAAGCAACTTTGTTGCTGAACTTTAGTTAAATTTCAGTTATTAAATGGCATCAAAGGAGGAGAGTATGACATGGAAATATGTCAAAGTGTGGGACTGTCACGTACAAATTAGCAATAACAATGTCGCATTAGCTAACCACCTAGTTAACCAGCTAGCTAGTTAGCTAATCAGATAATTGGCATACTTTTACGGGGGTTTTTTTTATGTTTGTTGTAAAAAAAAAAAAAAGAAGAAGGACCATAATACACTGACACAATATTAAACTAAAAATACGATGGTTATAGTAATTTTTAAATCTTAATTAACAAAGAAAATAAATTAGTGTGCCTTTGAAAAACCTCAGTTTGGAGGGCCATGTAACCCAAAGGAACCAGACATACCCAACCAACTTCAAAAAACTAGTGCCAACAATGGCCCCCTGCATTGCTGCCTGACATTGCCATGTCTCAGCCAAAAAAGTTGCACATGAACACACCGCAAAGACCACAGCTAATGGTCTATGTTCTATGCTTGCATGTGAGAAAATAATTCTCCACACCAGCAGATGGCAGTAGTCTGTATTTGTCATTCAAAAGGGGAACTAGAAGACCGTCTTCACGCTAGTTAGCAAGTTAGCACATTAACAACACAATCCAATGTTGAAAGAAGAGAGCATATTTGTTGTGCACCAGTGAACAATAGCACAAACCATCATAAAATGTTTCTGCTAAAAAGCTCAATGACTGAAGAGATAAAATCTTGCCTTATGTACTGTAATAGGGTTGTTTTGATCTCACTCCCTGTTGACTTTAGCTGTTTGTTTACTTTCCTCACTTCCATTTCTCTTCCTATGCACTGAGCTGAACTGCCAATCAGAGTGGTTTCATTCACCGCTGGGTTCCACTGTTGTCGACACCACCAAAAAAAAAAGCCAACAAGGGGCAAAAGTGCGGGACGCACCACATCAAACGGGTGGCAGACGCTCACCTTGATGTGTCAGAGCTTAACACTTTACCCTACCCCTCTTCTCCGACAAGAAACAGGACACCATACCCCTGAACATGAACATGCAAATCAGAGGGGTAAGGGCAAAGGGTATTAGTACTGGGCTGAATTTTAGTGGAAGGGGAGTTGGAGAACACAGAAGAGAAAGGTGGAAGAGGAGGAGGAAGAGGGGATGAAGGAGGTGGTGAGACAATAGGATGAGAGGAGAGGAGTAGCTGTGAAAACTTCTTCTCCTCATTAGTCTCTGTTGAGGCCACTAATGCCAAAACACGCATATACAAAAGTTTATATGATTTATTAGCTGATATGATGTAACATCAGGCATCACATCTACACGCCTGACCCCAACCATGTGACCTTAAACTGAACTAATTCCAAACTTGACCCTAATCCAAGTCTTAACCTTTAAATAGCTCTTTGGATAAGGGACAAAATCCCTCTCCAAAATTATCTCAATTATCAAAGTCTCACAGTAAACTCAATTTGATCCTCATAAAGATAAAAGTTTAAGAACACACACACTCCGACACACACAGAGCTGCACCTCAGACAGAGACAGAGATGGAGGAGGAAATATCTCTCTCATTATGTCTCCATTGATTTAGACACACCCATATCCAGCCACACACACACACACACACACACACACACACACACACACACTGTTTCTAAAAGTTTCTCTCCAGCACTGTTCATACTTCTACCTATGAAAAGTCACACACTATAATTCATATATAACTTACTTAATCGTGAGCCAGGAGGCTGTGATCTGCTCCCATCAGATGACATCTGTCACGTGACGGGTGCAAAGGAAGTCAGGTGATGTATTATGAAGAGCAAGAAGTAGGGATGCACCGAATATTCGGTAACCGAATATATTCGGTGGAATATTGCAAAAAACCACACATTCGGTGGAATAAGTTAAAAGCAAGGCCGAATAATAGTGGCGTGTTTTGATAACGCAATCAAACAGCGAGTAAAATGTCGGCAGTGTGGCGATCCGTCCATCACGGCACTCGCATTTGCGACTAAAAATATTTTTGAGCGAGCAAAATAGGCTTAAATCATTCAGCACGCTGTGCGAGCAGCCTACAGATTTCAACCAGCAGCAGAAACGAAAGGCGAATCCCACCGATTGTGGGTTGAACGGGGGTCACAGACACAGACAGTAATGCATTCCTGTCAATTACGGCGGCCATCGGCTTACCGGGCGACGGAGAAGTCGGCTCCAATAATATCCTCTTCTTGATGTCATGACTGCCCAGAAGTACCTGAACAGCCAAGCGAGCCGAACACAGACCGTACGCGATGTGTCAGAGGAGAAACGAGCCGTTCACGGCCCACAAGCCTCACCGCACTTTAGGGACTGTTCTTTACTTATGAAGGGACTGTTCTTTATTTGTCAGGGGAGGAGGGTGGCTGGTTGCTTTTTATTTTATTTATTTATTTTATTTTGATCCCCCCTATGTTCATCACTTATTGATGCTGTTTTTGAAGTATGAATAAGTCAATAAGTAATTTATTCCACTGAAATATCATTGATGTATTATAGAAAAGTGATTTATCTTTTTATAAATGACAAAAGGCACATCTCCCTCATTTTTGCTGTGGTATCGTGATACTACTCAGAACCGTGATATTTTCATTGGTATCGTACAGTGGGTCCCAATTTTGGTACCATGACAACACTAATCTGGAGAGAGTTCATCTGCAAAAACTAATGAACAACTAAACATTGATATTCGGTATTTGGTACTCGGTATTTGGCCAAGCATTTAATATTATTCGGCTTTGGCCACAAATTTTCATTTCAGTGCATCCCTAGCAAGAAGGTCTGCGTAGAGAGGACATTCAGGGTGGTGGTAGGGTCAAACAAGCACAGGACTTTGAGCCAGGAGACTGGAACGCCACTCAGCCTTGCTTCCAATTTTTTTCCTGTGGCTACTTCAGGTACTGCAGCGAAAGCATTTACTGTGGCCCAAAAAGCATTTTCCCCATAGATGACCATTATAAGAAGCGACGTCTGTAGAACCGTTGACACCTCGAACTGCGAACAAGATCATTTATAAGTAGATCTATTATAATTTTTTCAACCAAGTCAAGAAAAGTGATTTTAAATTCTGTGACATCATCACAATAAAGTCTATGAGCAGAGCGGAAAGTCAAGGTAGGGCCAGCGGTAGAAACACTACTGCACATATTCAGTGGGTAAACTGAAAAGTTAAAAAAAAAATTTGGCTTATGGCCCTCAATACTCATTAGACTTGCCATCTTGAGGCTCATTATCCATATCTGATTATACCTCTAGGACTTTGACACAAAAGACTGTATGTACGTACGTAATGTCACATCACGAAGCCCACTCATGATTCTTTTTCTAATCCTAACCTCGACGGTAGAGGTGCTAATTTACAAGACATTATGACACTAATTTGTACGATAAATCATACAAACCGTGTGCAAAACTTTTCAAAAGATATCGTATGAACCGTTGAATGAAGATACGTTAACAGCAGCTGTAATGTCCTCACTCTCGTTAGCTGCTCACTAGTCATGGTAGCGGTTGTGTCGGTACAGCTGGAGTTATCGCTGTCAGCAGAATTAAAAATGTCTCCCTCCATAGGACAAATGATAGAAGGTCACGCAACACTTCATCCAACTCGTCGTAAAATGGGCAAGTCATAGACCGTTAGCATGCTGTCACCAAAACAACCACCACGTAGTCCTTCTCAGTGACGCATCGAGACGAATGACTGTATTTAAAGTTGTAAAACATGGCTCTCCTTCCTCCCACTGTACAATGCCAAAACATCCTTGATATGGCCGCTGCCGTCTTGCACTTGTGACGCCATTGCGCAGTAGTGGTCACAGCAATTTGGAGTTCCCGCCCATACACCCGTCCAACCAACTGTGAGCAGCGCCATTGCTCGCAAACACACTGATTGGCACACACAGCTGTCAATCATGACGTCAAACCACTTTTTTGTAGCATCAAATAACTAATTAAAACCAAACTTATCAGAAAAAGAATACTTAAACATACATCAGCATGATAAGAAAACCTAAGAATAAAAATGGTTTGGTTCATATCCCATCCCTTAACTTAAAGAGGGCAGGGTCTATGACCTATGCTGCAGCAAACCAGGGGGTGATCAAGATGTTTTGGCTTCACTTTTGGGGAGCTGTCATGTTGTTCTTTTACATACAGTCTGTGATCAGGACGCATAAGTGTTTACCATTCAAAAGACAAGTAGTCAAATGCATCCCAAAATACAGCGGCAAGTGGTTTGAGTGATCGTATCACAAGGCTGTACAGTTGGGATTGGACCACCCAAGACACACGTTAATACCAGGTATAAACAACCTCTGGGTCTGTAGACGGGTTGGGAGAGGTGTGTGTATGCTGAAAAATCTGTAAGTAAATGTTTAATATAAGAGGACAATTTAGATTTCCTGATATGAAGCCCCTTCACACACTTTCACAGCTTTAGTGACGGTGACATTTTGGCCAAAAATCAATTAATTTCAACAGATTCATGAAGGTGAAGCGAATCCATGAGAAGCTTTCATGTAGACAAATTAACCCACAAAGCACACCAACAAAAACAATTCACATGGCAACAACAAAGAAAGTTTGAACGAAGCTTTGCTCCCCTCAGTCTCTACAGAACAGTGTGTTTATTGACCGCCTGCTTTGACACAGCTGCGGCTGAACGTGCGCCCTCCCTCCCTGCTGATCAATGAACACATGACCCGTCTATGAAATAGGTCACGGCACTGATTGATAACTGCAAGCAAGACATGACTTCCTATAGTATACATCAATAGAGGATGTTTTCTGTCTGCGCGGCTGTGTGTAGCTCTGTGTAACGTCTCCTGACAGCTTTATGAGATGTTAATATATGAGGCTGATATTAGGCTTTTATTAAAGTTTGATTGATCACATCTTTATTGTAGAATTAATCAATGAGGCACAGGTTGTTTATCGGAGGGCCCTCAGCTTGAAGTGGTATTGATACAGCATGGATTTAACACATGTAAACATGGGGACAATTTAGTGTGCTGGACTTTGTTGGACAGTTTTAATGTCCTGTGATGATCTACATGCCGTCAGTGTCAATGGCTGCTCTGCTCTTGATTCTCGATTCAGAGTGAGCTTCTTCCCCGGTGTCGGTATTAACGGATCACTGGAGTTAGGCGCTGTAGTTGTAATGGGAATATAATGTTGTTTCGGTGTAAATTGAATTGCATCATTATCGCTGCTGTTTAGTGTGAGCGAACAACATCCAATGGGACCGGAGCGAGAAACGTGGGCTGAGAGAGAGAATGGAAATATGAATGAAACATTTAATGAGACGAGGTAGAAAATTGTGTTGGCAGACGCACACAGTGAGAGGAAGGGGAAGCGGGGCTGAGCTCAGCGAATGAATAATAACCTCTGTTAATGTAACAAAAACCAAACATTCACACAAGTGATGTTCCCATTGACATGCAGCACGAGTTTTAGGCAAAGTCCTGAACTTCTAGCAAATAAAATGTGAATTAATGCCTTTCCACAACTGCTTTTAGGCAAATAATATACTCATATATATATATATATATATATATATATATATATGTGTGTGTGTGTGTGTTAATGCATATAGCTAATCAGCCAATCAGGTGGACATGTCAAGAGGACCTGCTGAAGTTTAAACAGAGCAGCAGAAGACCACACCAGGTGCCACTCCTGTCAGCTAACAACAGGAAACTGAGGCTACAATTCACACGGGTTTTCTCACCAAAACTGGACAATAGAAGATTGGAAAAAGCACATTCAGATGGAAGCATGGATCCATCCTGCCTTATATCAACGCTTCAGGCTGCTGCTGCTGCTGGTGGTGTAATGGTGTGGGGGAGATTTTCTTAGTACCAACTGAGCATGGTTTAAACACCACAGCCTGCCTGAGTATTGTTGCTGAGCGTGTCCATCCCTTTATGACCACAGTGTACCCATCTTCTGATGGCTACTTCCAGCAGGATAACGCACCATGTCACAAAGCTCACATCATCTCAAACATGACAATGAGTTCACTGCACTCCAATGGCCTCCACAGTCACCAGATCTCAGTCCAATAGAGCACCTTTGGGATGTGCTGGAACGGGAGATTCTCATCATGGATGTGCAGCCGACAAATCTGCAGCAACTGTGCAGCACTAAGTCCCTGCTTGTAAGATGTGTATATGCATCAAAGGCCACTCTGACAAAATCTTCCAGAGATCTGTTGAGCAGTGACTCCTGAACGTCTACATAATGCTTCAGAGCCTGTAGCCTCACCAGTGTTTGAATGGCTCTGTTTGATTGGTTGCTTTGGCCCCTTCAGCTAATGTGTTGGCCCACCACAGGGCCTCCTCTGCATGTCACACAGCGTTTGCGTGTGACTGTTAAAGCCTTGAAGAATGTGGAGCTACAGGCAGTGTGAATGTGAAAAACTGCATTTATGTTTACTGTCAAGTCAGCACATGTAGGTTCGACCCCGGGCTGTGTGTGTGTGTGTGTGTGTGGGTGTTAATATTCATACAGTATATACAGTATATGATTCCTCATGTATGAATGTGTGGGGCCTTTGGCAAAGTGAGCTTATCCTTGGCCCGGGATTCACCTCCTATTAACCAATCAGATTAGAGAATGAAACCAGCTGCTTCAAGTTTTTATTTTGCTGTAATTGTTACAGTTCGCCGCGGCGTGCTTCACTGATGTCACATGGAGCTGAAAGGAGAGAAACATGTGTGAATAGCTCTCGGCAGGTGAAGTGAGTGAGATATGGGATGTAAACAGAGGGAGAGGAGTGGCTGCTGAGGTGGGACTTAAGGTTAGACCAGTGTTTCTTGTTTAAATGCTGCTTTCAAGTGCAGCAGAACGCTGTTATTTACAGCTTCTCTAGCTGAAGATGTGACCTGTTGAAGAACTGACTTGGTACTTTTTTATTCTGACAACTTGCTGTCAGCGTGTGTGGGGGGTTTCCTCTTCAGAGATACTTTCATAGTTTCTTTATTTGTGTTTTTTCTGCTTATTTCAAGTCCAGTGTGAACCTGTGTGAACTTGTAAAATTATAGACTGCGTCGTAAACATGGTGACTTTTTTTTAATCATATTGTATTTGCAGATAAGCAGAGCATCGCCATTCATTTTTCTGTCAGTATAATCACCCACACATATTTTCTAATATCAGGCTACTCAAACAAAACAAATTCAAAAAGGAATGAATTGAAGCACGTTAATTGTGTTTTTCAAAATAAGGAAAACTCATAATAACAAATTCGAAAAACAAAAGACCTAATAAAAAAATAATAATAGTAAGGGTGACTCTAACTATCACGGAAGCCGTTTATTAATAGCTGCAATCATTTTTTGAATAACGAAGACTTTTATTTATATATATCCTTTATTTAACCAGGAAGTCCCATTGAGATTAAAAATCTCTTTTACAGGAGAGACCTGGCCGCAGCAGCCAATCAAAACACATTTAAAATGTGACAAATACAACATATAATACAAAAATCCACAATAGCACAACAACGATTCAAACATATCGGCCTCTCAAGAAAACATGTCTCTGTCACCACATTCTTTATGATGCCCTTAAATTCATCAATGGATATATGTGTTATTAATTTTAGATCTTTCGGAAGCTTGTTCCATGTCCATGGTGCAGAGTAGGAGAATGCAGTTTAAACTCAGGTTCCTTAAAAAGCAACCACTTGGAGAAGCGTAACTGGAGACTACCAGAGCTGACACAGTTTGCCCAATATTGCTTTATAAATGAAAATTTACCAGTGCGATTGACTTGTACGGGTAGGCGAAACTGACCCTCTAACCTTTCAACCCAGTCTCGCTACGAAGTTGTCAAAATCCGATGTTTGGTCAGTGACTTCCTGCATCGAACATCAACAAAAAAGCTGTTACACTGCTGGTCGCCGTTATTGTTTAAAACTTATCTCGAGAGACTTAAATGGTCCATCGGACAAACAGCAATGGTGAGTCAAGTGGAAGGAAGCAAGAGGCAAATGGTGTTTTGCATGAACTCATCATGAACGGCTCAAGTCGTGTGGTGTTGTCACAAGACCTACAAGGACACCGGAAAGAAAACAAAGAAAACATAGACATGTATATGTGTGCATACACCCACATGTCCCCATATCAACCTGGTCTCACACCAAAGTTGTCCAAATCTGGCATTCGGTCAGTAACTTCTGGCGTCAGACGTCGATGAAAAAAGCTGTCCTGTCACATCAGCATGATACTTGGCTGGTCAGGGGGGAGATGGAGCGGGGCAACAATGAAAATTAAGGCGGCAGAAGTCCGGGTAGGTGGGAAGGAGGGGTGGTGGATGGGTCCAACAAACACAGTTTCACTTGGGAGGCCGGTGTTCACTTCCTGTAAGATTGTAAAGCCAAACCCTGATTCTTTTTTCCTAAACCCAACCATGTGCTTGTTGGCTTGTTTGTTGTTGTAGTTCATGGTGTTGTACCGACGTAGTGCTTTTATTTTGAAAGACACTGTATGCAAACTGTACATTTCCTGTGAAAACAGAAGTGTATTTTGAAAACAGACAATGCATGTAACACGGCATCCCAGAACGTCAACAACCAGTGGACCCAGGATACCTTGCATATCACGATGTGTGAGTCCATGACCAAATGTCATGTGACAAGGTCGGACTGAAAATGCATTGGTAACCTTTGCTGCAGAGTTAAACCAGCTCAGAGCCACTTAGTGCTGCAGCAGCAGTATGAATATGAAGAAACGCATATCAGCAATATAACTGATGCTTTATTCCTGACCCTCTTCGCTCGGCCGCCACCTTAACATACCATGTTATCATGTTTTACATCTACCCAGCACCACATGATTGCAATTCATTTACCACTTCCATTTCCCTGGTTGTATGCTTCACGCTGCAGGGCCGCTCATGTGCAGCTGATCACCAAGCATTAACAAGAGCACTTGAAGGCGGCAGCAAACACAGTCACACACTTACACCCTGTAAATACTGTATGTGCAAAAGACAATGTCAGTTAATAATGCAATTTCCTTTTAAATGTGTCGTCTCAGCCTTGAATTACATTATGTTTGACAGACAAATGTGCAGACTATTGTGTCTTTAGAACAATATTTTTTAGTACACTGAAGTAAAGGCCAATTCATTTTGCAAGCTGTTATCCTGCACACACACATTCCCTCTTCACACACAAGAAAACGTCATATCAAAGTGACGTGTAAAGCGTCACACAAACTTATTACTACTCTTAGTGAAAGATCTGAACCTCTTCTACCTCTGCATTAGCTTAAAATCATGTGTGTAGCCCCTAATTAAACTTGATTTCCCACCTGGAGAGCCGATCTCCAGAGCTGTGACTCGCCAGGCAATATCTTTTGGCCATTGTCTTCATAATGATGGAATTGTGGGTCGTTTGGCTCGGGATATTTCTTGATCTCAACAACAAGTCTCTTCTCATCCAGTCTTTGTGACACACGAGACACAGCAACAGTTTTCTTTATGCTTCCAGGCGAAGAGAGGAGTCGAGCTGCCACAGGAGCAGAGAAGAAGAGCTGCTACGGGAGCTGGTATGTACAAACAGAGACCGAGAAAAAAATGCATTTAATTCAGGGGTTGGCGAGGCTGGAAATAGGACAGTGGTGTAAAGTACCAGGAAATCCAATCTGGAACCCAGACTGTTGGATCAAGATAACTGCTTCATTTAACCTTCGGATTCTTTATTCTTTATTCTGTTTTATCTGTGTTTGAATGAATGTCTGTGACATGTGCTGCCTGTAAAACTACCTTCATGCTCCTTTTAAATTGCCCCCCGGGGACGAATAAAGTGTTTTTGAATTGAATTGAATTGAATTGAATTGAATTGACCTTGAAACTTAACATCACAAGCATGTGCAAATCTACATTATGTTTTACAGCCTAATTTTAGAATGTCATGTGTTTTTCAGTCCTGGTTTTAGGCATGTAGGATGTTGATGGTTCAATATAGAAAAACAAAGGTCGTAGCCTAGCTAGGTGGGTAAAATTAGTTCTGGGCAACTTGTAATAATTTATGCTACTTTTTGATACACAGACGGTTTGTTCCAGGTACATCAACATTTCCAATCAGAGATTGGCAGGAACTCTGTTGCTGTGTCCAGACTGCCACAACTTTAATGACACATGGCTGATATGACTGATAAATCAGCTTAAGCCTAGTTCACATTACACTATCTTCACTGCAATTTTGGCTTCGCTGAGAATCTTGAGAGCCACCTTGGGTTGGAGGTGAGTCAGCAGATAGTCTGCCACGACGAGTCCTCATGTGTGAACAAGCTTACAAGCAAGTTGACCCCTTGTCTGCGACTGGGACTGGATATCTGGCATGCTAGAAAACTGGAGAAGCCTGACACGACTGACAAAGAGCATCAGCCAATGAGAGGCGGGATACGTCCCACGTCAGCACGCAGGAGGACGGAAGAAATGTGAGGAGAACAAGCTGCAGGGTTGCCAGGTCCGCTTATTAGCCCCGACGTTGGGCTTGTTTCTAAAGTGGAGTTGCTTATTTGGGCTTGCTCTCTAAACATCACCTTCCTCTATATATATCTGTCGCTTCTTTTGGGCTTGTTTCCATAGCCCTGGTTACTTGTTTCTCTCCCAAGATCTGGCAACACTGACAAGCCGGCAAGCAACAACAACAATGGTGACGTCCACAGGATCACGGGGAGCGTGTTGTGTTTGGACCCAGGCCCTGGAGGCAGATCTGATTCAACACTGGGAAGAATATCCATGCCTTTACGATGTGTCGTCTCCAAGTTTGGTGATGTCACTGCGTTATCTGGGGCTCTGTCGGCGAGGGCAAAATCAGGGTGAAAACCATGTAATGTGAACTAGCCTTTACACAACTTGGTTGAAAATGTTTTCTCTAAATTATTTTCAGTTCCCAAAGTCAGGGCTGTATGATAAAAACTTCTATCTGTTCATGTAATTGAAGACATTTTCTGCCTAATTTAGATTTTTTTTTTTTCAGTATGATAATTATGGTTTACTTATAGTCCACTGATAAAAGAGAAGACCGGAGGCATGTCTTCTGAACATCAGGGAGGCTCTGAGGGGTCAAAGTATCTTTGTTGTATCACAGGACAAGCCCGATAATGGCCATTACTGATCAGTCTGTTGTTGAGATGCAGGTATAGATGATATATTATTATCATATCCCTCTTCAGACTGTGACAAAAAACAATTATTTTTTATACATGAAAATGTTGAATGGAAAAACAATCCTCTTCAATATGAAAAAAAACATTGAGTACGTTTATGACAGTTGGGCAGGTTTGACACTCAGATTGGGCAATTTGATGTTAGTCAGCTCTGGCAGCACATCACGGCAGCGTCTGCTGTCCAGTCACAGATACAAAGGACACAAAAGGCTTCAGAATTTCAGTCCAAAACAGCAGCAATTGTTACAGATTGTCAACCTGAGAAAAAGGGGAGAAACTAATCATCGAAAAGAGCTGCTGAAGTGTTTAGTTGGTGAAATGAAAACCTGTGTGTAATCCATGGAGTCTAATGAAAGACAGCTGGTACACACTGGCTCAATGCATCCTGCTGCACATTTAGTTTTTGGTTTAATTTGTAACAGGTGTCTGTGCGTGGCACGTCATCCATCAGCATCAGCAGCCATATCGCTCCTTCATTTTCACTGCACCTGAAAGGAGTGTGAACACAGACAGACAGACAGACGACAGGTGTGCCGAGATAAAGGCCAAACATCACACCAAGGCTTATCAATACAGCAATGGTCCTTGATAGGTCACTATCTTAGTCTCTTCACATCCAGGACATCAACATCTTAGGCTGTAATGTAACATTGACTTAGAGCAGGGAGCCTGGCTTTGAACTCCAGATCATCTCCTAAAAAAAGTTGTATCATAAATCTGTGCATGGATTCACAGGAGCTCACATAAGATGCCTGCAGGTTTCCTTCCTGTAGAGAAAATGTGATGAATTGCCATCTAGGACGCCCTTCCAGTGGAGGAAACATGATGAAGTTACCTCTAGGGTGCCCTTCCACTGGAGAAAATGTGATGAAATGCCCTCTAGATTTCCCTTCCAGTGGAGGAAATGCAATGATGTGCTCTTTCAGGTGCCCTTCCAGTTGAGGAAATGTGATTAAGTACCCTCTAAGGTGCCCTTCCAGTTGGGCAAGCATGATTAAGTGTCTTCTAGGGTTTCCTTCCAGTAGAGGAAACATGATGAAGTGCCCTCTAGGTTGCCCTTCCAGTTGAGGAAATGCGATGAAATGCCATCTAGGACGCCCTTCCAGTTGGGCAAGCATGATGAAGTCTTTTCTAGGGTTCCCTTCCAGTAGAGGAAACATGATGAAGTACCATCTAGGGTGCCCTTCCAGTTGGGCAAGCATGATGAAGTGCTTTCTAGGGTTCCCTTCCAGTAGAGGAAACATGATGAAGTACCATCTAGGGTACCATCTAGGGCACCCTAGATGAAGTACCATCTAGGGTGCCCTTCCAGTTGAGGAAATGTGATTAGGTGCCCTCCAGGGTGCCCTTTCAGTGGAGGAAACATGATGAAGTTACCTCTATGGTGCCCTTCTACTGGAGAAAATGTGATGAAATGCCATCTAGGGTGCCCTTCCAGTTGAGGAAATGTGATGAGGTGCCCTCTAGGGTGCCCTTCCAGTTGAGGAAGCATGATGAAGTGCTTTCTAGGGTTTCCTTCCAGTGGAGGAAGCATGATGAAGTGCCATTTAGGGTGCCGTTCCACTGGAGGTTATGTGATTAGGTGCCCTCTAGGGTGCCCTTCCAGTGGAGGAAGCATGATGAAGTGCCATCTATGGTGCCCTTCCACTGGAGGTTATGTGATTAGGTGCCCTCTAGGGTGCCCTTCCAGTTGAGGAAGCGTGATGGAGTGCTTTGTAGAGTTTCCGTCCAATGGAGGAAGCATGATGAAGTGCCATCTATGGTGCCCTTCCACTGGAGGAAATGTGATGAAATGCCATCTAGGACGCCCTTCCAGTTGAGGAAGCATGAGGAAGTGCTTTGTAGAGTTTCCGTCCAATGGAGGAAGCATGATGAAGTGCCATCTATGGTGCCCTTCCACTGGAGGAAATGTGATGAGGTGCCCTCTAGGGTGCCCTTCCAGTTGAGGAAGCATGAGGAAGTGCTTTGTAGAGTTTCCGTCCAATGGAGGAAGCATGAGGAAGTGCCTTTTAAAGTGTCCCGAAAATTCAGAAAACACGATGCAGTGTCATATAAGCTGCTCTACATGCTAGAAAACTTTCTCTGTGCTGGTGCCCCCCTTTTTCCCCCCTGCCCCTGTCCCTCAGACAGTCTGAGGCCGCCACTGGGTAAATGTTACACAGATAATATAACATGTTGTTTATCCTGGAGAAATCTAATCTAATTCAATAAATCTGTCGGCTCTGTTGGCCTAATATTCAATTCAGGCTGTTAAAGACCACTTTTACTTTGCATTTTTGGGGATTCTTTGATTGCAATTGGATCAGCATTGATTATTATGGCACCAATTATGTAGCAGATTTGTCAGCTCAACATTCATTTGTGAACTGAGTACTGCAATATAACAAAAATAATTTTCAAGATTAGTAGTGTTGTTTATGCCAAATTCCTTCCTTAAAAACAGTAACATCAGACAATTTTTGGGGGCAGGTGTGAATATTAGTCATCCTCAACATTTGTTATGTTATGGTTACAGAATGATGATAATGGACAATTAAATGCAAAATATGATGTAGGCTCAATATGTTAATTTTTCCTCTTGGCAGAAAAATGATAAACAGATTTTTAGGCATTATATGCTCACAAATGGTTTGGAAAATGGTGCATAAAGCTACAATGATTAGAAAGAAAATCTGAGCTCGCCCTCAGACACCCTAGGTTTAAAAAAATACCTTGTTGTGGTCAAAACATACGTAACACAGCTGTGTTGGGATGCACTAATATGTGAGTGGACACACATGACACACTGGGTTAATATGTAGTGCAAAGGTCAAGGTCAGCTGTCAGAGCGACTGCCTGAGCGAGCGAATAAGCCTGAGAATGATTGAGTGAAGAAGCGACTGAACGAGCATGAGCAAAAGCACAAAACACAACACAGCACAGAGGATGAGTTAATACCTATATCCGTCAGATTCCCTCCACTCAGTATTTTCCCTGCAGCCTTTCACCAGATTGGCCAACCAAGTAATGAAATTCCCCAGTTACATGTCAATGATCCCCGCCGCCTTGAATTAAATACTGCCATAAATCAGAGTGCTCTTGATTCAGTAATGTCCTCTGCAAGATGCCTTTAAGGATGAGAAATGTAAATTGATTCATTTTTAGGACCCTGTCCCTGAATATAACACGGAGGGAGGGCGGGAGTCTGGGAGCTAATGTTGGTTTTTGCATTAATACTGTTTAAAATGGAGGTCAACAACAACAACACATAATGAAAAGAGGAAACTGCCCTGTGCTTGATATTCATCATCTGATTTGAAAGTCTGCTGAAAACCTCCCCAGCATTTGCACGTCTGGATTTTATTCTATCATATTTGCATTTCTCCCTCAGAGTGTCATTCCAGTCAGTGACAGTTAAACTTTTTACAATCAAAGCTCGATTACAGCGACTGTGGAATCAGTAATTTACCACTGATTACTATGATTTATTAGTTCTTCATGGAAATATTTGATACTGTAAGTGTTACGCTGGTGCACACATCACATATTTTATTGGCCTTTTTCACAGTAAAATGTGTTTCATTGGCCCGCTCTGAGGCCGCTCTGTTGGCTCAGTGGCAGCATGGCTGACTGTCTTTAGTGCGTCTGGCTCACTGACGCTTTGGCTTTCTGACAGACTGCTTCTCTATTTAAAGCTTAAAAGTGCCTGAATCCTTTTTTTGTTTTACTGTAAATAGTAATAAAACAATGAAAGAATGTCAGTTGTGCATTCAGAAATTAGTATTACCTATAAACTGTAATAATGATCTTTCTTGAAAACAGTATCTTTAAAATCTTTGAGTCTTTGAATCTATGAGCAAAGCATCATAGTTTTGAAATCTGAAGGTGATTTTTGATGATTATTAAATGTAAAATAGCTGCTGCATTTGTGGTTTGAGTGACAGTGTCAGCTTTGGGTTTTTCCTCCCACAGTCCAAAGACATGCAGGTTAATCGGTGACTCTAAATTGTGCGTAGGTGTGAATGTGAGTGTGAATGGTTGTCTGTCTCTATGTGTCAGCCCTGTGATAGTCTGGGGACCTGTCCAGGGTGAACCCTGCCTCTTGCCCAGTGTCAGCTGGGATAGGCTCCACCCCCCCGCGACCCCTAACAGGATGAGCGGTTATGGAAAATAAATGAATGAATGAATGAATGAATGAATGTAATGTACGCTCCATTTCTAAGGTGGTGTACATGTTCAGAAGAAATAAACCAACATTTAGTTGTACTTTTACTTTCAATACTTAATTACATTTAATATAATAAAACTGCTTTTGATACTTAAGGGACCGGCTGCAGAAAACACCTTAAGTTTTCTCCTTAAGTATGACACTTAAGGCACAGTTGCAGTCGCAGAATCATATAAGGTTAGGGGATATATAAGGTTTCCTTATGTATAAGGTTTCCTTTGTTAAGGAGAAACATTAACTAATTTACTGGTTAAAAGATTTTACAGCGTTAAAAGTTTCCATGGTGATTTTTTGTTTGGACTCACACTTGTGACACCCGTCTTCTAGTCTCCTGCCATTTTTTCACTTTGTGAGATGAAAACAAGATAAACATATTGGTCGGAGGAGAAAAAAATATATACTTCTGGAGGAATACAATCATAGAAAGCACAAGCTACAAAGTAAACTTGATCCTCAAATTCCAGAAAACGACTGTAGGAAGCAGCATCAAAAATTCAGTCACATCTAAAGTGTATATGTAGTGTTTATCACTATAAACTCAGTCATGCTGCAGTCAAGATACAGTCAGAGATACCTTAAGTTTTTTTGTTTCACCTTGCTGTGGTTGCTAAGGTCTTTTGTGCAGTGGTCGAGGGACTCCTTACGTATAAGACCAAGACGAGGAGAAAACCATAAATACTTTTTACGGACACTTTAAGGTGAAGACTTCAGTGTGTTTTGAGCAACTGATTATATTTCATGGACCCTTAATTAGGACTTTAAGGAAAATCTAAACTTAAGGTGTTTTGTGCAACAGACTTTTACTCAAGTATTATTCTAATACATGACTTTACTTTCTACCAAAGTAACTATCTGGTAACATATCTGTACTTTTACTCAGGTATTGCTTTAAGGTACTTCATCCATCACTGCTTAAAGGTACCATGTGAAGGTTGTGACCAGCACACTCACAACAACACACCTGCACACACAAACAGTCGGCGGCCATACTCCAGCAACAAATTTAAAATGTGACAAAAGGCGAGGAAGAAGAAGACCACTTGCACAAAACATGGATGTAAATTTAACTTTGCAATGCACCTTCAAAAATTTGGCGTCACAAAGGTTTTATGAGAAAGGAAATTCCATTAGCGTGTTCCCCATACCTCCAGGATACACTTAATGTGTTTAGCATTCATCAGGCACCTCAGACATGCAACAGCTGCCTGTCTGCTGTAGTATGTACCAGTGTGTCCTGGATTCCTCTCAGCCACTTCCTGAGCTGGTGATCCTGTGATGAGTCAACATCCAGGGGGTGGAAGTGTCACTTCTTTCCTAAGTTTGACAGATTTTGTTGTGACTCCTGTTCTCCCAGAAAGTCCCATAATGACATGTTCCCTGCATGGAAACCTTGTTTGGCCAGTGGGTCCTAATTTGGGCCCTAAATTGTGTGAAATTTGGTGTGGAAATAGCCACAGGGCGCTGCAGCACCCCCACCCTCAGGTTCATCATCTCCACCTCCAGGTGCGGCATCATCCCTGTCTCCAGGTGACTGAGGCTCATTTGTGTTGTTGACTTATTTTTTCCACTGTGTCACATCTCACCTCTCTCTCCCTGTCATCCCAGACACCTTTTTTTAAATTATCGGAAGCAGCTCAGGCTCTCCAGATGGTTTCCTATAATAGTTTGTATGGTGTCATACAGTATTTAGTCTGTATTGATCTGTTGTAGCTGAAATGTATCCAGCCCCTCCAGTGTGAACAAAATACAGAAGTTCAACTACAGGCACAATGAAAGTGTGGTATCATCATCAGTGACAAATGTGCTGTGCCAGCACTCATCTTGATGACTCATGCGCATTTCTAATTATGTCCTTTTTCATATTGTTTGGCTGATGATGTCAAGGTGCGACCAAGATGTGATGTACACATGATGTGCATTTGTTGCTCATATATCTGTCACAATATGTTCATTTTCTTGTTTTTCATTAATTTTCCGTAACTGCTTGTGATGTTGGGGGTCACAGGGGGCTGGAGCCTATCCCAGCTGACACTGGGCGAGAGGCGGGGCACACCCTGGGTAGCATGGACACATGGAGACAGTTAACCATTCACACTCACATTTACACCTACAGGCAACTTATAGTCACCAATTAACCTGCATGTCTTTGCACTGTGGGAGGAAGCTGGAGTACCTGGAGGAAACCCACACTGACACAGGGAGAACATGCAAATTCTGCACAGAAGGGCTCCCCCACCCCAGATTCAAACCAGAAACCCTTTGCTGTGAGACGACAATACTAACCACTGCACCACTGTGCCTAATTTTGAACTGTTCAGAGCATTTTGACCAAAAATAAATTGGTTTAGAGTCCGAAAAGTTCGTTGCCAGCTGGAACCAAAACAAAGCAGGTGTTTCTTAACCTGAAGTGCGTACCGTGAGGACATCAGTTGGTGAGTCATGTATCCCTTCTTCAACAGTCATGGGCTTGACTTGGCTTGGTTTAGGTCCCGTTGAACTGAAAACGGTAAACTTTAGTTGCGTTTTGGCCGATCGTTTACATGACAGCGGCATTTTGGGTGCCTGAAAACGCAACGTTTCTGCACTTGCAATATGCAGTTCCTCTGAAAACAGAGACTTTTCGCACATGCGCATTATGCTTCCAGTCACTAGGCATGCACGAGAAAGTCGACCATCACAACAACAATGGCAGACTCCCGAGCTCTGTTTGTGCTGCTCACTCTGCTGAATTTATCAGCGCTTCCCTCATCATCGTCGTCCGTCCAGACAAACGTTAGTGCGGTTACCATTTTGTTTGTTTATACATCGCCGCTCTGTAGAAGGAAGCGTAAGCGTCACACCGCCAACAACTGGCCTGGCATCAAAATGTTGTTGTCTGAACGCAGATCTTTTTTCAAAACGCAAATGAGAAACCATTCTGTTTTCAGTGGATTGTTTTCGTGTAAACATGGCCTTACTTTGGGCCATCAGCCCAGCACGGCAGGGATTTTCATTTCCATTACAAAATGGCTACCCACTTGAGGGTGTGTCTTACTGATGATGGCTTGTCTTGGGTGATGACGTTTAAAAGCAGCGGGCTGATCCATGGCTAAAGCCCGCCGTTATTTTTGTTGCACGTGTTTTTCCACAGCAGGGCAGGTAAAAGAAGTTTACCTGTTGGAGGTTAGACTCACAAGTCAGTCTTTAGACGCTTTGCTTAACTAAAGACTGATGACTTTCTCCCTGATTTTGTGTTTAGATGGGCGGATACAATTTCAGAGTTTAAAAAAACTCCCTACGTTGCAGAACCAATAGTAAATCTGCAGGGCGGTTCTTCGGTGGCTCGCTGAACTCTTGTGCTCCTAAACATAGTCCCACTAGAAACACGTGTAGCGGTACAAAATGGCTCAGCCGCGCTCGCAGAAAACGCCGTCAAAGTTAGTGGATGTTTGTCGCGTTTGCGGCGACACATTCTTGCCAGCTAAAAGAAACAAACATAATCTTTTACAAGGCCATGACTCATCCATCCGACCGGACTATAGAGGCAATCACCTTGTTGTTTACAAATACTTCCAGGTAGAAAAACAGCAGAGTTTAGCTAATGTTATATATATATATATATCACATTTTTCACGTCACTATATCACCATTTAGACTAATCGGATGGTTGTAAAGTCTATAACCACAATGACTGAACAAACATTACTATTTCTGTGTGCACATTTTGTAATTAATAACATGGTTATCGTAGATTAGCTGGGCTAACCATTAGCTGTTAAGTTAGCCGTTAGTGGTGTCTGTAATAACTCAGTAACTCAATAAACAATCCTGGAAAAAAATATTTTTTCCAGCGGATATCTTAGTTACAACATAATTGAGCTAGCAAAGCAGTTTTGTGTTGCTATGTTTGGTAACGTTATTTGTTCAGTTTTGGGAAATCACGATGTCTAGAAAGCAGCAGCAAAGCTAACATCAGGACGTCATCTGTTAAAAGCCTCCCATTGTCGGATACGACATGAAACTACTCCAGTTATCATGTTGTAACTAAGACATCTGCAGGAAAAAAAAAAATTCACAGATGAGCACACGTTTGATAAAAGGGAGTTAAATCACTCGGCATGCATTTTCAAGCTCTCTGTGTGTTTGTTTCCTTGCGGACAAGAAAACGGGGAGCACACATTTCCAGGAGGGCGTGTCCTTTTCAAAAACATGCAGCTTAATTGGTGACTAAATTGGCCGCGACCCCCAATAGGATCAGCAGTTAGAGAAGATGAATGAACAAATGTGGAAATGAATGCACGTACCACAAAATGCCAAAACGAAAGTGTTTACATTCATGAAGAAGTTTCATCCTGACAAGATGAAACCACCTTCACTGTGAATGTGCGATTGCTGAGATGTCCAATTAACCCTGAAGTCATCTGAGGAGTTCGGAGGCTCAGCATGTTGTCAGCACAGAGTTATTTCTTGATTAGCAGAGACTACATAGGTAAACTAAGGATGTAACCTGGAATATTATTGGAATGTCCACTCAGATGAAACACTGTACTTGGCTGTACCACCTGACACATACCAGCCCTGCTCGTCTGACCTTAGATTACAGGTCTGTTTTTGGATGGCCGGCTGCACCCTGAGGACCAAACATTATTGAAATGTCAGCTCGGATGGTCTGGATGCTGCTAAGACACACAGCGTCTCAGCTTACACTTAAGATATACCTGGATTGTTTTCAGTGTTTGTGGTGGTCTGCTGCAGCTCGGCTTGATGTACTGAGCCACTAACACTGCCTGGGCTCCTGCAGCTTATGGCCTGTTTGTCATCCTGAGCAGAGTTTTCTTTTGGGTTGAGACATTTGTTTTGTAAGCCCCCGCGGCATTTCCTTGTCTCTCTGGCACATTTTGTGTTTCTTCTCTTTCTCCTTTAGTTTTTATTGTTTGCACAGAGAGATAACTAAATATAAAGAGAGCACAGAGTTGTTGTGGAATTCCCCAAAGAGTCAGTATCTTTAAAAGACGGCTTAGTTTGGAGGGTATATCATAAAAGAGAACTCCTCTTCTTGTTATGTTGAGTCCAGTTCAGACCAAACGACGCAACAAGACGAGTTGAAACAGCACATTCTCACTTTGACTTTGTCACATATCAATGTTTGGTCATGGACTCTCCACGTTGGCAGTGTCAAGTTCTGTCTGTTACATGCGTTCTTACATGTTACATGCACTTCTGTTTTCACAGGACGTTTACATACAGTCGCACTACATTGGTACAACACTGCGAAGTCCCGCCCTCCCCACTCAGACTTTTGCCACCTTAACTTTCGTCCTTGTTCTGCCGTGTTTCCCCCTGATGCCGCCGGGTGCCAGTGTTGAAGGACACCTTTTTTTGTTGGTTTCTGACACTGACACTCACTGCCCAAGCGTTGGATTCCAACGACTTCCGAGTGAAACCGTGCTCGTTGAAACGTTCAACTACTTGCAATGCGCTGTCAGCAATGTTCTAAAACCCTGCTGGTTCACACCAATGCAACTAGATGAGATGGTGTATCATCTCTAGTCAACAACTCTCTGTACTTCTGTTCTGATTTGCAGCTTTTCAGACTTATTCTGTGGCTGAATATGATTTGTAGCTTCTTAAAATCTGAATGAGGATAGTGACAGTGAGATACTGGCTACAGATGCATTTGCAGTGGTGACGAAAAGGTGAAAAACAGAAACAAAACGAGCATCAGATGGACTGTATTCATAGTAAATATGGCACAATAATATAAATAACCAGCACCAATTAATCAATCAGTGAGAATGTGTGTATGTGGGCGGGGCATAAGCAAATACAGCCAGCAGCAGCGGCAACCCACCGTCCAACAAATGGACGGAAACAGAGGGCTCGGTGGGGACGGAGCACCTGCTGCAACAAGCCAACATGCTGTCTGAGGTCATTTTGACTTGACCAACTTCACTACAAGCTGATTGGCTGTTGAAACAGGTGACATGCCTTACGTTCTAAAACCAGCTGCTGGCAATTTGACCAGCTGAGTTGCAGGTGACACCATCAGCCGGCTTGAGTTGAGCTCAGACCGGCCAGTTCACACTGCTGCAACTTTTCTCTGCAACGATCCAAAACACGTTCATCTCGTCTTGAATCTTTGGTCTGAATCAGGCTTAACAAAGATTAGCGGCACTTTCTACCGTGAAAAATCACCAATAAAAGCTTCTGAAGAAAATTGGACAAGTTCCAGCAGGAATATTTACAACATTGGCAACAAAGTTTACATGTTTTCCTGATGTTAGCATGTAGCTTCATGTAGCAGTGTAGCTAGGAGACTCAACTTGGTTTGCCTGGGGGCCAAAGTTCAGGTTTACACAGGGTTGTTTCTAGGATTTAAGGTCAAAAACCTTTCACCCCAGCTCCCCTCACTGATCCAAAATCCTCCTCAGAAATATTTTTTTCTCCATTCATAAATACACTTGTCTCACCTCTGACCTTTGACCTACTGAACATTACTGTCCTGTGACACTGGTGAAGAAGTGAGAGGTTATTCTGGTGACAGTCTGAGTGGATCACAGGGCTGGCTGAAGGCCCAAGATGCAAATATAAAACGTAGTAACAGAAGAAGAGGACATCACTGGAACACAGCTTGGAACAGCTTGCTGGCATTCCAGTAATGTTGGCGTCTTCTTCTGAGGACACCACCGACCAGACAACATAAAAAACCCAGCTCGCCGCCTCTTCTCTCTATTGTAAGACAATAAAGTGTTTGGAGTGCACAAAAGAAAATTAATAATATGTAGGGCAGTGGGTTTTGAAATCAGCCTGAGTCATGCATCAGATTCAAGTTGCTGTTGCTTATATGCACTGTGGTTGCACAACAGTGTGATAAGAAGAGAAAAGCCACAATTTGTCATTTACGAAAAACAAAACCTGCCATGTGACTGTGCTGCAGTCTGGTCTGTTTCCTGCTCCGGTGGTTGTAGAACTTGATCTTGATGGATTTCTTCCAGTATGATTGTGAAACGCTGGTGCAAAATGGGCAAAAAAAAAGCATCACCCATATCACCTGTTACCCCACGAAATATCTGAATAATAAAATCCATTTGTCTCGCAATGACGAAACACCAGACAACTAAATCGAGCCAAGTACATAACGTCTATTTCACAACAGTCTTTTAGAGTTTAAATGAGTTTACTTACTGTGTTGCACAGTTATATTTGATAAAGACATCAAGGTGTGGTTACATTTTATGAACTCCAGTCTTCAGCAGGCCTGACTGTGCATGTGCTTTAACAAGCAGCTACTGTATGTTCCTTCTGATTGCAGCAACGTGACAAGTAGAAACAAAGTCTAAGAGCCACACTGATGTGTATGAATTGAAATTAATATCTTTATTACCTGTAGTCTCATCAAGAGGAAGAGGAAGGGGAGGCTCTTCACTTCTGTTTGTTACAGACAGACAGATATAAATATACACACACATTTCCTTTTTTTCTCTCTTGTTCTTTCATTAACACTTCCTCTCTTTGAATACAGAAATATGTAAAAACATGCACACATTTTTAGTTTCTCTGTCTCTTTTTCTTGGTTGGAGGAGTTTGCATGTTCTCCCCGTGTCAGCGTGGGTTTTCTCCGGGTCCTCCAGCTTCCTCCCACAGTCTAAAAACATGCAGGTTAATTGGTGACTCTAAACTGTGGCGACCTGGCCAGAGTGCGCCCCACACACCACCCAACGTCAGCTGGAACCTCTCTTACTCTTGACTCTTACATCAACAAAGTACATTTCCACATAAGTAATTTTAGTTTCACTTGAGTAAAATATTCTGGTCGGCCACTCTTTCCATCCCTGGTTGGATGTTTTAGGACAGTGGGAGGACATCAAAAGTCTTGAGGCACCTTTACAGCAGGTAGAACAATGCACAACACTGTTTTTCATATTCTCTCAGGTCTCCCACTTATGAACTTCAATTGAATGCCTTTATTGTCATTGTACTTTACAATACAACGAAGTTAGGAGTGCTACTCCACCATGGTGCAAACAATAAATACAATAAATGCAGAATATTTTACTGCAAAAGTGGTTAAACTGACAGATATTGTAAAACTCCTCAAAAATAAAAGAATGCAAAGTAAAGCCAGGCTGAGAGGGAGAACACCTGAACACGTTCAATTTCAAAGTGCCAGCTCTGACTGATCCCAAATTTAGTGTAAAAAAAAAAAAAAAAAAAGCCTTCAGCCTAAGTTCAGGATGTTTCAAGACAATGCTTAAGTACAGAAAATGTACATTCTGCTGATGGAAATACAGGATTAATGAAAGTCTGACAAAGACAAACGACAGAGACCATCCAGGGCAAACATACAGTAGAAAGAGCAGAGTGGGCGAAGTCTGGAGGAGACTCAAAAGTTAACCACACAAGTGTCCGGCTGTGTCACTGGCCAGTCGTAGAAGTACTCAGATTTTATACTAAATTAAAAGTAGCAATATGATATTGTGGAAATACTTTGCTACAACTAAAAGTCCTGCATTCAAAATTTTACTTAAATGTGAGTACAAAAGTATGAGCAACAAAATATCCTGTATCAAAAATAAAGGTGCTCCTATTTTAAAGTGTCCCATTTCAGAATTAATGCTTTTTTTTCATCACCCATACAACCTGGCTTTATTTTGCAAGTGGCAGCTTTGGGGCATGGATAGATTACTGAATGGGCCCACTGCACACAGGCCCAGGGGCCCAAAAGGTCAGGGGGCTCCCTGGCCTTCAAAAATGTCACTCAAATTAACACAAACCAAATAGAGAGAGACTCAAAATGATCACAAAAAGACTCTAAGGACATGCAAAGAAACTGCTAAGGGACAGAAAAATAACTTCAATAATGGTCGAAACAACCACAAGGAGACACAGAATAACCAAAGTAGACTCAAAGTTATCTCAAAGACACACAGAATTATCTTAAAAAGATTCAAAGAGGTGAAAGACCCCAAAGAGCTAAAAGGACTACAAAACCCCCACAAAACAACCACAAAGAGACACAAAATGGCTGGAAAGACTCAAAATTACCCCAAAGAAGACACAACATTACCTCAAAGAGACACAAAACCACCACAAAGTCTATGTGTCTTGCTCCTGTGTAGGAGAGGTGGTGGGACTCTGTATCTCTGTGCCCAGGGGCCCATCATCTCACAGTCCACCCGTGAATTCAGGGCTGAAAAATGAAGCCAACATGAAAGTGCCAAAAGGCGCAGTTCCTCTAACGGCCACTTGAGGCTGACTCCAAAAGCAAGTAAATCCCCACAGACCCCTGTGTTAAAATGTCTAGAACAAAAAACAGTTTTGGTCTCTGCAGCTAATTTCCCCGTTCATGACAGGAAGTCTGGGAGGCATTATTTTGGGCTCTCAGTCAGCCCCACCCTCTTTTCCTAATATGGTCACTTCTGGCTCCCAAAATCCAAAATGGCAAAAACTAGAATGTCAAAGCCGAGGGTTCAAAACGAGAGTTCCCAAACCAGTGGGTGATGTTACGGCAGCCATGTTCATTGTTATTCAGTCTATGGCTGTGTCCAAATATCTGTCAGTTTAACCACTTTTGTAGTGAAATATTTTTCATATGAGAATCCATTTCTTCTGTGGCACCCCTGGAGCACGTTTAGAGGTCTCCCCTCCAGCATACTGAAAACAGAAAATTAATCCCTTCCTCCAAACAAATTTGTCTAACTTGGAGGGTTTGTTTAAAACCTGTCTGATCACCTGACTGCTCCTGTTTCTGTCAGACTGTAGTTTTTTGTTAAAATCCCAGATCCCAGAGCAATTACCTCGCTGTGTTCTGTACAGTGCTACTGTTACAGGAAGGAATGACGGTCAACACTTCAAAATAAGACCCAAGTTAAAAGAGGAGGAAGTGAGGACCACAGGAATGCTCTTGCTTTCCAAAACGGTCCTCATGTCTTACCATGCACTGGTCCTCACAAAGATAGAAGAAGCAGAACTCACATATTAACAATCCCAATAAGCTGGTTGAAAGTCGGTGATTGTTGAAATTGCTTTTAGAGTTTTTGCTCCCTCATCTTAGTATCAGCTTGTGATGCATACAGTGATGCATTGGCGCAGCGAAATGTGACGTTATCATGGGACATAGACACTGATCATCAGCGCAGATATTTTATGTCCAAATACAAACTTTAAGTGACGTTCATTCAAGATACTTTGTAGCAGGTAGCAGACACACACAAGCCTGTAACGATGTGACTTCAACAGCGGCTTGGCGATAAAGTAGCTGGGCACACTTGCTGTGTCGCTTGTAGTGTGAACACAACATTTGTCTGTTCTTTTATGTGAAATTCATCATGCTGCAGTCTCACCCAGGACTCCTTGAAAAAGAGATTTAATCTTATTGGGACGATTCATGGTTAAATAAAATTAAATAGAATTAAATCAAATTAAATTAAATTAAATTAAATAGAATAAAATAATAAAACAAAACAAAACAAAACAAAATAAAAATAGAATAAAATAATAAAACAAAACAAAAAATGAAATAAAATAGAATAATAAAACAAAAAATAAAGAATAAAATAAAGCAAAATAAAAAATAAATAAAATAATAAAACAAAACAAAATTAAAATAAAATGAAATAAAATACAACAAAATAAAATAGTATAAAATAGTAAAATAAAATAATAAAATAAAAAATAGAGAATAAAATAAGAAATAAAATAAAATAATAATACAAAATAAAATAAAATGTAATAAATTATAATAAAATAATAAAACAAAACAAAATAAAATAATTTAACAAAAACAGAATAAGATAAAGTAATAAAACTAATTAAAAATAAAGTAAAATAATTTAACAAAACAAAATTAGAATAAAATCAAATAAATTACCTAATTTGCTCCATTCATCGTCTATGGAGCAGCTCCAGAAGTTATACCCTATGACATCATAATTTTGAGTTATTCATTTTTACTAATATTTTTGGACTGTCTGAGATCATGGAAATAACATGTATGAATTTTGAGTAGTACCCCTTTAAGGTCAGTGTTGTCAGCCAGACTTCTGAAAAACTCACAGACACCCTGTTTTGGCCTCACCTGCCTCAGACAGTTAACCTTTCCCTGACCAACACACATCCACCCTCACAGAGCAGACAACCTCTGTGCTGCAATGCAGTGATACCGTTACAATCACCACCATTAGTGCTTGATTTTCCCATCTGGTGTGTATGAGCCGCAATAACAGCACAGAGAACCATAAAAATATAACGTTAGTATTGTATCGTGTCATAATTTTGATGCATGATGTAATATTCTGCACATTGCATTTTAATAATTTCAGTTTAAACTTCTGTAAACTCACATCCAGATATGAGCAATTTCCTGACTCCATTACATGTCATGATGCTGACACAGAGCCGACTGCTCACTCGCTGCCATATTCAATCCCTGATGCACTTGTCTTCTCGCAAAATGGCATGACTCACTAACCTGAAACTGATCATCAAACACAGTTATCAGCTCATTTTTATTACCCAAACCCTTTTTGCAAATATCAGCTCAAGTGTCTTCATCACACAAACATCCCAGACAGGCAGCAACACATGAACAGCCGGCTGCAACATGTTGCAACTGCTGCAGCTCCTTGCACATACAGTGAGTTTGAGGCAAATTGCACACAATACAATGATTCTGAGAGAAGCACCCACAGGTGAAAAAGTTTTACTGTGTGGCCTTTCTCTCCAACACAAAAGGAAACAGCATGCTGTGACTGAAATAGACGGTGAGATTTCTCTTTAATGCTACAATGACATCAGCTAATGTCATCAACTGTACGAGCTAAATGACTGACAGAAGTTGGTTTTGCAGTTGCCCAGCAACAGGATACAGCCAACACTTATGTCTGTGCTGATCAAAAACAAAGGCAGAGTGGTTCAACGAGAATTTTGAAGAATAAACAGAGCATCCTGAATGACCAGGTTTGTTTGTTTGTGACTGGGATATTGACGGAAGTCACTGGAGAACCAGTTTGGTTTTGTGCTAACTCGCTTTTATGCTGTGTCTGGTTTTGATAAAGGGCAAAAATGTTGGGTTATTTATCATAGCTGGAGCAGATGGAGATTTAACTCTGTAATATACTCATGTGGAGAAATCACAAACCTATAAATACAATAAACAAGTGGAACCTGACTTAAAAACCTAAACCAGCCACAAACCAAACCACAACTCAGCCCTGAGCGGAGTGACCGTGACCAAACATGGGGACAGTATGGAACGGTTCCATTGGTACCATCCACAACTTTTCGCAGTGGAAACGGAAAAACAGTGAACTGAACTGCTCAGTGGAAGCTTTACTGTCCCCATGTTTGGTCCCCCCTCTGTTGGGGTACCTAGCACACAGATCTGGTACTAAAAGGTGGAGCTGTGAACACTGCAGTCTGATTGGTCAGTAGAGGACGGTTACTCTGCTCAGGGCTGAGTTGTGTCTGGTTTTGAGGCTCATGTAACCACTGTTCATACTGTGGAGAGTTTTATTAGTAAACTGTAACTATAAAATGAAAGGATGTTTGACTAAGAAAAAAATAACTTCATTCACTGGGCCGACTGCGGGCAACTTTTGAGGTGGAACATTTAGTTGTAATGTTGCTCAATGTATGTGGTGACAACGTTAACGCACCATAAATTTCACTGTGACAACTTTGACACACGCTTTTAGTAATAAGTGGATCTTCAAACATTTAAAAATGTAAATTAATTTTGACCAGGTTATGTGAACTGCATATATCCCAATCCTCACTTGGAGAGAAAAAAAGCGCAGCAGAGCGTCGTTCCTGTGGGCTCCAGCAGCACTAAACCCCTGAGCTTGCCTGAGAAGGACTAAATGCACAAAGCTGCTATTTTCAAATATCCCATGGAGAGAGACTCTCACTGCAGCCTGTTCTATTTAGTTCTGAAAATGTGGGCGTGCAGCTTCATTCTGTGGACGATAAACCAAGTGCAGACTCCCATCTGTGTCACCGCTGATGAGGAAATACAGCGAGTGCTGGACGGAGCAGTGAGTGACAACAACCCCGCCCACATTTAGGAGGACTGTTTGTGGTGGAAACGCTAAACAGGCCGAGGGTCAAGGTACTATAGGCCCGTTTCCACTGAAGAAGTTCCTGGTACTATTTGGGGGGCAGGAACTACTACAGGATCGTCCTCTCGTTTGGCCCTCTCAACCGCCGTGTCTCCACTGAGCGGAGTACGAGGAAGGTTCCTGTAAAGTTACCGGGCTCTGGATGTGACGTAATTGTTGCGCGACCGTTTTGACCGGGGCGACGTAGGAACGCCGTTAGCCGATAGCGGTGTCTGTAATAACTCACTAAATGGCCCGTGAAAAAAATATTTTTTCCAGCGGATGTCTTAGTTACAACATGATTGAGCTAACTGGAGTAGTTTCATGTCGTATCAACAACGGGAGGCTTTTAACAGATGATGTCCTGATGTTAGCTTTGCTGCTGCTGTTAGCTGATGCTTTCTAGACATCATGATTTCCCATAACTGAATAAATACCACACATAGCAACACAAAACTGCTTTGCTAGCTCAATCATGTTATAATTAAGATATCCGCTGGAAAGAATATTTTTTTCACGGGCCATTTACTGAGGTTTTTTACATGGTGGCAAAAGCTATATGAACGAGCTAACCCTCGTCTGCTGAGTTTTAAAAATGCCAGCTATTTTGTTGCTTTCTGTTGACATCACATCCCTCCTTGAGTATATCTAATCAGCACCAAGTAACCCCCAAGCCCCAGCCAGGACTCTCTCGGGGCCGTTCTGAGTACCTACCCCGAGGCAGGGACTTGTTTAACCCCTGTAAAAGTTCCGGAACTCTGTCCTTCTGGGGTGGTTCCTGCGGTGGAGACACGCACCAACGGCCCCGGCCCCGTAAAATTACCCCGAAGTTCCTGCGGTGGAAACGGGCCTCATGTCTGAAGGGTTACTGTTGGTTCCAAAGGTACTGTACCAGAAGTGTTTGGAGGAAACGGGGCTCAACAGAGGAGGGACCCAAAATGGGGATGGTACGGAAAGGTTCCATTCGTACCATCCATAACTTTTCACAGTGGAAACGGAAAAAAAGCGCACCAAAGTGAACTGCTCGGTGGAAACAGGGCTTTGGGCACAAAACATTGGAAAATGGGGTCCAGGTTGAAAATACCAAAGTTATCAGTTAGCAGGTGACATTTTTTATTGCACTTTATAATCAGTCTTTGTCCTGTCTAAATAAGTACTGTATGTAGGAACTGTATGTATAAACTTTTTTGTATCTTTTAATGACAGGCACTCTATATACAAGACAAATTTCCTTTGAGACAATAAAGTCTATCTCATCTTATTATTTAATCCACTTTGTGTGTAGCCTGCTGAATACCTTCACATCTTCCATGTTATTATTTTTATTACTTTTAAATCACTGTATTGCAATAGGGAAGTTTTTGTAAATTATCCTGTGGCATTAATATTTCTGATTAATTTTAACCACAATGAAGTGAAATTAATTCTCATTTTATAGCAGGACCCCCTGGAGCCACTGCATGGACCCCCCGGAGGTCCCCAGGCCCCACTTTGGAACACCGCATGTCTTTAATACCTTGCTTTGTGTCTGTGTGTGTAAACAGATGCGCCCCCTGCAGGCGGCCTTCCCCCACTGCTCCTCCTCCTCTTCCTATACTCCGCTCTCTGACTCCGCGGCTCCTCATTCACTAGAAGATGGCGGACTGCGCCCCACTATTAGATGAGGAACTCTCGTCCTTTGTCTTCAATTACCTGACAGAAAACTCCGGCAGCCAGGTAAGACTCGGGCCTCTATGGATGCACCGAACCTTGGGCTTTCCACCCCGGGGCGCGTCTTTGCACGTCGCCGGCCGTGGCGCACGCTACGCCCGGTTGATGCGAGGCTCTCGACCGGCTTGTCAGCAGCATCTCCCCGGCACAGCGCGACCCGGTGTCTCAGTCTGCTGTGTGCGTGTGTGCGTGTATGTGTGTGTGAATGTCTACTATGTCTGGCTTTCACGTGTTTTTGGAGGAAATGTCATCAGCCATGGGCAGTGGGAGAATTTGACGGATTAAAGCGAATAAATATTTCTGTGTCGGTGCTGGAAGCGGAGAGCAGCCGGCGTGCTGCTGCTCGGGAGGATTATTTGGTATGCAGAGGGGCGCTTTGGAAACTTTTGACGCATTCTTGAGGGAAGTTTTAATTTCAGTGCCGGAGACTTGGACACGTGGTGCGCCTCTGCGCGCATGGACTTAGCCTCAGGACTATTATGATGTTAACACATTATAATAGTGATCCAGTGGTTACAGGACTGCTTGGCTTTAAAACCAAAACGTGCAGAGATGAGACTTGTGTGTCTTTTTGTTGATGCATTATTCGGCTGCTGGGATGTTGTGTTTTATTTATTTTTCCTCTCAGAGTCGAAGCGGCTGTTTAATAAAGTGTCTCTCTGGGCACACACTGTAATACATCAGTGCTGTGTAATGTTATTTATCCACTCCATTATAAGCTGCTTGCCACTGCACCGTGAGCTTAACAGGGGATCTCTGCGTTGGATCCCTGCAGGCTGTGTCGGTGCGCTGTGAAGTTGAGCAACTCCCACGGATGATTCCTGTAATTTATTGTCAAATCGGTCAATCTGTCAGGCGATGTTGTGCAAGCAATAAGGATGCAGAGGAGACGGTGTGTTTGGGTCATCCGAGAAAGTTGCTGCAGTTGAACGTTTTCATAAGCGTTTGCGTAATCGTTAGGAAACGGTTACAAAACCTTCGTCTGGTTCACACGATTGTTTGCTGCGGCCAACCGACAAACAACGGCCGCTTTGATTGCATGTCTGCAGCGGTGATGATGACAGACAGGTTATTAACCCATGGTGTTGCCCGGGGGGTCGCGGATTAGGGATTTTGCACCGAATTTGAAGGAAGCGCCAAATCGCCAAACCGCGTTCGTAAATCCCTGCAATTTTGAGATTCCTTTGCTTATTGGCAATAATGTGCAGCATCTGAAAATAAATTGCTTTTTAAATGAATGGCTAGGTTATTTAATCGACATCGGGATACAGTCAACGCACCAAGCAGCAATTATTAAAACAATGTGTGAACTTTTAGAACTGGCTCTACTGCTAATCCCAGAATAATCTCCTGCTCGGGAGAGCCGCGGAGGGCGGTAGCGAGTGGTGCTCACCAATTATAGAAGTTGAGATTTCATCAAAATGAGATGATGTCCTGCACCTGAAATGTTTGCCGAATCTTTAAGGAGAAAGTATTCATCAACATTCAATCATTGATTGTAAAATTTGATGTATGTTTTGTTGCGTATATGGAAGGAACCACTAAATTAGCAGATTTTTGAGCGGGGTTTGGCGACAAATTCTCACAGGACAGATCAGAGCATATCAGGTCTAATCTCCATCTCCCTCCTGACTGTAGAGTCGCGCTTCCGAAATACGTAAACCCATATGTCAGAGGAATACATGACCCCCGGTGTTACTGCATCACAGTGTGTGACGTAAGATTGCGTCGTGGTGATTGTTATGATTGCACGGTCATTGGAAGGTGTGATGGGGGGGGGGGGGGTGCGTGTGTGTGTGTGTGTGTGTGTGTGTGGAGGGGGGATCTGTCACAGCTGATTGGCAGCTTAAGCAGGTTAATTCAGTGTCTGGTGGGATCCAGGGAGACGGTGGGCTATTTATAACGTGCAGCAGTGACATGTGCTGCCACATCACACACACACACACACACACGCACACACACACAGAGACAGATGTATCCAAGAGAGAAGAACTTGCGCCCCATGAGGAAAGAAATGCACCAAAACATTCCCAATATGAAAACACATTTAACTAGATAGTGACGTCAGTATGTGATGTATGACATCACTCAACCATAACACACCTATGATATGCATGCACGGACTTATTACACGCCTGCTGAGTTTATACATTGGCTTTCTTATACTTTCTTCTATCAGTATGTCCACTGGTTTCATCATGATATTCCACCAGGGTCTTGAGCCGCATCTATAATACAGTCGATGGTGGTGTTATCACATGACATGACCATAAGATCCTGCAGCGTGTCTGTGCCTAATCAATTCTGTGCATTAATATGCCTTTAAATCCTGATCATGTGGTGATCAAATGGTCGGGTAAACTCATGCTGTGCAGCCAAACATCGCTCAAACCTGCGGAACTTTATTCTGAATATTCATGGAGATCAAAAATCAGAATTAGAGAGTCAGATTCAGGTTTATTGTCATGCAGGTTTGCACATACAGGGAATGTACTTTGGTGTATTGATGCATAAACCCAATAAGAAGATATGGAATCAAAGCAAGTGCAAAAATCAAGAAACGTGAAACACTTATTATACTACTACTATGAAATATGAACGTTATTCAAGGGGGTCAAAAGTCACTTGCGGACCCGTGACCCACTTTGGAGCATGACCCACCAGTTGTGAACCACTGATCTGAGGAAGGAGCAGAGGAGTTTCCAAAGATACCAAATATGGCAGGTTGACTTTGGGGAAATGTGACGTTGACGTGGAAGATACCTAGAATATTTCCATTCGATGGAACAGTGCGGCCATAAATGTCTTGGGTTTGAGTGGAAACATCATATATCTTCAGGAAGGAGTTGGAACATGTTGATACAGAGTATATGTCTCCGATAGTGTCAGACAGTGAGCAGTAAGATGATTTCAGCAACGTTAAAGCTACAAACAGAATGAGAAAACTATACATGTCCTATGGCAAGGGTCGGCAACCTGCAGCTCACGAGCCTTGTTTAGTCAAAATTTTAATTTTGATTTATCATTGTTTTTGTAGTTCTAAAGTGATTCTTACATCTTCCAGTTGTATAAACGTGTGGCCTGTATGCTGAATAAAAGAAAGGTTTGAACATCTTGTCAACGATGTGAGTCATACGTCCACAGCCTGGCGCCTTTTCCTTAAATTTGCCAAATCTCAATAGCGAGGGCCCAGTTTGAGTCTCCTTAGTGAGGCTAGCTGCTGATTACAACTCCAAAAACGAAAATGTCTCGAAGGAAAATAGAGAACTTCATAGTGAGTGGACCAGGGCTGCCCCGACTAAGAATTTTCTGGTCGACCAATAGTCGTCATTATGGGCCATTAGTCGACTAGTCGCCCGCACGTTTACGATATTGATGTATTAAATGATATATTCAGGTGGTTTGAGTTGAAGGTGTGAGAAAGAATAGTATCAGTAACATTGTTAACACTGTGCTACATTACAGAGAAATACAAACCGTACTAATGAACCTTCATTAATATAGGCCTATATTTTATCTCCAAGTGCACGTCACACACTGAGCGAGCCGCCTGTTAATGACGCTGTGGGCTAATGGGCATGTAGCTACTTCCATGTTTCAGATGATACGGCATGTTTGTAGTCGACCAATGAAGATGAGTTTACATATCACCTTGGGTTCGTCCTTCACCTTCTCAAAATGATCCCACACTTTGGATTTCCTGCCCGACATGTTATTAACTAGCCTGTGGAATAACTGCAGGTACCAGCCCTGGAAATGAACCTGACTCCTGTCTGACTGCTGAGCGTGGACACTTCCTGTGTCTGTCCTTTCAAAGTAAAGTCCCACACAGTCCAGTCATATAGGTTTGATTTTATTTTAACAAGTCGCAGCTCCTGATAGAGTTTCATATTTGTTTTATGATAAAATCTTGTTGACTGTCAGGGGGCAGCCCTAGAGTCGACAGATTTGTTCGTTTTCACCATTAAAGCAGCAAAGTTTCGACCTATTAGGAACATTTATAGGCTAATGTAGATTGATCAGATTGTGTTGCCATCACGCTAAGGCACAGATATGAATTGCGGCTCCAGAAAATGTCTCTTTTAATAGTAAAGGTTGCCGACCCCTGTCCTATTGTAACATGCATCTTCTTATATTTACTGTAACATCTTTGCAGGTCTTTCTTCTTGCTGCAAAATCCTTGAGTTACACACATGAGGGAGAAACCTGACCACAGAAGGAAGAACCAAACTGTATCACAACTTAAGTTCTTTCTTCAGGTGCAGTCCGATAAGGTTATCTATTCTACAAACGCAGCGTTAATATGTTAATATTTACTCAGGGTTATTAGGGCTGCCCGGTGGCTTTCCTCTAGTCCCTCTCTATCTCTCCAGCCCTCTTTCCCTCAGTGTGTGTCTGTGCAGTCGCCCCTGCCGGCTGGTTATTGTAATACTACTCTATCCTCGTGACTGGAGTTACAGAACAGGGTTGCTGCAGTCATGTGAGTTGTAGTGGAGGGAGGGAGGGAGGGAGAGAGGGAGGCGTTAGTCGTGACGTAGACGAGTGACAGGCAGTCCCTCCCCCCTCCTCCTCCAAACATGTGACTGCTTCCTCCTCTCTGTGAGTGTGTGTGTGTGTTGAACAGTCTACCACTCTGTCGCTCTCACATACATACAGTAGGCTACACATGCTGACTGTAATTTCTCTCCCACACGCTCTTAATCTGGCCTCTTTCTATCGTCCTGTGTTTCAGGAAGATAGAAATGAAGCAGGTTTATTGCATGTGGAATGTGCCTAACTTTTGGAAACGAGAGCGGTCCCGATTTTTAAAAATTGTCTGCTTTCTATGTGCACTAATGACGAGAAAACCTTGACCCAATAATTGAGATATCAGGACTGATCGAATGACAGATCTGTAACCTGTCACTGTGGCTCAGTGTTTACATCAAAGCTGAATTTCCTTCGTCATGTGCAGAACTGTACGTGCCTCTGTGGAGAGGATGGTGGTGGATGTGATGTTATTCTAAGTCAACAACAACATATTTGGTTTTGGAAACGTTCGCTTTCAGAATCACTTCACACCGCTGTGCAAGATCATTGACCACAGGCTCATGTGACGCCTCATCGATCAGCCGAAGCTTGGCTCTTGTATACCAATACACTGCGCTCCAAAACAAATGTGTGGTTTGCAGTAGTGCACGTCATCAGTGTGTGGTGCGTGTTTTCAGCACGTAGTTTCATACACTGCTGATACCAAAGCCCAATTTGTGGTCAGAGACAATATTCGGTGTGATAAGGGACAGTGCCACGTTCGTTCTGACTGGGCTGAAGTCTTGAAATCTGGTATGAACGCTTTGGGAAAGTTTCTGACTGGACAACTTTGACTATTGAGAAAAGCGGGGGTTTTGAAATATAAGGAAAAATGCTATGATGTGTATTTAATGTCCTCCATATGAAGTATTTATGTCGTGCATATCCTTGGTATTCAATGCTGTGCTCCTTGTACTATATTTAGTCTTTCGGCACATGGGACTACTGTGTTTTGCAAAACTGTAATGGCATGTATACAGAAAACAGTCGTCCCATGTGCCCAAAGACTAGATAATAATAATAAAAACTCAATTTTCAGCCAAACAGTTTGACCGAATTTGAACATTTCTTTAGATCTGTGTTTAGGCAAACCCAGAGAACACTTGAACCAGTTCAAAATATCACTTGCAGGGGAAAATGGGTTGATGTAACCCAGTTGTCAGAACAAAGTGTGGCATTGTACGTTTATGCAAACCACGAATGTGTTATATTTATATGTTTCATACGTATCATATCAAGGATTCTAATGTGACGTAGTATATGAGCCGATATGAGACAGCTGCTGAGCTGCAGACCACTGTTTGAGGCCAAGAAACAACAACATCACTTGTTTTTGGCGACCCTTTGCGGCATTTCCCAGTGACATCTGTGGCACCCCGTGTGGGATTTTTTTCAATGACACATTGCAGCATTTTCCAGTGGCGTTTGAGCCTCGTGAGCAGCTGAACCTGGGTGTTTTTCACCAATGTGTCCCTGCTTTTCCAACAGCTTTTGTGCCACCCAACATTGTTGTTTAAAGCCAAAACATGATTTTTCATAACATAACCAAGTGTTGTTTGTACCTAAACATATCCACACCTTCACCACAGCCTTGTTGAGAAACACAAAGTTGTCGTGGTGAAGAGGGAGCTGAGCCAGAAGGCAAAGATTTCGATTTACTGGTCCATCTACATCCCAACCCTCACCTATGGTCATGAGCTCTGGGTAGTGACTGAAAGAATGAGATCGTGGATACAAGCGTCCGAAATGAGTTTCCTCCGAAGGGTGTCTGGGCTCAGCCTTAGAGATAGGGTGAGGAGCTTGGACATCTGGAGGGAGCTCGAAGTAGAGCTGCTGCTCCTTCGCATCGAAAGGGGCTAGTTGAGGTGGTTCGGGCATCTGATCAGGATCCTCCTGGGCGCCTCCCATTAGAGGTGTTCCAGGTATGTCCAACTGGTAGGAGGCCCTGGGGCAGACCCAGAACATGCTGGAGGGATTATATATCTCGTTGGGCATGGATGCAAAGTATCCCTGGGTTGCAGAAACTTACAATGAGAACATGTTTACTGGCGACTGGGTTGATAATGTAGTTTCACAGTACAGCTTATTGAGAAAAAAGCTGAGAATCAAATTCAGGCAGATGGATTATTGGTGAAATGAATCCCCCTTTCCTTTAAAAAAAAACAGCAGAGCAGGAAACCATGTCTTTGTCATTTATTTGAGACAGTTAAGTCTGGTAGATTGTACCATAGTCATAGTCAGCTGTTCTCAGATCAGCAGAGAGCCCTAAAGCTCATATTTCAGTTTTAAAAGAAACCTAAAAGGCGTCCGTCTCCAGCTATGACTCGACCTATTGAATGGTTGTTTCAGAGTTCAGGTGGACTCCCAGACCTGTTTCAATGCTAATCATTGACCGAGTGTTTAGAGCCGGTCTGCGTCTATGCAGGGGATTGACTCAGGCCAATGTAACTTAACGTCGGTCACCACATCCTGCTGTAACAGGACACAACCAGCCACAGGCCCCAGGCCTGTAAAATATTAGCCGGGGCTCGTCAGTTACTCTGCTGTGCCTCTCCGTGTGGCAGTTAAGCAACCTCGCTCTCGTAAAATTTAAATTTAAGCACACGTGTTGGTGTCCTGTGAGACAATGTGGAGTCCTGCAGTTGGAAAGCACATATTTACCTTTCGGATCAGAATACAGTGCAACAAACATAAACTGCATGTGCTTTAAAATCACGTGTGGCTGTTTTTGTCAAGTTTGTTTTTAAGCTTTGCTCAGGTCTGGAAGTCAAGTAAAAATAGCTGCACTAGTTTCCTCACACGGAGGGTCATAAAAGTTTCATACAAATGTGCATCCAGGTTATCCTGCTGCACTGCTGCACTGTACGAATGTTGTCAGCATCGAAAAACAAATAGCTGATGAAGCCACTGCATCATGTGGGATTAAAAACAATTGGTTTCTGTTCAGTCTCGATCACAACAATCACCTGCAGCTCCGCACACCCATTAAATTAACACTTAATTGGAGGGGTGTGATAAAGAAGAGAGAAGGCCCAGCCTGAGAGAAACAGGATGTGAGCTTAAGATCAAAATAGATCAGTAATTGAAAAACTTTGGAAATACTTTTCAAGAACACATTGTTCCCAGACATCAACAAATTACTCATCACTTCCATGTTTGCCTCCGCAGTGCCCCGAGTTACATGCCATTATCGAGTAAACTAATTAGCTCTAGAGTGTTTGAAACGTTAATTGCGTCTCTGAAACGATGCCTACACGCACCGAATGGAAAACTTAATAAAGCTTAAAGCCATTACGGTGCTGCTGTGTAGCCCTATAGAGCCTCGTACTGTCAGTCAGCACTTTACCCTATAATCATGATGCCTCTGTGTGTGTGTGTGTGCGTGCGTGCGTGCGTGCGTGCGTGCGAGCAGCAGGCGGTCAGCTCTCATCCGTGCCTATCAGGTGATCCTATCCCATTTCGAATCAGAAGTCACACAGCCCCTTACTGACCACACTTAGCTCAGTAGTGTGATGCTGCAGGGACAGACGGACACCACTGTCAAGTCTTTAAAGCTTTTCGTCAACACTTATTAAATGAAACTCTCATCTCTTGCTGTTAAAGTCAGTAATTTCCGCATAATTTTCATTTTAATCCATCTTTTCTGCTCTCTGTGGCTAATTGATGTAACAATCATGATTCAAACCACAGTTTAGGACATTTTGTGAAAGCTTTTTGATTTGATTTACTCTTCGTCCCACACAGAAAGTTGTACTTTATTTTCCTTTTTGGTTACATTAAAGAAACAGTGTGAAGGATTCAGTGATTCAGTAACAGTTAGGTTCGTATTCCTTCAGGGTGCTTTCAGACCTAGAGTGGTTTCCTTTGGTCTGAATCAGGGACTCATGTTGTTCCAAAGTTGTATAATTGCCTAGAGTTGGTTCGTGTTCTCACGGCAGCATTTACAAGAGGACCAGATCAAATGCCTTGTGTGAGAAAGCCGCTCTTGATTGGTCAGAATTTCCATGTGGGAAAAATCCAGGAAGTAAAGCAAACGTTGAAGAAGAGTACATTTGCAAGATAAATGTGACACTTTCTAATGTCACAATGGAGGGACAACTACGCAGGTTGATTTTAGCGCTGCTCATCGTGGACTATATTGCTGTCATTGTTCATTTTAGTCAAAGCATACAGTTTGAAAACGAGGCGCGGCTCCAACTAGAAAACAATGTTTTGATGCATTGGATGTGCTGAATGTGCATATTAAGGCAGTACAGGAGGAGGTGCACATTAATAATCCTCCAGGACTGTAACATGCTCATGTTTAACCCAAACAATGTGTCATGTGACTGCAGTTGCTTCACATCCAGGTCGGAACACCTTCTCACCACAAACCAACTGCACCAGAGTTCGTTTGTAACCAGACTGAGACCACGTCTTCAAGAAGGTCTCAGCCCGGTTGTTTTGGTGCACACCTGAGTGTGATTGCTGTGTTCACACCTGCACGAACGAACCGCACTGAGGGGGCAAACAAAATTGAGTTCAATTGAACTGAACCAAACAGGTCAGGTGTGACAGCACCCTTAGTGTTCATGGTTCAGGTTTTTATCAGGAGCTGAATTTTTAAACTAGGTTAGGTATGATGTCAATTTGACACAGAAGTATTAATTCCGCTGAAGTACCTCATCCAACTCCACTTTAAAAGAATCTGAACTGTCCCTTTAACAAAAGAAAAGACAGATGAGAAGTGATGTAGAAAAATCTGCACAAACTTAATCAACAAAATAAAATGCCTTTTGATTGACATGTCATCTGTGAAGTACAGTGCACAATCATCAGCATAATGAAAACCAAAGACAGAGGTAAAAACACATGAAGAAAGGGTGCATTGCTCCTTTAAATTTAGTATTAAGGCCTCTGTAAAAACCTGGCTGGCGTGATGGTGAGGCAAAAGTGGGTGGCAATAGAGATGTTAATGATATCATGTATCTTCCATCATTGATATTTGTTTGAATCAAACAGTAATGATCACTCATCAGTGTGATTTACATGGTTTATATATACACCAGCCCTATAATGCATCTATACTTAGCCTGGAAGCAGGTCGGCGCTTCACTTTCTCGATGGGTCCCAATAAATCCGATTTAAATTGGACAGTGACAGTGAAGAGTGAAGGGTCCAGACAGCCAAGTAGGCAGGCAGACAGACAGGTGTATAAATAACAAGGCTTTGAAGTTCCACCAGAGAGTGATGGATACAGGTGTTATTGGCAGTGACTGGGATTTGCTCCGTGCCAGGGACAGACAGATAGACTCTCTTCAGCTGCATTTTATGTTTTCTTCTCTGTCCGCTGATTTTGTTGTGACTGTCCTCTGCTTTCTTCTTCTTTTTTTCCACTCTGTTCTGTGTCATTATCTTTCTCTCTCTGAGTCTCTGCTGTCTGTCTGAGTCGTGATGTGCAGTGCTGCAGTGCACTGTGTTCAGCTTGCAGCCCTGCAGTGACTCACCTGTCCCTTCTGTCACTATGTACCAGACACACACTTGAGCTCAGCACTTGCACATGCACACACATGCGTGCATATACAGTATCTTGTGCAGTATGACTGGAAATATGCTTAAAATGCTCATATAAGCTGCAGTGTGATCAAACCTCAGGCATGTATCTGGTGCTGTTGAGCGAATCACAGTGAGAATACTATAGATCACTAATACTGCAGCCTACAGTGAGCAGGTCAGAGTTCAGCAGGTCAAGGCATTGTGTTAATAAAGAGGGAAAAATGTTCCCCCGACAGTAATCTGACAGAGGAAGACACAGGAACCCAGCCGCCAGAAGAATGTTTGCATTGTACAGTTCAGCAAACCATGGATCCATAAACCTGCATGTTATTATGCATTATGTGGTTAACGTGTAGTTAGGTTAAGGCACCAAAACTTGCATGTTTTGGCTTAAAATACCTGGTTTGGGGACACAATCTCCATTGGAAAAGCAGTGATATCTCAGTAAAACACAACTGCTTTTCATGGGACAATCTGTGCTATAAAAGCAGCGATATCTCGGTAAAGCTCAACTGCCTTTTTCTGCACAATCTCTGCTGGAAAAGCAGCAGTGTCTTGCTAGAAAAACGCCTTCTGTGTCACTACCCCTGCAGGAAATGCAGCAGTGTCTCGGTAAAACACAACTTCATTTTTGTGTGCTGGAAAAGCAGTGATGTCTTTGTAAGAAACACTCTCTGTGACACTATCTCAGCAGGAAACTCAGCAACTTTTTGTAGCACTATTCATGCGGGAAAAACCGCTACTGGTTGCTACAAAACACCCCTGTTTGGTGCCTTAAAAGTGGCTGGAAACACAGCAATGACTGGCTAAATCACAGTCGGTTTTGTTGTGTGGTGGTCTTGAGCAGTGGTCTGCAGCTTGGCAGGCGTCTCGTCTTGGTGACAATCCGTCCACCATCACGTTTCACCTCACGATGACAGAGTCTGCTCATGTACTATATTTTGCTACCTTGATATGATAGGTATGAAATTTGCAAGTGTAATGTATTTGTGGTTTCCCGAAACATACAATGCTGCCATCATCTGATGACAGGGCTGGATAGGGAAGCATAAGGAGGATTGTTTTGAAGTCTGTTTGTATGTGTCCCTCTGTTTCCTCTGTGCCAAGATGGCAAAGTGTCACATCAGTAAATCAGATACAGCTTTGCACTTTGATTGTCGCTAACACTCACTCTGGTTCGGGTTAAGGAAACCTGGCTGATCACTGGTGGTTACTGTGGTGTGCCACCAAGGTGCCCGGCAGATATGTCAGTGTAGTTAACTACACATGTGTGTTTACGTGTGGTCGATCCTCATTGTGTGTGTGTGCGTCAGAGTAGGGTGCTGGGAATATGGCTGCTTCCTCCCAAATCCCTCCGAGGTTCATCAGGCATCCGGCTTAGATGCTGACCTCCCCTCCCGCGGGCCTGTGTTAATGTGTGTGCGCCTGTGACTGAGGATCACAAACTGTGTGTGTGTGTGTTTCCGTGTGTCACATATTTGAACGTGCTGTTGCTATCTAACATGCTAGCAGAGGCAGGTTAGGGGTCTTTCAATAATTAATTGCGTGGTGATTCGTCAGCTGCTCACTCAGGTCTGCTTGGCATGACAGGCTACAGCTCACACTCACACACACACTCTCACACTCACATTTGGGCTGCAGGAGTCTGGATTAAACAGGAATCATGATTTTCTGCCTCAGAATTGAGATTATAATTATCTCCCACCATTCTTCGTGCCTCTGTAATCTGCTTGCTCTCTGAGATCTCCTCTGGTTTGCTGATGTAATGCGTCAGGCTCCTGTCATTAATGTTAGCGCCTTCTGTTTTCATAGCCTTGTTAATTTCATCATCACCTGGAATATCAGGTAGTTGTATATATCTGTGCCACGCTGACAGAGTGACCCCCTTTTATGGACCACCATGTCAAAACTGTGAATATATTTTCCTGTACCTCATCACCTGCGACATCTCCTTGATTCTGACTCATCTTCCTCCAAAGCTTTCGCTGTCATCGTGTTACTCCTCTGTATCTTTTTCCTCTCATGGTGTAACATAGTCTTGTCATTTGTTGATGCAACTCAAGTGTAATTAAAAGCTCTGGATGTGATGCATCACATGTCCCTGCTGAATGCAAATATGGCAGAATCAATTTCACTGAGATTGTTTGGAGATATGAATCCAAATTGCTGTTTTAACATGATTAATTGTGCAGCTCGTGTGTGCAGGGTAGAACGTGACCGAAGATACGATGCAGATTCATTAAGTGCTCGCCACCAGTTGTGGAACATAATTATCACTGCGATGGATCAATTGATTTTCATCATGATAGTTTGTTATTTACATTTTCTGCTTTAATCAGCTTTACCGTAAAACTCCCCTACAGGACACAGTAAGGCTGAAGCAGAACTAACCTTAAGCTTAACCCGGGGATAAACGGGCAGAAGTACACAGTACTTCATCAGATACCACTAGCACGGCAATATCAGACTAAACCAGATCCTTGTTTCTGCTTCTTTGTACATGAAAGATTGTAATGTCTTATTCTGCATCACAGAACCAAGGACTTAGTTTGATCTTGTTGTTTTAAAGGTAAACGTTTGTATTTTTCAACCTGGACACGTTTGCCATGTTTTTGTGTCTGAAGTCCAGTTCAGACCAAAGATTCATGAGAAAAGTTGCAACGGCGTGAACTGGTCGGTCTGAGCTGGACTCTGACCAGGCTCAGATTGTGTCTGACGAAGGATCCCTACAGAGAAAACCTTGCTTGATCCGATCTGTTTCGTATTGTCCTTGTGCAACATCTTGCAAGACTAGAAGTCCACTAAAGGTGCTTGTTTTTGCCACTGACAGGCTCAAATTTTTGATATGGGTATCTGAAAAAGAGTTTTCATCACCTTTTTCTTGATCCAGTCTGTTTGATATTGTCTCTCTACAACAACTCAACTCGCAAGACTGCAGAAGAAGACTTGGTTTGACACAATGACAAACAGACTGGACACTTATAATAACAATCTGAGCCTGTCAGTGGCAAAAACAAGCACTTTTAGTGGACTTCAAGTCTTGTGAGCTAAGTTGTTACAGGACAACAATAACAAACAGGCAGGATCAAGTGAGAGGTAAAGATAAACTTTGATTTGGTCAGTAGGGATCCTTTCCATAAAGCTGTCAGACACCTATAACGCCAATCTGAGCCTGTCAGTGGCAAAAACAACCACTTTTAGTGGACTTTAAGTCTTGTGAGCTGAGTTGTTGCAGGACAACAATAACAAACAGACCGGATCAGGTGAGAGGTAAAGGTGAAGGGAACCTTTCCATAATGTGGTCAGACACCTATAACACCAATCTGAGCCTGTCAGTGGCAAAAACAAGCACTTTTAGTGTATCTATATGACAGTATGCTATTGCCTCATGTGGGTACTTTGCAGCCTGTGTCACAGCCACCAGCTGCAGTGCTCTCTCTCAATACTGGAACAATTTTAAGCTTATGATTCATTTTATTTTACAGTTTATTAATATTAAATCTGACTGACTAATCTGACTCTCCAGAGTAACTCTGAAATAAATGCCTGCAGCTCAGGGGAACAGGAGGAGTCAGAGGTCACCGTGTCAACAAAAGAAACTGCTCTCAGATCAGGGCAAGGACAGGACAGGTCTTTATAGACTGGGAACTGCCGCAGAATCCCTAAATCCAGTTTGCATCCACTCTTGCATGCACACTGCAGGATTTTCCGAACACGTCTCTTTCCCCTGAGGTAGAGCAGCAGAGGAGCACTCAACCGTGCGAAGTGTCCAACACGCACAAAGGCTTCATTGCGTGTGTTACAATGAGAGGCAGAGAGCACAGATATGGTGAGAGGAAGAAATGAGGAAAAAAAAAAACGAACACCAAAAGAGACACCAGTGAGCAAGCGACTTATTAGGTATTCATCGTCTGCCTTTTGCCGTCTTAATTTATATGAAAATCTATTCTGTTCATCACCGTGTTCCAGGTTGTTGCCGCCATGACTCAAACCAGAGTGGGATGTGAGGATGTAAATTTCTCCTCCATCTCATCTCTATCTCCAGGCGAAAGTTTTAATACAGATAATATACTTTACAGTCAGTGCTGTGATTCACTGTTATCACCGCTCATCATATTTTCATCCTGCTTTGCCTTGTTTTTTATGCTTCTTATCTTTATACCACATTCAGACACTCAGCAGACCACAGAGAATTTATCATTTTGGTTATTTATTGTTAAATCATCATTTACATACTGTTTAACCTTTGTGGCTCAGTGGCGACGAGCAGGTTCAGCATCTTGCCTGTGTCATTTGGATAAATGACTGTGTTCGCTGCTGTTGGCTTTACACGTAGAACTTTGGCTGGTTTGGAAATGTTTCTATAACAAAGACCACGTGGGGCAAGGTAGCACTAATCCAGGTGTCTGGGTCTTTGCCTTGTGCTCAAGGGGGACTTGGAGGCAACAAGGTGCATACACAATGCGTAGTTGGCAGGAAGTGGGGCCCAACAGAAGCCCAAAACACAAAGATTTAGAAAGAAAGATATTTTATCAATCAGTACATGAATATTGGCATATCCCTCGTACACACACCACACACATGCACATTCAGAAGGGAGGGTCAGCCATGTTACGGCGCCACTGGAGTAGTTTTGGAGGGTCAGTGCCTTGCCGCCAGTCCACATTCCATACTCGGTCTGTGCAAGGACCTGAATCGGTGACCCTCTGGTTCCCAAGCAAAGTTCCCACAAACTGAGCGGCTGCTGCACCAGAAAATGTTTGCTCTGCACCCCCTAAGGCCAGAGATATACTTCTTTAACTACTACAACGGTTCATGTGTGCGTGATGGCTGCCACGGGTTTCCTGCATCTGTTTGAAGCGTGCACATACTCAGAAATCAGACGTTAGCCTAGACACATCACTGTTCACACCTGTGTCTATCCTGTGTCTCCAGTTGACGACTTGGATTTCGTTACTACCCAAGTCACTTACACTAGACAGTCGAAGGGCCCCACACAGAGTTATTACGTCCACACTCTTGCTAGCTAGAGCCAATCATGTTGGCTTATGTTTCTGTACAGCTGTAGCTAGCAGAATCCAACGTGTCTCCTTCCATAGGGCAAAACGTTGAATGGTCAGGCGACACTTCGTGCTACTTGTCGTCAAATGGGCAAGTTATTGAGCGTTTTTGACCTATTGTACGACTATGAGTTCGATTTATATTAGCTTTTTTCATTCTTAATGTATCAGCATTCATATGCAGACATCTGTTTATGGAGATTAGCCAAAATGACCGGCGCAAGCAAGAAGTAGTCTTTGCTCAGATATCCACTGGGTACGCTGGATCAGCCTGAAATATTGGCCCTCACCACCAGAGGCTTTATTGTCGTCAGCTGATGGGTTGCGAGATTGTAGAGCTTTAGCTTGCTGTCACCAAAACAACTACCACACCCTACTTTGATGACGTAGTCCTTGTCGGGGACACATCAGCATCTATATACACTATAATGGAGATGTGGTCAAATGCGTCCCTGACCACCTCTGCAAGTTTCACTGATCGGATCTTGATGTGTCTCGTGATGGTTACACTTGTTTTTAGCGCTGTTCAGTTGTTATTGTCTCACCCAAGATGCATGATGAAGGGACCTTTTACATACCATTTATGGTGCCACTTCTTCTCAGAATCGACGATGTAGTAACCTCCTCAAGTGTCGCCATGTTTATGGTTTATGACATGCAAATCCCGAAACTCTTTACGGAGTACCCTCTCTGGTGTGCCCTCTTGTGGAATCCCCCAATAACACACGTAGAACACAAGAAAGTATGTGAACTGTTACGTTGACGACACAGGTGGTCGTCTACCCAAGTTTATCTCCAGCCCAACATGATAATCAGATCATGTTCTGTGGCTTTCTCTTTTACCTCACTGTGTTGTGTTTGTCCTATAATCAGCACACTTTGGATGTCTCTGTGTAAATACTCTCACTCAGGTTTTCTTTGCTTCAAAAATCAACATATTGACTGTTTTATCTTGAGTTTTTGCTTCAGAGGATCAATAAAGTGCTCTTGTGTTGTGTTGTATTAAGACTCTTCATTCCTCTTGGCATGTTAGATGACATGCAGAGGCACAGCATGAGTGTGCGTGTGTATATATAATGTGTTCACAGCAGAGGATTGATGCTTGTGTACATCCTTTAATTGAATTCCTCCTCACGTCGCGGCTGTTTTTCTTTTTATCCTGGCACATAAGTTGCACATGTGTGTACATGTGCAGATGTGTGTGTGCCATCTGTCCTTAGCTAACCTTTACTGGCAATTTGTATTCATCACAGGGACCCTGCTGCTATATTGATAGTGTCAACATGAGCGTGAGGCTGTTTGCCATTCCCTGCACATACACGCACCAGCGTGCGCATGCACACACACGCAGCAGCTGCAACACCTGGGGGAGATAGGAAGAGGTTGAAGGAGAGGGAATCCAATCTCGCCCAGCAGCTCAGGGCTTTGTAGGGAAGCATGTGCAGGCCCAGCGGTCGCCGAGCGAGCTGGCTGCCCTATTTCTTTAAAGCTCTCCTCCTCCGTTACCTGATTTATCATGGGGGCAGCCGCCAGGGAAATGTCTTATTTTAAAGCAGAGAGAGCGTACCGAGGGCTGTGTCTCTTTCTAAAATCTGTCGAGATGAGAGGCAGATGAGATGAGAGGGATGCTGATAGCACAGCGACATGTCAGCGCTGCTCAGAGCCTGATGTTAGCCTTCTCTTCACATCTGTACAGGAGGTGGCATTTGAAGCATAGAGGAGATCATGGAAGAGGGAGGGGTGGGATGTTGGGAATCTGAGGATTGCACAGTGCATTACGGCAGCAATCCCTTCTGTTTTAAAGGGAATTATACATCTGTATTTCTGCTAAAATAACATCATTAAAATCATTTGAAATTGATTGCATGTTTGGAAAAGCTGGATCTTGATAGCGACTCAGTGTTTTACAAATTGTGTCTCTAACAAGGGGTTGACACTTCAAAAACAGGAGCTTTTATGAAGCTTATGATTACATTTGTAGAAATATTGAAGCTCCTTTAAATAGGGTTTATATTAAAGCTGAGCAATAATGCTTTGATGTTGCTCACAGCTGTACAAAGTGAGATTTGAACTTAACTACCACTATAAAAAGACCTTTCTCACGGTCTACTACAGTTAAGAAATTGGACTTTGACTCTTTCTGCTGTTGTTAAAATTGAGACTTTGACGCTGTGCGACAGTGTAATAAAACCCAGGAGATGAATGAGAGTAGTGCGAGGGCCGCCGGAGGTGTAAATGCTGCTCCAATATTGGTTTGGGCTCCGTCACAGCCCACAATGTAGGTCCCTCTCCCTCTCTCCTTGACATTGTGCCAGTGTTTTGGCTGGGGCTCGGCCCGACTTAGCCGGCAGACAGATCGAGTTGTAAAGATGTCTGGACCATGGATGGGCAAGCACCCAACTGCACAAACACATCATCACTCCTGCGACACCGACACTATAGCCTGCTGGACCCAAGAGGGGACACACACACTGCTGGTCTACCAGCCTAAATGTATATACCAGTATATATCTTCCCTCCCAGTAATCCACTGGTCCAGCAGGATTATTGTGTGTGATTACGACTCATGCTGCTCAAGGTTAGGGATTACACGGTGCATTCATGGGTAATGCAGAGTTTCAGAACACTTCCTCTGCTGGACTTAAAGCAGTAATGCAGCAGCAGGGACGTGAACTTGTCCTCTGCTGGTAGTCGCACTACACCCATACATGTATTCGTTGTGCAAGTGGCAGCATCAGCAGTAATAGTTGCAAAAATGATTGCAGTAAGAAGCAGTAGTGGTAGGACTGCTCATGCAGGTGCTGTGAGTAGCAGCAGCAGCAGCAGAACTGTAGTAGTGATAGTAGTAGTTTGGTTTCCACTTGAGTCGTGGGAGCAGCTGTTGAAGTAGTGTTAGTAGAAGCAGAAGTAGAATTAATTATAGTGGTGGTTGTTGTGGTATTGGTTGTAGTAGTAGCAGCAGCTGTAGGAATATTCATCCCAGTCACCAGAAGAAAATGTTGGCATGGTATGTTTCTGCAAACCACAAATATTTTTTAATGACCCATCACTGTGTTTCAAGCAGCTCTTTAGCCCCCAAAAGTGGGTGTGTTGTAGCGACCTGTGGAAGTTTTTCTAGCTGATTTTTAGCCCCCAAATGTGGGTGTTTTCGAGGGAACAGTGGCTGTGTTTTCCCTAAATGTGGGGTTTTTTTTAATGACCTGCAACTGTTTTTCCAGCAGCTTTTTAGTCCCCAAACATGGGCGTTTTTTAGCGACCTATCACTGTTTTTCCAGCTGCTCTTTGGCCCCCAAATATGGGTGCATTTTAGTGACCCTTTGCTGTATTTCCAGCAGCTTTTAAGCCTCCATACATGAGCGTTTTATAGAAACACATGGCTGTTTTTTCAGTGTTCTAGCCCCCCTAAAAAAGGTGTTTTTAGCAACCTGTCACTGTTTTCCAGCAGCTTTTTAGCCCCCAAACATGGGTGTGTTTTAGTGATCACTAGCTGTTTTTCCAGCTGCTCTTTGGCCCCCAAATATGGGTGTGTTTTAGTGACCCATGGCTGTTTTTCCGGCAACTCTTTAGCCCACAAACATGGGCGTGTTTTTTAGCAACCCCTCACTGTTTTTCCAGCTGCTCTTTGGCCCCCAAATGTGGGTGTGTTTTAGTGATTCGTAGCTGTTTTTCCAGCAGTTTATTAACCCCCAAACATGGGCGTTTTTTAGCGACCTGTCACTGTTTTACAGCAGCTTTTTGGCCCCCACACATAGGTGCATTTTAGCGTCCCTTGACTGTTTTTCCAGCAGCTTTTAAGCCTCCATACATGAGTGTTTTATAGAAACACATGGATGTTGTTGCAGTGTTCTAGCCCCCCTAAAAAAGGTGTTTTTAGCAACCTGTCACTGTTTTTCCAGCAGCTTTTTAGCCCCCAAACGTTGGTGTGTTGTAGCCACCTGTCACTGTTATTCCAGCAGCTCTTTGGCCCCCAAATGTGGGTGCATTTTAGCGACCCTTGACTGTTTTTCCAGCAGCTTTTTAGCCTCCATACATGGGTGTTTTATAGAAACACGTAGCTGTTTTTTCAGTGTTCTAGCCCCCCCCCAAAAAGGTATTTTTAGCAACCTGTCGCTGGGTTTCCAGCAGCTTTTCAGGCCCCAAACATGGGTGTGTTGTAGTGACCTGTGGCTGTTCTTCCAGTTGAGACAGTGCCCCCACAACTGGTTATTTTAGGCCAAAACATAATCTTTTCCTTACCATAACCAGGTGGCTTATGTGCCTAAACCAAACCACACATTAACGGCAACATTGTTGAAACGCATAACATCCATGGTTTGCAGAAACACACAATGCCACATTTTTTTCTGGCCATTGGATTGGAATATATGACCTGCTGTAGTAAGATGGTAGTTATTGTTTTAAAGGCCACTTTAGTAGTAGTAGTGATAGCCTTGTGATTTTAAAGGCAGTAGCAGCAGTGGGAGGTGTTGGAGTAGCACTAGCAGAGGTAGTAGTAGTCCTGTACCACTAGTAGAAGTGGGGGGAGTGGCAGTAGTAGTAGCAGAGGTAATTATCACCATGTGACTGTTAAGCAGGTCTGTTTATAGACTAAACACAACGACGGTTGGTTTATCTCTATTGTAGCCTATACTATGGCACCCTCCTCTGTGTGTGTGTGTGTGTGTGGGTTGGTTCATGTGTGTGTGTATGTGGGTTCTCAAGGGCACTGGTGTAAATGAGAGGAAAGGTTAAAGGAAATTTCCATGGCATGGTGTACGGGAGCATGAGTACAAGAGGACACACACACACACACACACACACACACACACATACACACAGATGCCAGCATGGCATATAGCTGTGGCAACCAGGTGCCAGGGGAAGACAAGCACAGACTGGTGTGAACTTGCACTTTTACAAACAAACACGCTTGTGTAGCAACTAGCAGCGGTTATCTCAAAACACAGCCTATCACATTCAGTACACTTTTATTTGATATGGTTCAATGCAGCACACACACACACACACTGAGCATCTTTCCTCTTCCATTACTCTCCTTTAATAGCTATTTGTTGTTATTTTTAGATGTTGCTTCCTCAGATAAAAGCCACATTAATGTTTGCGTGGTTGTTCATTTGTGTGTGTGTGCCACTGCAGGAAGTGTGTGTGTTATAAATAGGCTTCTTGGCACAGACCTGCACTGTCACATCACACACATTTAACTTGTGTGTGACCTCAGGTTCAGTCGTTATTACTATAAGGTGTCCGTGTGGGTTTAGATAGTCTTGGCACTCAATCACGGCTGGAACCACTGGCGCTGATTCTGTCCCCTACAAAATAAAAGACTATCAATTAAAAGCCCGACACTAACTTAGTAACCGCCGATTAATATAATAACTCACCAGAATTTAATAAATTGCCTCTCTGTAGGAGTCCAAAATGCAATAACCTTGATATTGTGAGATATTCTCCTGATAATGTGATGTAATTTCACTGATAATTCATAATGATAAACACATTAGGGTGGAGCTGGTTCGTAGCGAAGGGCTCCAGCGCCTCTGCAGGGTGTAGTGATGGAAAGTTTAGAGGTGTGTATGTGTTGTGTTAGAGTGTGTGAGTCATGTGTGTGGGTTGAAAGCAAGCAGCAGGCTTCTACCTGCATGGAGCGGAGAGAGTCAGGGAGGTGGGCGAGGCCACTAATGGCCTTTTGGGATGCATCTACAAACACACCGTCCAGCACACACATATTTACTGCACACAGCCGTGTCTGCGTTCATATATGGTGTGTGTGTGTGTATATGTTCTGAGTTAACCCACAGCTTGTTTCAAACTGGTAACTTTCCACTGTCACTGCTGCCTCCGGCCTGCGCGTGTGCTCTTATTTCTTCCTCTTCCATTTTATATCTCGTCATGATTTTCTCTCCCTCCATTCATCTCTCCCTTTCGCTCATTGACCTACTTCCCAAAGGCTGCTCAGGCTTGCGTGACCACAGCACTCAGTGCTACGGTGATATGGCATTACACACACACACTACACACACATGCATAATGCTTACACATACATATTTACAGCCCCATGCACATGTGAGCATCCATACCATGCATGAAGAGAGGAGACCTGCTTCCTGGGCGCTGTGTGATTAACCAGAGGCTCAGTGTCAGCAATGAGATGCATCTCTCTGATAGTAACAGGTCAGAAACGAATGTGGAGTGTGGACTAGTAGCTGGAGAGGTGCCAGTTTTCCTTGAGCAAGGCACTGAATCCCCAACTCCTCAGGGCTCCTGTGCATGAGCAGCCCCCTCATGAATATATGGGTACTGCTTGACTGTTTGTGCATGTGTGTCCAACACATTGTCACTCCGACCTCGTCACACACTACGTTTGGTCATGGACATTCCACGTCCAGATACGACGTGCAAGGTACCCTGGGTACGTTGCTTGCTGACGTCCTGGGACACTGTTTTAAATTCAGCCTGCTTTGTCTCCTTTCAAAATACACTTCTGTTTTCAGTCTCTTTCAAAATAAATGCACTACATCAGTACAACAACGCAAATTGACATTTTTTCCCCCTCCACATATATATCGTCACACAGTGCCTTTCTATCTTTTTATTATACAAATTTCCTTTAAAGTCAACCAGATACATTTTGTTGCAAAAAATGGCTAAAGTGAGATGAACGGACTGAAAACTTTTATTACATAAAACAGATTAGCTTTTTTTTATTGTTGAAAAAAGGTAATAAATCCCAAAATAGTTATCACAATACTCAGCATATGGCAACATATTTAAAATCGTAATAATATTGTATCGTGACTGAAGTATCGTGATAATATCGTGTCATGGATACTGTCTTTTTACTTTAGACTAGCTCTTACCTGTTGGCAAAATATAGATTAACCTACCTCAATTTAACAGCCATATTCCTACATAAAACCTAACTTTACACGGGACTCCATATATACTACTTACCTGTATACTTACCTGCAATGCTAGAGTAAGAAAACGATGAAATAGATTTTAAATTGGGCTATAAATGATGTTGCAAATGTCTTAAAAAGCATTAAATTTAAGTGTCTGATAGCTGATGTTTACTTGAAGCCCTTGACTTTAGCGCAATATCCATTATCACTTTTTTATAGCTGTAGGTGCTGATAATCTGTAGTTATGTTTGCCAAGACGGTCCTCTTTGAATTATTGCAGCTTTCCTCCGATTAAAAGTTGCTTCTTTCCTGCTGCTGATTCTGTCAACACCTCCACGCTGCATTTTTCAGCTTGCTGCTGTTTGTTTTCTGTTAATACACAATGTTCATGAGGTGGAAACAAACCATTTCATGTGAGTCACAGTTGCACACCTTCACCTCCACTCTGTTGATCTGGAGCTCCGCCGGATTCTGCACAGATTGATCCCATAAATTTCATTAATTGCTGCAATCACGACATTGACATCTGCCTGTAGGGAGCGTCAGGTTCAGGTTAATGAGGAAATGATTTCAAATCAGCTCCGACTTTCTCTCGACTCTCAAACTCACACCCTCAGTGTGTTTTTTTGTCTGTCTGTACACAGTTAATATTTTATCCTCATCGACAGACTAAAAAACGAGTGGCGTCTTGTTGCACTCAGAAGACATTGACACACCCATGCCGTAGTGTGTACTATGTGTTTCCTTCTTCCCTCTCGTTCATTGTTTCCCTCTGAGGCGGGAGTGCTGTTGGCAGGAGAAATGTCACTACTGTGATGCAATATGGGTAATAAGCCAAATTCTTTCATGGTGAGTGTGTGTGTTTTCATGAGTATGTGCTTGAACATGTGCAGGAATCTTTTAGAGGCTGGAGCGTAGTTATGAATGTGTTTATATGGGTAAATGTTTGTGTGAGTGTGAGTGTGTGTGTGTCTCCTCCAGCTGCTGGTCACTGAATGTTAATGGAGCGTTTCAACAGCTGAGCAGTTCTGAACACTCCGGGCTGGATCAGCTTGTCCTGGTTTTATTGTCACATCTCTGTTGGAATTCTTCTTCACGTGATTTCTCTGCATTCATGGTTCCTCTGGAAAGGGTTTACTCAGAACCTGTGTGTGTGTGGAAGCTGCTGGAGCAGAGATTTGTGCTGATGCATCGAAATTATTTGTGTCATCATGCATAAAATAAATATTAGCACAGATTTGGCCCTTTGTTTTCATTCTGGCTGAGGTTGAAAAGGCCTCTGAAAAAGCATTAAAGGAACATTTTGAATTTTTGAATGGGGTTTTATGAGGTACTTATCCATCGTCATGTTACATACAGTAGATGGCAGTGCCCTGATGGTGTGCCTTCAGTTTGGAGAAGCAGGCTGAAGTCCAACCCAGAAGATAAGAAATGCACTGCAGTGGACTGTTGCAGCAACAAAACAGACTTTAGCCACTTAAAAAAAATCTGTATTAGTTCAAGTGTACTCTATAATGACAGTATTTAGAGTACTTTACCTTTTCGTCAGACAGCCCATTAGTGGCTTCAGATCCCTATCTATGCTCTCGTCACAGCCACCAGACTCCATTGAGAAAAACAGTAATTTTAGCTCAGTGAACACAGGAGCAGATGGTCTACCGCTGCTTCTGTCAGTTAGTTAGTTTGTGTTATTATGTGACTTCGGTGAATCCAAACCAACCCTTTTAAACTCCAAAGTCACACAATAACACAAACAAAATAACTGATAGAGGCAGCAGTAAACCAGCAGCTCCTGTGTTCAGTGATGTTAAATCACTGTTTTTCTCAATGGGGTCTGGCATGAAAGAGAAAGGCTTAATTTTCCTGCTGGAAATCAGTGTTTGACATTAAGATAGAGCAGTGAAAATATTCTAAATATAATGTACACTTAAACTGATACTAATTTTTGTAGGCTAAAGCAGTTGTTCCCAACTGATGGGTCACGGTCCAAAAGTGGGTCACGGGTACGTTCTTAATGGACCACAAGATTCGTAAAGTGTCAAGTTTGAAAAAAGACACACTTTATTTTGAAGTACAGTGAATTCACGGCACAGAGCTTTTATTTTGAGTGAGTGACTATTGGACCCCTACTTGACAGAGACAACAAACTAGCTTGACAAACTGGTCAAACCCATGTATGACACTGAATATACTAGACTTCTGGGACATTGAACTAATGACCAAGGAGAAATCTGGCCCGCATGGCTGTACCAGTTGAGAACCACTGATTTAGAGTATGTTCATTGCTTTACCTCGCTGTCAGACAGTGATTTCCAATGGGAAAATTAAGCCCTGTGTAACACTCTCTGTAATGCCAAACTCCATTGAGAAAAACAGTAATTTAACATTGCTGAACACAGGTTGGTCTACCACTGCCTCGATCAGTTGTTTTGTTTGTTTTATTGTGTGACGTTGGAGTTTTAATTGGTTAGTTTGGCTTCACCAAAGTCACACAGTAACTCAAACTCACTAACTGATGGAAGCACCAGCAGCTCCTGTGTTCAATGAGCTTAAATTACTGCTTTTTTCAATGGAGTCTGGTGGCTTTGAGGAGAGCATAGATGGGGAACTGAAGCTGTTGATGGCCTCCCCATGTCACTGTCCACAGCAGTACATTGCTTAGCTTTTGTGTCGGACTTCAGTGTGCTGTACGAGTTGGGAACCACTGGTCGAAAGCCTCGCATTGTCTTTAGATGTAAGAAGGTGTCAGACTTTATTGTTTTCAAGTCCTCTAGTGTGTGGTAGGCATACGTTAAAGGTGTTAGTTGATAGTGGTGTCAGTGTTTTTCCTGTAAAACAGAGATACACCACTGCATTCAGAAGCCCACCTGCCAATCACAGCAGCACTGCCTATGTGTGTGTGCGCAGCGGCGTGATCAACCCCCAAGGCTCTCTCACTCTGTATCGCCGCACATGCCTCTCTTTCCTGTCATCGCACACCTTTCAGTCTCTTTTATTGCACACACACACACATCTCTCCTGTGTTTCTCTCTCATGCTTGATGCTTTTCCCTCAGCTCTGCTCAGCTTTGTGCTTTTCTCAGCAGCGCCTGACCCCGTTTCAACTATCTCCCTTTTTCTCTCACTCTTTTCACTTTTCATTTACTCTCCCTCCCGTTTGCTCTTTGGCAGTGCCTCTCTCTGTCTCCCCCCTTTTTTCTCTCTTCCTCTCCATTTACTGTATTCATTCCTTTCACCCTTTTCTGATTCATTTACGTTCTCTTCGATGTCAGCGTTGCTCCCCATCTCTCCCTCCCTCTCGCTGCATTTCACGTGGATGTCTTTCTACCGATAGTTTGGAGCTGTCTGCCATGAGATTGCAGTTTACTGGGTCGACACACACACAACCCCACTCTCACAGTGACATGTACAAGTTACCGTGAGTGACTGATGGATATTTTGTCAATCAAAGCTTGGATTCAGTTTGACAGCACTTACGCACACACACACACACACACGCGGGTGGGATGAGGAGCGCAAACACTGTCAGAGGCAGGCCGAGAGCCAATTGACACAGCATGAAATACAGAGAGAGAGGGGGAAAGAGTCTGGGAGTCTTCATGGTCTGATAGCTTATCGATTCCTCTGCAGGTGATTTCAGGAGGAAGACGATCGGGGCAGGAAGATGGGAAGTAGACAAAAGAGACAGACGGGTGCGAAGAGTGGGGGAGAAAGATAGTGGAGGGTGTCATTATTTAGGCAGAGGAAAGCAGATATTGAAAGAGTCGACTGTGCTGAGATTTGATTTTGAAATGGAGAGTGAAAGACCTTTGACCCCTGCTATCAGTTGCATGTCATTTTCTTTTTTTAAATTGTCTTTCTAGGAATTGAAGCCTGTTCAGCTGTTGCAAAAAGGTTCAAATTTTTTCCTTAGAAACAAAACTTTTCAGGACCAAAGTCGAGGACCAAAAGGTAGAATCAAAAACTAAAGGTTGCACAACTTTGGTTAGCCCATGAGTGGAAACCAAGCTAATCAGTAAGCCTTAGAAAAGCAACACTTCACACTGTAGTCGATGTCCAGGCTGAAGAGTAGCCATTTATGGCCCTGGTTTCTCCTGCAATTTTAACCAGGCTAATTAGTAAGCCTTGGAAGGCCCTTTATGGCCATTTCAGTGGGAAGCAGGGTGAAGAACAGCCCTGCAAAGCCTTATCTTCTCCTGCAGAGCAAAGCAGGCTAATGAGTATGTGTTGGCTAGCACTTTATAGCTCTGCAGTAGCTTAGCGTTGGATAGCTCTATTTAATCATGAGGCACCGAGGCCAGTTAGTGTGCCTTTCTTAGCCCTGTATGGCCTTGGTTACTCCTGTCTTGCAGACCAGTCTTAATTAGCCTGAGATTGTTCTTAAGGGTTATTCTAATGAATAAGCTAGCCTGACTAGCCCTGGTTGGCCTGGTTAAAAATGCAGGGTGCTGAGAACTTCCTGGTTAGTCTTATGAGGATCTGCAGAGGAAATCAGTCTAAAGAGAAGTCCTGTATGCCAGGTTCTTTTGGCGAAGGCATAACCTGCTATACTCTCCCTCTAATTGGCAGTTAGATTTATACAGTTAGGGTAAGAATGTCAGGGTAAGTCAGTCAGAGGTGGAGCAGGGTGGTGCCTTTGACGACTTGGACTTTCATGTCCTGTATAGCCTTGGTTGCTCCTCCATTTAAAGTTAGTTATATGAATTAGCCTGAGTTGGCCCCTTTTATCTACTTGCTCAGCATAATGTGATATATATTTGTTTTACAAACGGCTCATTTCTCTCACTTTTACAATAACGTTACCTTAGCTTCTGACTTTAGTGATCAAACTGCTTCTTCATCCTTAAGTTAGCACTTCACTGTTCACAGTTAGCTTTGCACATATTGTTTAAAGTATTTATTGTTTGTTTTGTTTACAGTTGTTAACTATGAAACTGTAGAGCTAACTACCAAAAGTTAGGTAGTAGATAACATTAACTTAAGGATGATAGAGCACTGTGATGACTAATGTAAGCGGTGAAAGTAATAAAGTTACTGTAGACTTCACAGGAAGTAACTAGACAGACGACATTAGCTACCAAACCGTTAGCTAATGGTGGTCACTCAATTTAGCATCAATGTTAGCTTGATTTTTAGAGCTAAGCTAAAGTTACGTTGCTATGACTCTTTTTTGCTGACAGAACATAAATAGACAGCACTTAGAGGTTAGCTTTGTATGTAAGAGTACTTACCGTTAGTTTTGTATAGTGTTTTGATCATCATAATCACGTCAGTGTCTTAGTAAACCGTTAGCTAATATTAGTCACTCAGTGTAGCACCAACATTAGCCTGATTTCTGAGGTTAGCTAACGTTATGTTGCTATGACTCTTTTTTACACCAAAAACATAGAAGTGACTGATACACTGTAGTGTTGCACGGTATACCGGTACTAAAATAGTACCGCGGTACTAGAGTATTCCAAACGGTACTATACTGCATTTGGAAAATACCGGTACTTTGAAATTGATTCAGTTCATTAATTTAGTTAATTTATTTTACTCATTTATGCACACAAACGCCTTTCTTGTTCCTATTGGAGCACAGATTGCACAAGTGGTGTGTAAGACAACACCTGTATCAACATTCGCAGCTGGCGCTCGTGAAAAAAGACAGGAGAAAGTCTGCCTCGCAAAGGGAGACAACACGAGACAACACAAACTTGGTGGAACATTTGAGTTACCAAACCGTGACGTCCGTACCGAGGTACTTAGCGAACCATGATTTTTTTGGTACCGTTACACCCCTACTATTTATTGTTCTAAAGGTTTGTATCCAAAAGGACTTTTCCTTAGGAAAAGTACCGAAGAGTATAGAAAAGTATCGAAATTCATATTGGTATTGGTACCGAAACAAAGATTTTGGTATCGTGACAACACTAATACACTGTTTTACAAAAGCAAGCAATAAAGAGCTCGACTGCCCTCGTCATAACTTAATAGTGCTTTTCTTCATTTTAGTAGCCATGTAGCTAGGCTAGCTGACGAGCTAACCTCACTATTAATGAGTTTTTTTACATGGACGTGAATAACCTGTTTATGATCGGGTTTTTGGAGTATCCCGTAAACACCATATTCCTTTTATGAGAACCTGAATGTGCTAGCTGGAGTACTCTGAAAGAAACCAGGATGTATACTGGGAATATTAATAACCCAGTTTCTCTGTGCTCAGGTAAACACTATATACCGAATATGATCATAACCAGGTTATTCATGTCTATATTGCACTCATTGAGGTGATTATCAAAATGATCTGTGATACTGTTTGCAAAAATTGATGGTCTACAAAGTTATTAGTTAAAAGTGAAGTAACTAACTTTAAGTTATAGCAAGCTAGTAAGTGTTTGCCCCATGAAGGCCAAATCCTTTGTGGAGGCTCCAACCTGGGGCCCTTTGCTTCATGTCACCCCCAGTCTGTCTTCCTGTTTCCTGTCTCTCTCACTGTCTTGTAATAGAAATAAAAAGCCCTGAAAATAATCTTTAAATGTTTAAAAAGCACTGTGATCACTAACATCACAGTTAAAGGTAATGTTGCAATAATAGGAAGTAAGCAGACCTGTCGTATGTGAAATATAGGCCTACGTCATACTACACTGTGCAAGTAGAGACCTGGCCCTGCAGTAAATCATACCAGTTGGAAAGCTCTGTTTCAGCCCACTTTCACTCTGCGTCAGAACACTCGCTATTTGATACTCAGGTCAGAGCCAGACCTGCCTCCTCTCTTTTGTAGCTTTTATGTGTGTTTGGGTGGTGTTACTGCCATATTGTCTGCTAATGTAGTGGACCGCCTACTAGGAAGACTGAATGATCACACTATGTGTGTGTGTGTGTGTGTGTAGGTGTGTGTGTGTCCCGGTCCCTGGGTCCGGTTCATTAGTCCCGGTGCCAGCCGCTGAATGAGGAGCTGAACACCTCGGAAACCAGCAGAGAAAAGCTTTCTAGAGCGTTCTGTGCTTTCTAACACTCTGGTCGTGTTCTTGTATGGTTGCCACCAGCGCAACAGGAGGACACACCGCCAATACAGATTTTCAGCTGTACTGGTGAACCAGCAGTTTATTGTGTGTGGGGATGCCCTTGTTCCAGCCAAAAGCTTCGATACTGAAGTTGGTTTAAAAATGTCCAATCTTGTTTTAAGTGTTGTTGTCACATGTGGTGGAGGTTTGGACATTGGTCATTTTGAAGACTGGGTTTGAATTATTTTGACAGTAATTCCAAGCAACCAGTTGTCCACTGGATCTAGTGATGAGGCCAAACATGGCCGCCGAAAGATTGGTTGCAAAAGCCTCTGTAGGTTGCTGTCAAGGTGAACGTGCAGTTCTGTGCCCCAAATCTGAAATCCCGAAGGTTGGTGATGTCCTAAAGTGAATATCATGACATTTTACTGGCAAAATAATGGGAAGGGGTCATTTTAGCTGCCGTCTATGAGAATATACGGCAACGTTTCACAGTAGTACTGCAGTAATACTTCACTACTGTATGTGGTTTTGTAGTAATCCGGCCTCGGTTTGATGATTGACTGGGAGCAAATCTGCCAGTTTCCTCTCGAATGGAAATAAATGTCAAGACCGCTGAGATGACTAACACTTGCATAAGAACATCCTACACACACATAGACACACACACACTCGCACACTTAACAGCTCATCAAACACCCACAAATTTGCAAATTCACTGAGTGACAGTGTTCGTTTATAATTTAACCCCTTTTTCTTGAAGTGTGCTTT